>NW_025721201.1:0-307493 GCF_922984935.1 Meles meles
TCTCAAGATCGAGGATTGGTGTGTGAAGCCCAGATACACAGATGACAACACAGTGGCTAAATACAACAACAAAAAAAGTAGAATTAGCTGAGGGATGAATTTTGCCAGCCCCCAGCTAAGTAATTTGAAGGTGAACTTCAAATTCAAGGCCACCAAAAGGTGGGCTTTGCTGGTGGGTTGTTCTTATTGTAAATATGTTTCAGGGATTGTGCTGGGTGAAGGTGACAGCAGCTGTTGTCTACCAGGGAAGACACAAATCCACAAATGCATGGAGGAGGCACGTTCTAGGTCAGGGGACCATGTTAAAGGTAGAGATGAGAACCTCCATGTATGGTGAAACCTGAATGAGCTGGTATGAGCCGGCCAGAGCCGGGGAAGGTGAGGCCGTGAAGGTAGTACCTGGTCGCCATATTAGCCTTGAGATTGTGGCTGGTGGTGAAACAGCCTTTTCTTTGTGTGCCCTTCTGCTCAGATCTCACCCTTCTCCTCTTCACCGGGGTGAACGGGCAGTCTAAGGAGAAATGGGGTTATATTTATTTAGGTGAAATGAGAATGGGTATGTGGCAGGTACGGTGTGTTTTAATGGTCTCTCAGTGGCCTCCTGTGACCATACCTGAAAGCCCAGGTGCCCACAAAGACTGCGTAGTTGACATTGCTGAGTGGAACAATCCAGGGGAGGCGTTGGGGGGTCCTGGGTTAGCTACTTGGTTAGCTCCAACCAAGGGTTGCCATAAGAGAGTGCTAGACAAAAGTAGCCAAGTTTTCAGCTTGAGAAAAGTTAGAAACGTTTAAAAAGACTTATTTATTTATTTATTTGCCAGATTGAGAGAGAGAGAGAGAGAGTGAGCTAGCGGGCACAGGAGCAGGGAGAGTGGCAGGCAGAGGGAGAAGAACTGAGCAGGGAGCCTTGTACAGGACTCGACCCCAGGACCCTGGGGTCATGACTTGAGTCAAAGACAGATACTTAACTGACTGAGCCACCCAGGCATACCAAGAAATCTGTTTTTTAAATGTGAAATCCATCAGTTTAAAAACGTGGATGAAATCAGTTACACAAGGACAACAACATAAAAATAACATTTGTAGGCTAAAGATAACTTGCCCGTGGGCTGGTTTTGACTCATGAACCCCCTCATTGGTGGATTCTGGCCCATTCTTGATAATTATTAAGTTATGACTACATAGATCGCTCTCAAATGGAAGTTCAATAAATATACCAAGGGGTAAATCGGGCCATTTTTAGTAAGGAAAATTTTCTGTAAGACAGTTGGATGGTAAGAATTGGTCCTCGTTTATTTCTGTGTGTTTCCTCAATCACCTCTTCTGTTGTTCTTGATTAAATGCTTCTGATACAGGGTAAACCTTCAGTAAAACCGGTGTTCGTGGCAATCCGAGTGTGTTGCTCACTGTTTGCTGGGCAGCACTGAGATTTATGTGTGACTGGCCCTACAGCTGGCTTGGTGAAGCCTGTGACGTCCTGCTGCCCAGGCAAGTCCCCGTAGTAAGTCCGATGAGTGGGTCTAGTGTCTGTAAATGACAGCGTTCCATGGCGTTCTCCTTTAGGGTTGAGCCTTGACTCCCAGCCTCTGAAATATGCACATTTCAAACGAGAGTGAGAACACAAGCAACTTAGTAGTTACTGTGGAGTTGGGTGAATGTCATAAATATTTATCTTTTTCATAGCTGGCATAAAAATGTTAGGATATAAAAAAGTCGTTCACTATAAAAACAACAGAAAATTTATTGGCTATCCATCTCCTGAATGTGTGTGTCTCTTGGGTTTTCATTAACATCTAGCAATATACTTTGAGAAATCAGATTTGAACAGAAGTTTCAGCAGAATATGAAAGCTCCTGGTGTTCATAATTAACCCGTTTTCAGCACTGATCCATTGCATACAATAGCCTCCTTTTAACCATGTAGTGGCTGTAAACAGGTTCAATGTATTTTTCTTCCAGATTTTTTTTTTCTTCAGAAATAATCCCTTGTTTACTGAATTTGGAAAACACACAAGAAATATGAAAAAAAAAAGTCACTTATAATATTTCTACCCAGAAGCAGTCTCTGTTAATGTTTTGAATTACAGAGATAAACAGGCTAGAGATTGAGGTCAGATGAATATGGGTTTCTATCCAGTCTTCTTCTTTTATGTATTCTTGATGAGTCTTATTTTTCTCACCTATGAAATAGAAATATGGATATTATCTCTTTTATCTCATATATTCTTGATTAAACCAGATAATGTACATGAAGCATGTAGCTCATTGGTTGGTGCAGAGAATGCATTAAAAAATGAGCAATATTGCTTCTCCATGTCCTCATATCAGGGAGATCATATGATAGTTGTCTTTCTCCATGGGGGGTTAGTGCGATAGGAGAAGAATAAATGAAACAAGATGGGATTGGGAGGGAGACAAACCATAAATGACTCTTAATCTCACAAAACAAACTGGGGGTTGCGGGGAGGAGGTGGGGTTGGGAGAGGGGGAGAGGGTTATGGACATTGGGGAGGGTATGTGCTATCGTGAGTGCTGTGAAGTGTAAACCTGGCGATTCACAGACCTGTAACCCTGGGGATAAAAATACATTATATGTTTATTAAAAAAAAAAAATTGGAAGGGGAGGCGAACCATAAGAGACTATGGACTCTGAAAAACAATCTGAGGGTTTTGAAGGGTCAGAGGTGGGAGGTTGGGGGAACAGGTGGTGGGTAATAGGGAGGGCACGTTTTGCATGGTGCACTGGGTGTTGTGCAACAAACAATGAATACTGTTATGCTGAAAAACTAAAAAAAAAGAGGGAAAAAAATGAGCAATATGCTTATGTCTCCTATTCTTTTGGCTACAAACGTTTTGCTTTGTGGAATCCATATGGTCAATGACCTATTTTCTGTTAAAAAAAATAAAAGGACCACTCCCCTTGTTCCCATATCTCTTTAAGAATCACTCTCTAAGTATCCTTTTTAACAGATTTCTTTACAGACCTGAATCATCCTTAAACTTTTCCTTTGCATGTTTAAGGTGTTTTTCATCCTTCTTTAGTATAAATAATTATTTGATGGATATCTCTCTTCATCAATCTTTGGTGGCAGATTGATTTTCTGGTTAATATAGTGACTGCATCTCACATGGGAAATGGGCAGGATTCCTGCCAGCATCCTCCAGTGGAGCCCTTGCGGATGATGGATGGGAATGTTCTGTATCTGCACTGTCCAGTATAGTAGCCACTAGCCATGCATGGCTATTGAGCATTTGAAATGCAGCTAGTGTGACTGAGAAACTGATTTTTAAAAAATTTTTTAACATTATTTAATTTCAGTTTGAATAGCCCTGTGAGCTCATGGCTGCCATATTGTACAGCATGGGCTTATGCTGTTCTGGTTCAAGGAGTAGAGTAGATCTAGGCTGGGGTTTGTTTTTTAGAGAGACCTGTCAGTGAAACATCTAGCTTTATCTTTTGGCCTTTTCCTTTAATTCTCTGGTACAGGTACTTAAGTACTGGATTTTCCCTTTCTTTGTGTACATTCTTTTTATTTTGATGGAGGGTTAGTAGAGGACACGTCACGTGCCAGCTACCATCTTTTTTTTAAAATATTTTATTTATTTGACAGAGAGAAATCACAACTAGGCAGAGAGGCAGGCAGAGAGAGAGGAGGAAGCAGGCTCCCCGCGGAGCAGAGAGCCCGATGCGGGGCTTGATCCCAGGACCGTGAGATCATGACCTGAGCCGAAGGCAGAGGCTTTAACCCACTGAGCCACCCAGGCGCCCCGCCAGCTACCATCTTAACTTAGAAGATGAATTTTAAGTTTTGCTGATGTGAGAACAGTTCAGGTTGTCAGTGACAAGAATGTAGCTTAGTATGACTTTGGTCTAAAGGTTAATTCCTTGGCCTGCGTTTTCCATGTCATTGGCTTTGTTAGTGGGTTCTCCCAAAATAGTGGCAAAGATGGCTGCCAATAGTCTAGGCTTACATCCTACTAGCCTGGGCCCTAGCAGAAGAAGAGAGGACTTTTCCCTCACAGATCCACAGAATGGCCTTTATCTGGATCTTGGTGAACTTGTTTTCATTCCTGAGTCTGTCCCTGTGGTCACAGTTGGGGAGGTAGGATTCATGTCCGTCGGTCAGCTCTGGGCCCAGGTCTGTATAGAGCTGAGGTGAGTTCCCTGGTAAACTACATGGTCTGCCACTGGGTTGGGAAATGTGTTTGTCAGGCAGACACATGCTGCACGATGGATACTCATTGTACCGTATCTTTGAAGCATTCTTGGTTACCCCAGTTCTATTTCAGGAAAGCCATTTTGTCAGGGGGGAGGGTGGATTTTTTCATCTTGTGAATTGCTATCCATTGGCCTAGCAGGCTTTTATCACTTAATGAGATCATTCCCTTACCCCAAGGAGGGCCAAGTCTTCTGATGATGAAAGCATTGGGGTATTTGGGCTGTGTCTGCTCTCACTCTGTGTTCTGACAGCATGTTCATAAGCTAACTTCTTCTCCCTGGGAAGTAGGTAACTATACCCCAGAAAGTGAATGAGGTTAAGTAAATCGATGCATCCATTGTGATTATTTTTCATTATGAATAAGGCAAAAGATATATTGCCTAAGCCCCTTCCTACAAGTACCTGAATCAAAGCTGATGGGATTTACGTGGCAGACATCAGATAATCTAGGAATCTGGTGGAGAGTGGGTACTTCAGTCCCCAGCTGGTGTATTGTAGCAATATCTTGGGACTTATGGGTGTAATTAAACCATCCCTATTAGTATTTACAAAAAGGGACTCACTGCCCTTAAATGTGACTGTAACATATCAGATCTTCATAAAAGTATGAAGCTAGTTATTTCATCAGCAAAATCCATGTAGAAAATATTTTATTAATGTTTCAGTTTTCTGATTCAGCCCTTTGTGTAATAAAATATGGTGGCTCAAACAGTTTCCTTTTTACTGTTTTGGCTCGGCCTCTTAAGAGAGGCTGAAATTTTGTGGTACCGTTTATGCCAATTTTCTTTTAAACTCTCCAGCATAAAGCATATCAGCAAATTAATATTCCCTGACCATAAGATGAGATTCACCTCCTACATATAAGTTCATTTCTTGTCCTAACATCTACTGTACTGTGAAATTAGGGTCTTTTCTTTATCTGTCTATATATTTTTACTTCATTTTCACTGTGGCAGGAGTGGTGGTGGGGAGCTCAATCCAGATACCGTGTCACCTTAATGTATTATCAGCTTTTACCTAGTCAGTCATTACTATATAATGATGCAGGCAATGTCATGAACACAACTCGCTTTTTGGTGCTCTTTTATTCCAGATGGAATGAGAGACAAACTGTCTGTACTTCGAAAGAACCTAAAACATGAAGCACAGGCTTGGTGAAACTCTGTGCTCTTCTTGGCTGCGTCGCTTGTGCTGAATCGAGTTACCGGCAGGCAGGTAAAAGAGAGGGAGCTGTGATAGGCTGTGCATCGGGGAGTCTTAACATCCTGTAGGAACACGTGGGATCTCCTATCAGGTTAGTCAGAAGACCTGTGTGTCCTTGAACTACTTACTTGACTTCTCTGAACCTACCTTTTCTTGACTGAGAAAGAAGGTTTTGGATGAATGATCCCTAAAATCCCTACCCACAATAACTCTCTGATTTTTATGCAGACTGACACTTTTTGTTCATCTATAGTAATACGTAATGACTAGTGTCTAGTACGCAGTTATACACATGATTTCCCCCCCTCTCAAAAGTCTTCCTGTAAATCGATCCTCATCCTAGGCTCTGTCCTTCTCTGTTCTTACTATATTTTTCACCAATGATACTCTTTATCAGAGTGGATTTTTTTTTTATTTTAGTACTTTACTTTTTTTTTTTTTTTAAATTTCTTTTCAGCGTAACATTATTCATTGTTTTCGCACCACAACCAGGGCTCCGTGCAATACATGCCCTCCCTATTACCCACCACCTGGTTCCCCAACCTCCCACCCCCTGCCCCTTCAAAACCCTCAGCTTCTTTTTCAGAGTCCATAGTCTCTCATGGTTCATCTCCCCTTCCAGTTTCCCACAACTCCCTTCTCCTCTCCATCTCTCCATGTCCTCCATGTTCTTTGTTATGCTCCACAAATAAGTGAAACCATATGATACTTGACTCTGTCTACTTGACTTATTTCGCTCAGCATAATCCCTTCCAGTCCCATCCATGTTGCTACAAAAAAGTTGGGTATTCATCCTTTCTGATGGAGGCATAATACTCCATCATGTATATGGACCACATCTTCCTTATCCATTCGTCCGTTGAAGGGCATCTTGGTTCTTTCCACAGTTTGGCAGCCGTGGCCATTGCTGCAATAAACATTGGGGTACAGATGGCTCTTCTTTTCACTACATCTGTATCTTTGGGGTAAATACCCAGTAGTGCAATTGCAGGGTCATAGGGAAGCTCTATTTTTAATTTCCTGCGGAATCTCCACACTGTTCTCCAAAGTGGCTGCACTAACTTGCATTCCCACCAACAGTGTAAGAGGGTTCCCCTTTCTCCACATCCTCTCCAGCACACGTTGTTTCCTGTCTTGCTAATTTTGGCAATTCTAACTGGTGTAAGGTGATATCTCAATGAGTTTTCATTTGAATCTCCCTGATGGCTAGTGATGATGAGCATTTTTTCATGCGTCTGATAGCCATTTGTATGTCTTCATTGGAGAAGTGTCTGTTCATATCTTCTGTCCATTTTTTGATATGATTATCTGTTTTGTGTGTGTTGAGTTTGAGGAGTTCTTTATAGACCCTGGATATCAACCTTTTGTCTGTACTGTCATTTGCAAATATCTTCTCCCGTTCCGTGGGTTGCCTTTTTGTTTTGTTGACTGTTTCCTTTTCTGTGCAGAAGCTTTTGATCTGGATGAAGTCCCAAAAGTTCATTTTCGCTTTTGTTTCCTTGGCCTTTGGAGACATATCTTGAAAGAAGTTGCTGTGGCTGATATCGAAGAGGTTACTGCCTAAGTTCTCCTCTAGGATTCTGATGGATTCCTGTCTCACGTTGAGGTCTTTTATCCATTTCGAGTTTATCTTTGTGTACAGTGTAAGAGAATGGTCGAGTTTCATTCTTCTACATATAGCTGTCCAGTTTTCCCAGCACCATTTATTGAAGAGGCTGTCTTTTTTAGAGTGGATATGTTTTGTGTCTTACTTTCGCCTTCGAGGCTGTGAGCTCCTTGAGGGCAAGAGCCTTTTCACCCGTGTCTTTTCCATATAAAAAGAATATTTTGCAAACATGACACCTGATCAATATTTGGCAACTGTATGGATAAACTTCGCATTACATTTTAGAGATTGTGCAGGGAAGCACAGAAACAAACACAGATAAAAATTTTTATGAAAGGGGACCCTTATATAGCTGTGGTGAAATTGCTTAGGCCCTTAAGCCATGTACAGTAAATTCAGTAGTTTCTCAGGGAAATTTCACTTTAGTGTACATGAAATGCCAAATTTTTGCAGTTGAGCAGAGAGGTAAATTATTTGGGGCCGATAATGGAATCCTTTTATACATTTCTGATTACTCAGCACCATATGGTAGGGCCATGTTACATGATTTCCTATCATGTCAGAATGTGGCCTGCATGGCAGTGAGGTCATTCCCATGCTTTTAAGAAAGAAGAGAGAGCTTGTACTGTCCTCACTGGTGTTTTAATGTTTTGAGGTTGTTTTTGCCTGGACTCTGGAGGAGCTAGTCTGCAAAGCAAGACAATGTGAACACATCTTCCCAAATCAATGAGAATTGTGCTGTCCTCTAGAAAATTAGGTTTGAGCCACATCAACATCAGTGCCGCAGACTGAGTAAATCCCATTTCGTGATTGCACCATGTATGAATTGTGTAATGTGCCTAGATGGGCACGAGCTATGATTGCTTCTCTTTCCTCAGCATTACGAAATGGTAATGTGGTGGATGATTCATGGGAGGAGAAGTGTCTAAAATAAACAGCCCAGGCTACATGAGACAATTTAGGGCTCGCACTTTGGAAGTCTCCCAAGTAGACCAGTATAAGATGTTACTATTAACTTGGTGACTTGTTTTGAGAAGAAAAGGAAAGGAAAGGGAAAAGGAAAACGAAAAAGAAAAAGACAGGTACTGGTGTGAAGTCCCTGCATCATCTTGCTTTATGCGGTGTTTTATGTAAGTTTGTTGCGAAGTGGGAAAAAACCTCTAGTTGGGTACCTCCAGGGGTAGTTCGTGGGCAGGCCAGATGATCTTCCATAACATTTGTTCCTTTAGCCACTTGAAATAAGTGCCTCCTTTGTGCCCCGCCACCACTGCTGGTGTAGGGGAGGAGGTCTGGCAGGGGTGGTTTGCAGTGTCTAGATAGAAGAGCTTCACAGGTCGAAAGCCCCCTAGTTTTTCATTCTCTCCACCTCAATGGTGTTAAAAATTCACCAGAAAAATAAAGGTTCCTCTACCAGTGCACTGTTCATTTTGTGCACAGACCTGCAGACGTTCAGTAACGGTGTTTCAGATCGCCAGCAGTTGATACTGGGAGGTGAGCCCTCATAGGGATGAGCCCTTGGAGCTGTGAAACGCTAGCTCCATCTGAAGTTCGGAAGACATGCGATGATAATTCCAAAGGCCCTCTTACCTCCTGATCCAATGGAAGCTACCTGTAAGCTGAATTCAGTGAGTGCTGGGGGCATAGGCAGCTCTATAGTCAGTGAGGACCCAGAGCACTGGGAAAGTAGGACTGGCATTATAAGCTAGCGCTTGTTGGTCTTAGAGCAGTGATCTCTTTCAGTTCATCTTTGGCTCCCCATGTTATAGACTCGCTGGGTCTTCATTGCAAGACAGAAAGCCTAGCGTTCATTGAATCCATTAGGCCTATTCTGGCTCAGGCTGATGCCTGTCAGTTT
Source organism: Meles meles (assembly GCF_922984935.1). Taxonomy (NCBI): domain Eukaryota; kingdom Metazoa; phylum Chordata; class Mammalia; order Carnivora; family Mustelidae; genus Meles; species Meles meles. The sequence continues at coordinate 8,884 of NW_025721201.1, forward strand.
TCTGCCTTAAATGTGAATGATCACCTTTCATGAGTAAGCAGCAGTAAATTCAGTCCAACGTACTAGCTATGTGACCTTGGACAAGTCATGGCACTTTCTTCAGCCTCACTGTCCGTATCCGTAAAACGCAGGCCTGTGAGCTGTGATGTTCTAGGTTATATAGATGGGATTCTGGCACTTAGCACTGTGCTTGAAACATCGGTGAGCTGATGAGAAGCATCTGGGTCCTCTGTACTCCACGGGTTCCTGGGATTCTCAGATCTGGCCTACCTTTTCAAGCATTTGCATGGTATTCAAGTAAATATGCCTGTCAGTGCCCTCATTTATTTTAGAAAATGGTAGAAGCCTAGAATCTCAGGTCTGAATTACTGTTAAAATTTTATTTAATTAGAGCAATCTCCTTTTGAGATCAGGAAACTGTGCCATCTGTCCATTCATCCTGTTATTCTCTTATTTAATATTTATTAATATTAGGCACCTGGTGTATGCTTGAGGGCTATGCACGGTGCTGAGGAAACCAAACAGAGTGAGATGTAGTCCCTATCCACAACCCTCTCCCCGTTCCCCACAGAGGAAGAGCACCGTGAACTACAAACCCGTCGCTCTTCATTGCACTGCCTTTTGGTTCTGTGTGGCTGGGACGATGGTGCTGGGAGCCCAGGGACTTCCAGTAGAAGAGAAGGTTGGGGGAGAGTTCCTCAGCTCTGGCTCCCGCAACCATTCATCATTTCAAGCAGAAACTAGAGACTGAATTCAAGGGCAAAACTGTGACAAGCCTGTTTATCAACAAAAGCACCACCGGGAGTCGGAGAGCACTTTTTCTGCTGAAGGACTTCCGTATTGGACAAGCACACACTCAGAACCCAAGCCCAGCTTCTCAGTCCATGTTCAGAGGAAATAAAGGGCCACATAGAAAATGAAAGCGGAGTGGGCACCCCGCAAGGGGTGGGACAAAATCCAGAAAGTTCTGAAAGGCCTCTGTGTGGCTGGTCCCCCAGCTCAGGCCCACACCTCCAGGGGTCTGACTGTGGCAGATGGGGTAGCAGTTCGCCCCTGACTTGTAAACGGGGCGTGGTCTTGCTTTACGTTTTCCCATAGAAAAGAAATACCTTTATTATAAAGTCCCAGTTGAAAAGACAGCAGTGAAACAAGCCACTTGCGGTTGAGGAAAGGATTGTGAGAGGACAGTTAGGTTATGGACTGCGACTCAGCAGAGTTTCCAGAAGGGAGAAGGATATCCCCAAACAAACAAAAAATAGTTCTGTCACTTGCATCATTTAAAAACCCATTGCCTGCAGGTTTGTCTTGTCTCCCTAGTCCCCAGCCCTGCCCCCTGAGCTCCTTCTCATTGGTCAAGGCTCCAGTCCATTGCCCTCCCCTCACTCAGGCCTCCCTGGACGGTCTCCATCACATGGATGGCTGTCGTCATCGTGCTCCAGAGCCTCAGTCCCAGGCCCCACATTTGAGTTCTTCGTGTCCATGTTGGTAGCCTGTGGAAGACCCCGACAGGTGTCCCCAAATACATGGATTGTTGTCTCTTTCTGTCTGCATTTCCTTCCCCTGCCTGTGGGCCTGGCTCAAACACTCAACAATGTTGACTGAACTTAAATATCTATTGTCTCTGGTGAGCTTGGACGATCACGTGGAGGTTTCTCACCCTGTAAGTAGTGTCCTCTGGGGAGAGGGGGTATGTGGTAGGAGAAAGTGGATTAATTATGCCTGCCTGATGGGCAGGTGACACAGCAACCAGAAAGCCAAAATTAAAAAGTGATCTTCACACACAAGAAGGGTTGATTGAGTCAAACATGGTAAAATTTAGGACTAAATGCACACTGTTGCCCTTAGACGCAAAGCATGAATATCAAAGCAACATAGCATGTGGTGAGTATCCGCCTGTTCTTATGAAGGAGATGGGGGAGGGGGATGATTTAAGTTCATACAAGTCTCCAGGAAGCTGCCCAAGATGTCTTTTCTATCCTGGGGTGGATTTACTGAGGAATTTATTGGCTAACGAAGAATTTGGTTTTGGATTCTTGTCTCTGCTCTCTGGAGGACCCGGCGGAAGTTCAAGTACATGAGGAGACACACCTGCCTCTCGTGCCAGGCAGTGATGGCATGGATGTGGCGTAGACTCTGTGAATGTCAGTGGCCTGGGGACCGATCAGACTGGAGTGTGTCTGGAGGAAGAATGCTGAGTGGTCAAAAAAGAAAAAAAGAGATAGAAAGAAAGAAAGAAAGAAAGAAAGGGAAAAAGATTGCCCCTCAACAAATTAAAAAAGTACTAGAAGCAATCTGAGATATTTATACTTCAAGACACATGTTTGTTGGCAGGGATGGGTGTGTGGGGGAAGTGCGGTGCATAATCACCATCTACCAACATTTTAAAAACTGCTGTGTGGAGTGGGAATTAGAATTCTTCTGTTCGTCATCAAATGAGTGGAGGTTGGAAAAAGCAAGTTTTGGCTCAAGAAATCCAAGTGTGAAATGGCTTATGTGAGATAAGGTGCTCCCTTTCTCATTTCATAGGCTCAAAAACTTGAGGGAAAAGGGTACTACAGAGGATTGCCACATTGGATTGGGGGATTGGGCGAAATGATTTTTAAGGATCCTTCTGATTCTAATGTCTTATTTCTATTGAACATGTAGTTCCTTTTTGACCCCAGAAAAAGATTGTTTTATTGTATACCTGAAATTAATATAACATTGTCCACTATAGTTGAAAGAAAGAAAGAAAGAAAGAAAGAAAGAAAGAAAGAAAGAGTGCCCCCCATACCACACCAAAAAGTTAACTCAAAATAGATTGAAGAACTGAATGTAAGACCTGGAACAATTAAACTCCCAGAAGAAAATATAAAAGCGCCTTGGCATCAGTGTTAGCAATGGTTTTTTGACACCAAAATCAAAGACAACAAAGGCAAAAATAAACAAGTGGAACTACATCAAATTGAAAAGCTTCTGCATAGCAAAGGGAACAATAAACAAAATGAAAAGAGAACCTACAGAACAGGAGAAAATAATTTGCAAATTAAATGTCTGATAAGTTGTTAATAACCAAAATATAAATAAAGAACTCATAACAATTCAACAGCCACACACATCCAATTAAAATAGGAGCAGAGGAAGTAAAAGACATACAGACAGCCAACAGATACAAGGAAAGGTACTCAACATCACCATCAGGAAAATGAAAATCAAAACCACAATGAGATATTACCTTACATCTGTTAGAACGGCTATTATTAAAAAACAAAAACCAACCCTAAAACAAGAAATAACAAATGATACGGAGAATGCAAAGAAAAGACAACCCTTGTATACTATTGGTGGGAATGTAAAATACTACAGCCATTATGGAAAACAGCATGGCGGTTCCTCAAAATATTAAAAGTAGAACTACCATAAGATCCAGCAATTCTACTTCTGGGTATATATCTGAAAGAAATGAAATCTCTTTATTTACAATAGTCAAGACATGGGAACAACCTAAGTGCCCATCAGTGGATGAATGGATAAAGAAAATGTGTCATACATACAAAATGGAGTATTAGTCAATCATTACAAAAAGAAGGAAATCCTGTCAACTGCAACACTACAAATCTCAAGGACATTATGCTAAATGAAGTAAGTCATCCAGAGAAGACAAATACTATATGATCTCACTTATACGTAGAATCTAAAAAAAAAAAAACAAAAACTAAACTCACAGAAACAGAGAACAGACAGAGTCACTACCAGAGATGGGAGTTGGGGGAAATGGATGAGGGTAGCTAAAGTTACAAACTTCCAGTTATAAGGTAAATAAGTTCTGCAGATGTGATGTACAGCATGGGGACTATAGTTAATAATACTGTATTATGTATATTTGAAGTTTGCTAAAATAATAGATCTATAAGTCCTTATCACAAGAAAGAAAATTTTGTAACTATGTGAGGTGATGGCTGTTAACTCAATTTATTGTAGTGATCACCTCACAAAATATACACATATCAAATCATTATGCTGTACACCTTAAACTAATACAATGTTGTATGTCAATAATATCTCAAAACTAGGAAGAGGAGAAATGCTAACTTAAAAAAAAAGAGACATTATTAAGAGGCTGAAAGAAGCCACTGAAAAGAAGAAATGTCTAACACCCAATTTAAGTATATACACATCAGACATGTATATGTGCATGTTACCTAAATACACATACAAGTATGTTTGACTATTATAGGTAATGACCCCAAACTGCCATCTATGCAAATGCCTTTATATAATATGGTGTTTTATAGGGAGAGAGAGCAATGAAAAAGAATGAATTTGCCCACATCATCGATAAATTTCAATATCATGACACTAAGCAAAAGCAGCCAAACCTAAAAGAACATAAGGTTGCATTTATGTAAGGCTCAAAAACAGGCAAAACCAAACTGTGCAGTTTAGAGATTCATACTTAAGTAGTAAAAGTATACAGAAGAGCAAGGGAGTAAATCTGGAAAGTGGTTATCTTTGGTGGGAGGGAAAAGTTTGTGAATGAGAAAGAGCATGCTGGAGGCATCTAGTTTGCCAGAAAATATTTTCTTTCTTGTCCTGGGTAGTGGTTAAGTGTGTATTGGTTACATAAAATTTCATAAAACTGTACATTTATTTGTTTTATGTACTTTTCTGTATAATATAAGGTCTTAATAGAAAAAGCACAAAGAAAAAAACAACAAAATAATCAGTAAGAGAGTGACTCCTAAATGAGGGGTAGAGCATTAATTCACAAATTAACATATTTTAATATTCCTGTATAAATAGATGAGTATTTTAAGAGATGAACTCCTAGGGGCGCCTGGATGGCTCAGTGGGTTAAAGCCTCTGCCTTCGGCTCAGGTCATGATCCCGGGGTCCTGGGATTGAGCCCTACTTTCTGCTCTGTGGGGAGCTGCTTCCTCCTCTCTCTCTCTGCCTGCCTCTCTGCCTACTTGAGATCTCTGTCAAATAAATACATAAATAATCTTAAAAAAAAAAGAGAGATGAGCTCCTAGAGAATCCAAAAGTCACTCATCTCTTCCTTCAGACTGGAGCTATATATTCTATGGCATAAATATAATTTGAAAACAGAACTTATATACCTGGGCATAATGGTATTTTAAAATTGAAGAAAAGAAATAGAACTGATAAAAAATATTTAGACAAATTTTCCACTCCCAGCCAAGACAGTGTCAGGAGAACTGAACTAGGTGCTACTCCCACTAAACAACTAAATACACAAAGTTACACAATGTTTTTCAGAAGTTGGACAAGAAACAGCACAGGTCAGTAATACCTGAAAGAAAGGAAAACAAACCAAATCATTCCCACCTCTGCCCCAGCTTACTACCTGGAGTTTTCATTACCGCAGGGCAACAAAGGGAAAATCCAAGCCTATAAAACCCAAAGTATTTACTATGTGTTCCTTTAGACAAAAAAACCTGTCAACTCCTAAAAAAACGAAAGTAAATGTCCACAGAAAGACTTGTATTCAACTTTCATAGGAGCTTTGTTCCTAATAGCCAAAAACTAGAATCATTTCAAATGCCCATCAAAAGATGAATGGATAAATTGTGATGTACCTATTACTAAAACACTACTCAGCAATAAAAAGAAATGGTCTATTGGTATATGTTAACAACACGGATGAATTCTTTAATATTGAAAGAAGTGTGGAGAGCAAGTTATATGCTTCCATTTGTATAATATTCTAGAATATAAATTCTCAATAGCAAGCAGATCCGTGGTTGCCAAAGAAGGGTGTGAGAGGAAGGAGAGATTAGAAAGAACAGGAGGGAATTCTGGAGGGTGTTGGAAATGTTCATCATCTTATCCTGGGAGTGATGATTTCACACATAAAAACCAATCAAGTTGCACACTTTAACTGTGTGCAGTTTATTGTATCAATTACTTCTTGATAAAGCTGTAAAAAATGTACAAACTTCACCTTCCAAATTTTGTTAAATATATTTAAAAAATAAAGGCTACAACAGTTTGCAGTCCATATATCAAACTGAGCCTACAAATAATTCTTAATTGATCCACCCTGATCATTCTAAATGAATAGATTTGTTACTTGAAGAACTGCTTGTGTGAACATGAAGCAGAATAGTTTGAAAGTGGATTTTAACAAGGAAATCATTACAAACATAAAGCTTCCTGCCTAATTTGTTATCTAATGATCCTAAACATTATTCTGTGGCTTACTTCTACCTACAAAACAAGAGATGGGAGAATGATGTATGCAGGAATTAACCTCAAATCTAAACATCTGAAATCATCTGAATCATCATCGAATCCATACATGTTCATCTCCTTGACAATGACACCATGACGGATATTATGTGTTGTTATGTGTTGTTAAAAGATTAAATGGAATAAAATCTTCATTTCCTGTACTGGCAAATTCTAAATCATATTTTTTTTTCCTTCTGTTTTTGTTGTATTAGCTTCCCCTGTATACTTTGGACAAGAATTTGACCGTGAGGTCCTTGTTTTCCCCTGGGAAAATGTAGGAACATTATGTTAAGAAGCCATTTCTGCAGGAAAAGAAGTAAAGAAGATGCTCTGGAGAGTAGAAACAGAGAAATTTAAGCTGAGTGGATATAATTCACAATTCAATTTTTTTAGTCTAAATTATATCATCATGTCACATGTTAATAGCTATTTCAATAATAGCTATGATCAATCAAAGAGAAAAATGTTGTTGTTTTTTTAAATCACAGACCCCAAAATGACTGAGATTGTTATATTTCACAATGAAAAGAATTACTGCAAATCTGAATTTCAGCTTCATTGAGCTCGTTACAAAATGCTGACTGACACATGAACTATAATGAAAAATACAGAGAACCGCCTAAGTATTTCATTGATAGAATACATATTAAATTGGTCTTCTCTCTGCTATTAAGTTTAATCTGAATATTCCCCTAGTAAATATACTATATTTTATATATTAAAACATGGATTATAATAGGTAAACAATTATATTTTTTCATTGCTAGCCATGTACTAGCAATCTTTATTATTATTAAAGTAATTAATTTTATCTTTTTCATGACTATAAAAATGAATCAGCATATTTGAGTTAGCTCAATAGATAGTTCCTCCTTAATTCATCAGTATGTTTTTGCTCCATACAGAGTAACTACTGACTGGTAGTAGTTCGTAGACCCCTTGAAGGAATTTATTACCAGCTGAATAGCTTATGTAAAAGAATCTGAACTATCACAGTCCATTTTATCTTTTATTTTGATATCTGTTCCAAACAGATATAATTATATAATACTAAAAGTCTTTAAAAATTACTTCCAAATGTAAAAGTGACTGTCTAGTATGCTGTATTGCACGTCAATTATTTTGCTTACAAGTGACAATATTTATCCTTGAAATATGCTTTGATCCACTAACAATTGAAAGCTAACACAATGTGTGAGATAGTTCTTAATAGTTCTTACCTCAATAATGTAACAACTATAATCAAGTATTCAAGACAACGTTCCAGAATCTCACGCACCAATAACAGAAAATCATGAAATGTCCCTAAAAAAGACATTTTCACTGGATACTGCCATCAGTGGTATAATGCATGGTAATTCTAATATTTCGTAAAACATTAATATAGGGCCACCTGGGTGGCTCAGTCAGTTAAATGTCTGACTCTTGATCTCAGCTCAGATCTTGATCTCAGGGTCATGAATTCAAACCCCACATTGGGCTCCATGCTGGGGGTGGAGCCTACTTAAAAAATAAATAAGAAAAAAACACATTAATATAAATTAAATGATACTTCCTGACTAGGACCACATTTTGTAAATGACTTATAGACCTTCATATCCTTGTGGCTAGGCTAATTTGACTATTCCTGAAAAATGAGATGGCGGTTATCTAATAATCACAGTATTTTTCCATTCATTTTTCCCATTCTATTAAGTGATTTCTGTGAATTCTTGGGGGCAGGTTATGGCCATTACAACTTTAGAATATGCTCAGCAAAAACATGATGGATCGTCATATCATGTTATCTTCTTCTCAAACTAACCAGGCTTTCAGAATGACTTAAATGGTATGGTAGATGCATTTCTAAAAAACCCATTTCTTTGTACATCGATGTTCATGGCAGCATTATTCACAATAGCCAAAAATGGTAGGAACAATCCATATGTCCATCAAAAATTGATAAATAAAATGTGGTGCATACATACCATGGAATTATTATCTGGCCTTAAAAAAGAAATGAAGGGGCGCTTGGGTGGTTCAGTAGGTTAAAGCCTCTGCCTTTGGCTCAGGTCACGATCTCAGGGTCTTGGGATCAAGCCCCGCATAGGGCTCCCTGGTCAGTGGGGAGCCTGCCTTCCCCACCCCCCTGCCTGTCTCTCTGCCTACTTGTGATTGTAGTGGGTGTTAACTACATTACTTTAGGCAACTCATTTAACTCCTCTTCAGCTTTAGGATTTTGTTGGACAAAATGGGTTTAGCTCACTTCACAGAGATCTTTTGAGGATTAAATAATATACGTTCTCAATATTTATTAAATCAAAATCAGTTGAATACATTAAATGACCAAGGTATTTATTAAATCAAAATCAGTTGAATACATTAAATGACCAAGGTATAGTCTCAAAACACATGTCAGGTTAAAAAGAAGAAAAAACTAATTGCCTTATGTGAAATATGGAAGTTGGCGGTTAATGACAAATAAAAGAGTTGAAAATATAAATCTGCCAGAATTTATATGCTACATGCATGTCTACATATTTGAAAGAAGGAGAAAAAGAGAGAGAGGCAGATGGTCGGAAGGGAAGAAAGAAGAAAGAGACTCATTACCAAAAATGAGTTATGTGGATGCTAGAAAAGTAGACACTAACACAGAACACCTGACTTTCCAAGCCCCGAATGATATAGTTTAGGATCACCTAACCCTCTTTCTTTGATCACATAGTCACAAAACGATCTTCTGATGACTAATTAAATTTCCCAAGTAGTTAGATTGGAAATGAGATGCTGTAAACAGCAGGCCTAAGTATGTATGCACAGCTGACCCCTGAACAACATGGGTGTGAACTGCATGGATCCACTGACATGCCAATTTTTTCTGATAAATACAGTAATGTATTTTCTTTTTCTTACGATTTTCATAGTAACATTTTCTTTTCTCAGGCTTACTTTATTGTAATAACCCAGTACGTACAAAATATGTATCAGTCAGCTGTTTATGTTATCAGTAAGGCTTCCAGGCAACAGTAAGCTACCAGTAGTTTTGGTGGGGGTCAAAAGTCATACCAGAATTCTAACTGCATGTGGAGTTGGTGCCCCAAACTCTGCGATGTTCGAAGGTCAACTGCGTATGTGTGTATTTGCATGTGTGTATACACACATACATATGTAATGATATAGCATTACAAACTGGTACTAATAATTACAAAAGCAATGTTAATAATAGTTATTCACTAATAACGTCAATATGCAAGGTCATGGGCTAAGCTTAATTTTACATTACATTGGTCTTCTCCCTAGTATTAATTTTAATGTAGGATTCTCATTTAAGTTCTTGTTAAAGAACTTCAGGAGTTAGGTACCATTATTATCCCCACTTAATAGATATGGAAGCTAACAGAAATGACTAATTTGCCTAAGGGCACACAGCTTGTAAGAGATAGAACTAGGAATCTAGGAATCAAAATTCTCCTTCTCTGGTTCTTTGTTCTTAATTTTCATGCTGTATGGGCATTGTTTTAATAATTAAGAAGTTTGGTTAAAGATAATGAATTCCCCACAACTTGATCAATTCTACATAACAGAATCAATCTGGGCCTTGCAAAACTCAATCCCACCTCCACAGATGTGCACAGCATCTCTTTAAATCAACATGACCTACTTAAAAAGAGAAGTGGGGGAGGAAAGGTAACAACAAGGGAGGAAGATTAAGTCAAACTTATATTCATCTTGGCTCTCCTCCATCTTCTTTCTTCCTCTTTATGAAAACTGACTCATTTATTATATATGCCAGACTTTGGGCCAGATAAGATAAAAAGATAAAAAGATAACCCCCACCCCCAGGAGCTCATAGCCTTAAAGAGGCAGCAGGTTTGATTTGGTAAATCCTACTACAGACCCACATGAGGTAGATATTGTGGTAATCTGAATACTAAAGATTTAAACGGTGAAAGTAGAAGCTTGAATGTCAAGTGGAAACCCATATGCTGGTTTTTAGGGAATTTCTTGTGGATGCACTATGACTCAACACTGGAACCACTAATAGGGAATTTTCATATTTTAAGACTCTCCTACTAAACACCATGAACTGTCATCATATACAATTTTATATTACAATCTCAAGCTTCTATTACAGTGCCCGACACAAGGTAGATGTGATTAAGAGTTGCTCAGTAAGTATAAAACAAAAGTAAAAAAAGGGAAGAAAAAACAAACAGAAAACAACACACACCTCCTTGGGGAAGAACTAATCATTGATAGTAAGGTAGTCTAAAAAATACTTGAAAAATGTAACACAGATTTGTAAATGGATGGATATAAAGCTAATTTATATATCACTTTGCTATAAAATATTTTGATATGCAAAACCAAAACTGACAGCTGAAGTTCTGAAATGATCTAAACAAGATAAAGACTACCTAGACTTAGGGAATTTTAAAGTAGGATTCCTACAAATGAGATGAGAGATAAAGCATAATAGAAATAATGAAGGAGCTTAACAGCTTCCTAAAAATCTTCAATTTAATTTTAGAAAAATAAACCTGAGGTATTCATGCAAAATTTAAAAATGTTGCTTGCTGAATTACAGCCTTAGCTGGAACTAAAACATCTGGAACTATCTGTGGCATAATAATCAGCATAAATTATTTTGTAAATGTTCTGATAATGGCTAGTGGGACCCAAGTTAATTTATTTCTAAGGTCAAAATTAAATATTATACTTCATTTCCTAAAGTTTGGTTATTATTATAAACTCACAAGTTCTGAGCCTCCTTTCACTTTCTAGCAGGTGATACCCAAAAACGGGTATTAAAAAAGCTTCCTTCTAAGACTAGAACTGTTTCAGGAGTCTAAACTGATTACATGTGAAATATTGGGATGGGAATGGGAAGAACGAGAGTAGAGAAGGAAAATGAATTCAGTAAAACCTAAAGGACACCAAAAATAAAAGAATATCAGTCAAGACGTTTTTTAATCTATTAATATTCCTTGACTCAAAAAAAAAAAAAAAAGAGGAAAAAATTAAGAGGAACAAGGCAGCAGCAGTAGCCAAGAGGCATTAGAATCAATATGAGCACTGAGTGTGTCGTCAATGCACTGAAATGCCCTTTTTGGGAGTAAACCTGTTCTGGATGGATAAATAAAGTAAAGCAATGTTTTGCTTCTGAGATCAGATTAATTTTACAAGGAAGTGGAGCTATCTTTACATCGTATTTTACCAAGTACAATGCTTATAACAGTAACGATCTTTACCATCAAATGAAACACATAGCTAATAAAAACAAAAAGACACTGCAGATTTATTATATATAAATAATCTAGAGATGGATACAAAGAAATTTGTTACAATAAATGAGAAACAGCATTGATAGATTTTCTGTCAGATATATAAGAAAAAGGGTTCTGTAATTTAAATTAGGGTTCTATAACTTAAATGGTTCCAAGCAGCAAGTTGGAAGCTTTCGAGTAGTACTGTTTTGTTTTGTTTTGTTTTGTTTTTAAGATTTTATTTATTTATTTGACAGAGAGAGAGATCACAAGTAGGCAGAGAGGCAGGCAGAGAAAGAGGGAGAAGCAGGCTCCCTGCTGAGCAGAGAGCCCAATGTGGGGCTTGATCCCAGGACCCCGAGACCATGACCTGAGCCGAAGGCAGAGGCTTATTAACCCACTGAGCCATCCAAGCGCCCCTCGACTAGTACTGTTTTTAAATGGAATTCTACTCTCACACTTGAAAATGGCAAGCACATTTCAACTATTTTACACGGTAAAATATAATTTTGTATGGCAAATAAAATAAGGCAAAACAATTCCATGTGTATACAAAGCACAACAAAATTACAATCTAAATGTGCACAGATACTGAGGGAATTTAACTACTTCAGAAGCACTTAAGTTAAATTTCAACAGTCTGTCATTCATTAGAGAGGTACTCAAAAGATTATGAGCCCAGTAGTGAAGGCATCCTGAAGAGATATGGCAGATTAGATTCTATTTATCTGCTATTGCCCTAAAATCATCCAAAATATTTTGCTTCATTTTTTTCTTACAGTACACATAATGTTGTTTATAAACTACCTACCAATGTTGCTTATAAAGTACTTACCAAATTTGTATATACTAAACTTTTAACCTTAAAAGAAGTCTGACATGGAAGTGAAACTCAAAGTAGGTAGCTATTTATAAAATACAAAGAGCACAGTACTTCCAATTATAACCATTATGGGCTATGAAAAACACGATTACAGAAACAATTTCCTATGTGTAATAACAGTTTGAAATGAGATAGAAATTTCATGGATTAGTGTATGTTGCTACAAATAACTGAACACAAATATGATGGTTCAGTTTAGGGTACTGATTCTTCATACATCTTTCAGGGAAGGGAGGGCAGAGTTGCCAGGTATTAAGAACACAAGGAAAGGAAAGAATCCCTTTATACAGGGACAATTTGTAAGACTTACTATACTAATTTATAATTTATTTAGAGGAATATTTAACATTTTAGCTTAACTTTTCTTCCCTTTTTGTTAATATTGCATAACTCTTCTTCCACTGCTATTCCCCAAAAGGGTGTTCAGCAGAAATAAATGTGGAAACTGAGCCATCATAACAACAATAACAACAACAACAAAAAACAAGAGGTAGGAATAAAGAAAGAAAATCAATGTTGACTGCATCATCAAGAAAACACAATGAATTACACTGACAAGAAGTCCTCTTGCAGTAATAAAAGTGCAGAAACAACATGAAACTTATAATATCTTGCCTCAGAGAAAGTGACATGTCAGCATTCATATGAGAACGTGGTAGGAACAGGTCTATAGAGTTAGATGTGTAAAAGGGAAGTGCTGAAAGTTTCAATATAAAACTTCTCTTAAGATGCTTAAAATCTAAGACAAGAATGTAAGTCTTACTTTCTGATTTCCTTATCATCGGCAACCGGAGGCCTCTGTTTTCATCAATTCTGCTTCTTCACTGTCTTGTGAATGGGCCCTTGTCATACTGACCTGGAATATCCTTTTTCTCTAGCAGTAGCCATTTTCCCAGAAAGAGCTCCAGTGCCATCTCCTGTGGGAGACTTGCTTTCATTGTCCCACCTCACTGATTTTCTACTCTTCTGAATTCTTGTGCAGCATCAACAACCTGGGCTACACAGTCTGATCCTTATTTATATCTTGTCATACATAGTTCACCATTGTTTCATGTTTTTTCATTTGTTTTTCTTGTTTTTCAAGAAAGGAGGACTGACTGCAGTGCCTCATTTGGATGTGTCAGGAGTCTTGGAAGCCTGACTACCCTATCTTCTCCTACAAATGGACTTTGAGGGAACTCATATACCATTGACTGAAGAAAGGTCCTCTCTGACCAAGAAAGCAGCTTAGGGAAAAATGCACGCGGAGCAGTGAGGGATAAAGGGAACGACCCGCCTAGCCAGTCACATCAGCTTAATCAACCCCAGCCAACACTGGGGTCACAGATGTCACAACCAGACTGCTCTTACATCCTCACATGTCTGTTTGATCACAACTATGTTGTAATTCCCTATGGGAAAATGGTATGTAATGTTTCTTGTATAGCCCTCACAGGGTCTACCACAGTTTACCACAGTTCCAGTAAGTTATTCAATAGACATTTGTAAAATCAATCATACTAATTATTATACTAACGCCCAAAGTTTAGTATATATATCAGACACAGTCCTAATTAACTTGCATTAATTTAATCTTCACAGTAACTCTATGAGGTAGCTTATAATTAGTATTAACTTCATTTTACTTATGAGAAAATGAAAGCTTAGTTTGGTAACAACCAGGATCATCGTTCTGAGATTTCATCTCAAAGTAATATGTTCTCCATAAAGGATAATGAAAACTATATACTTGTGCTTTCAATCTATGACGAGAGGTAGAGGGGTAGGAAAATGGAAAGGCTAACTACTCAATGCTTCAAACTCGGCCAAATTGCTTGGGGTCCTTAAAGTTGGTGCCTCTATCTCTATCTGGAACTCACAGGAAGTGCCACATATGAGGCACAAAGTAACTTTGAACAAGTTAATTTCATATTAAAATTAGTATGCTCTATCAAGCAGAGAGAGTCAAGTATCATATGGTCTCACTTATTTGTGGAGCATAACAAATAACATGGAGGACATGGGGAGATGGAGAGGAGAGGGAGTTGAGGGAAACTGGAAGGGGAGATGAACCATGAGAGACTGTGGACTCTGAAAAACAACCAGAGGGTTATGAAGGGGCGGCGGGAGGGGGTGGGGTGTGGTGGGAGGTTGAGGAACCAGGTGGTGGGTAATAGGGAGGGCACGTACTGCATGGAGCACTGGGTGTGATGCCAGAACAATGAACACTGTTATGCTGTAAATAAGCAAATAAAAATAAATAAATTAATTATTAAAAAAAAAAATTAGTATGCTCTATAAGAGCTTCCCTCACACTAAAAGAACGTAAGTAAATGATAGGGAATCCATCAGTCTTGTCTTAATTTTATTAAGGTAAAATACTCATTAGTGAAGAAGATAATGACAATGGCTTTATTGAAAAAGTATTAACTCTTTCTTGCAGTTAAGCTCATTGCCCCCCAGCAAAGTTCAGAACTTGATCTTAATATTATCAAACAAAAGATTCCAAGATTAAGAATTTTAGCTAAATTTTTAGTTAGCTGGGAAAATTCCTTGTTCACTTACCAGGATAAAGGGGGATAAAAGGTCAAGTGTGATAATTTCAAGATTCCTTTGAGGAGATGGTGCATAATTACTTCAATAATGGAAATAAAGGTGTGGTGCATATAATGTGACATATAATAACCATAAATTATATACATATACATACAATGCATCTGTAAAATAAAGTAGTAAGTCATGTATACTAGTTTAGGTATTTAAGGGATCATTTTTAAACTAGTATGATTCCAAATTTATTTTTCTCTCCCTGAATCCTCTAAAACTAACAGATTTAAGTTCATCTGTGAATGACTTACCCTATAATAAAACACTTGTTGTATCAAGAAATGGGATGCCACACAGAAAACAATTTCAAATTATGATTAAATGAAGTAAAAAACATCTACCGCAAAAGTAATTAAGATGGAAATGTTGTCTAAAGATCCTCAAACAAGGCAGAAAGACTATGGTTGATCCCATACGTCAAGGTTGTATTTTTACGAATCATTTCACAATGGTTGTTTTGAGAATGGAAAAAATCATAGGGGACTGAGAAGTATAGTTGATTTCCCAGCGTCTCATGTGATCAAGAAACGCATTTTACAACAAACACTTTTTTCCTCATAAAACTTTGCTATTTCCCATTTGCAAACTGTAGGACCCAAGAGAACAAATCTACTCTCTAAGACTCAATTTTTCATTTCTTCAGTTACAATTTATCTTAAAGAATAACCAGAGGGATTTAGTTTTTTAGTGGCTATTATTCCATGGAAATAAACTTTCCACAATTTTTTTAATATATCTAGAAATTAATGATGCCCCCATTAAAATCTGTGAAAACTGAATATATAAAAAGTCCCAGTAGCATGGTAGGCCTTCGCCAAAGAGAAAAAACACCAGGATAAGAATGCAATCCTTAAAGACTTCTTAACTCCTGACTTGAAAAGATAAATACTATATGAGGAATCAGATGACAAGTGTTTCCAAATCATCTTGTTACTAATATACCAGCCAAAGTCCACAGTATCAAACATCTTTCTTTCTTATGTTTGCTTTCACAAATGATACGATTATAATCAGCAAGAGAAAGAAAGAGAATGTTCTCCACAAACAATATAGGTATTATCTCTGCTATTCCTCTTCCTCACAAAATTTGCTGGGAAGAGATCCATTTAGAAAAAGAAGAACCAGGGCGCCTGGGTGGCTCAGTGGGTTAAAGCCTCTGCCTTCAACGCAGGTCATGATCTCAGGATCCTGGGACTGAGCCCAGCAATCCTGCTCTCTGCCCCGCAGGGGGCCTGCTTTCCCCTCTCTCTCTGCCTGCCTCTCTGCCTACTTGTGATATCTCTGTGTCAAATGAATAAATAAAACCTTAAAAAAAAAAAGAAAAGAAAAGGAGAACCCGGGGGTCATATTAACTAGATATTACTAGATTCAAACTAAAAGTTTGAATTGTATTTTTTTTCATTCTGTCAAATTCATGACCAATAATAAATATTTTTAAAACACCAAGTAGCCATAGCCATGGGGTAAAAGAAAAAGGAATTATACCTGGCATACAGGATATATAAGTTACAACAGATCCATCTTGTATCTGCTATCTTTGTACTTCATTAAGGTATTGATTGGCATTGCTAGAAAAGAATAAATGACATTTCAGGGAACAACTATCATTTGGCTATTTGGTTTAAGCAGAGCTAGATTATACAGAGTGATTCCATCAAAGAATTAAGAAAATCATTTCAGTGAGCTCTTTATGACATCTTAGAGCAGAAGTCTTAGGGTTTTTACTCTTCTGGTAAGAACTATTTCTCAGAATACAGTTCTCTGGAATATGGGAATACAAACTAGGTCAATTCCTAGCTGATATCACTTTTTTCTAATTTAGAGAGACCTTGATGGCAATGGTTTTCCAAATCATGACAAACACTATTACCTATAGCATTTACCCTCTTCAAAGTACAAAAGGTCTTCAAAGCCACAGGTACTATGTTTTATGGTAGAACAATAGACTCTACCCTCAAGAACATTATTTTCTAGTGAAAGACAGAAAAATCAAACTCCATCCATCAATGTAATAAGCTAAATACACAGAAGGACCAATGGACTCAGTGCAAAGGGGAGCACCAGGTAAGATTTTATCTGCCAGTGTGTTTTTGTTTCTGGTTTTCATGTTTATTCTTTTCTTTTCCCAGAAGTTATTTAATTTGATGCCTTATCAGTACATTTTGTAATTTAGGATGAAGAGCTCAGGTTTTCCAAGACCAAGTAGGAGGTTCCAGTGAATGCAGGATTGGGGGAAAACTCAAGCCTTTAATACTTGGAAGTCCAAGGGCTCTCTCTTTCAGGCCACAGTGACAAACTATTCCTTTCAAATTCCTTTTTTGCCCTGCTGGGTCCTGAAGGGCTTCTGCCCCTAGCACAACTGCCCCTGGTTATACCTGGCTACCTCACTGACCACTGTCCCAAGGATAACAACAGCTCTGCTTTCTAAGATGACACCCCTGAAGTTAAGAATGTGTGTTTTTGTTGCATGCTGACATCCGCTGCTGTTAGACATTTTCCTCGCTCCTCCTTGCCCTGGCAGCTAATGCAAAATATCAGATCTCAGCTTTGGGCATAGAGGTTCCAGCTCACGCTTCTAGACTGTAGGGCTGGGGGCTGATTTTTACGTAGTTCCCTGGTGCTGGCACTTACTGAAGTATTACCGTTCTGGCCCTTCAGTTGTTCTCCAGCAGCTTCACGACCCCTGAGTGCTGCTCCATCCATGACTCTACTGGATTGCAGCCACTTCTGGCAACACTTGGGAATTTGAAGATTTCCCAAGACAGATTCTGAAGATTTCTGAAGACAAAAATCTATCTTCTTATTTGAGTAAAAATGGAATTTATGCAGTTTCATTTATTTTCCCGGTTGTTGTATGTGTTTTCTAGGAGGAAAAGGGATGGTATTTTATGCTAAACTATAAGCTTCAGATTCTGTCAATAATACCAAGCAGGCATAAGCCTTCCTCTGAGAAAAGAGGAACCTGAAAAGTGGCCAAGGCCATAGTTTTCACTTCTTCAAAACATAGAGTATTAAATTATTCATATTCATTTAGTGAATGAATTGCCAATGTTTGTGACTTCTGTAGGAAGAATGATGAAATCTTAATTTATAAATATTTATCTTAAAATACTATGAAGATTAGGGAAAGAAAAGATCCTGTGCTGGGACACTAATGGCTTTCAAACTAGATTGAGGCTGAATGGGAGAAAAATGTAAAGAAAGACGGTCAAGAGGGACTCCACAACTGAATTGCTTTGGGGACACAATTTAAGCTGCTATGGTCATTTAACACGTATATGTACTATACTATTTATGATCACATAGCTCAGTTGCTGCCCACAAATGCAAGCCACATACGTGATTTTAAATTTTCTAACAGGCACATTAAAAACAATAAAAACATGGACAAGATGAGATTAATTTTAATGATACTTACAAAATACTATCATTTCAATATGGTAACAAATTCCAAGGTTATTAGGGAGCTATTCTACTCTCTTTTTTGGTACCAAGTCTTCAAAACCTGGTGTGTGCTTTATATTTACACACTCATCTCAGACCAGCCACATTTCAAGTGCTCAATAGCCACATGTGGCTAGTGGCTACCATACTGGAGAGTGCAAATAAAGAGCAAGCAAACTATCTGTTCATTCAGGGATGTCCTGGACAAAAACTTGCAAGGAACTCTACTGAACAAGGTGGAATTCCATCTCAAGGTGGAATCTATTGTACCCACTGTAGCCATCTACTTCCTCCCTCTGTGAAGACTACCTAACAAACCGGGGTAGGCCTGAGCCATGCCCCTAGAACCTATTCTTAGACAACATTCTGGAAAGCTAGAAGAAGATGGAGATAATAGGCAGAAAGGAATCATCTTGAATCAAGAGCTCATAATCTCTTTATAGAAAAAGATTCTAGGGACACCTGGGTGGCTCAGTTGGTTAAGCCACTGCCTGCGCTCAGGTCATGATCCCAGGGTCCTGGGATCGAGTCCCACATTGGTTTCCTTGTCCAGCAGGAAGCCTGCTTCTCTCTCTGCCTCTGCCTGCTACTCTGCCTGCTTGTGCTCTCTCTCTCTCTGACAAATAAATAAAATCTTAGAAAAAAAGAAAAAGATTCTATCCAAATCTCATCTATTTGCTTTAAATCAAACAGGTAATCTTGTCATTTAGGAATCTTAAATTTTTATATTCAGTAAGATACATGAATATATGTAACACATATACATCATACTTAAAATTAGCTTACTTTGTCTTTTAAAAGATTTTATTTATTTGAGAGAGTGAGCATGAGGAAGAGCACAAGCAGGTGGAGAGGAAAGGCCGAGGGAGAAGCAGACTCCCCTGCTGAGCAGGGAGCCCAACTTACATGAGGCTCAATCCCAGGACTGTGGGATCATGACCTAAGCCAAAAGCAGACGCTTAACAGCTGAGCCACCCAGGGGCCCCTAGATTAGCTTACTCTTTATAAAATCAAGACTTCTAATTATTTTTCAAGCTAGCTTGATACTCCTCCATTATATGTTTCTCTCTTTCAGCCTTGTACTGTTACAAAAGTGCAAAGCAGAAATTACGTTAGACAATGTAAATAGCATGTTGTTTGTATACAAATGAATGCAACTAAAATTGCTTAGTGATTCTTCAAAAGGTTTTGTTTCTCTTTCTGCTATGAACTGAATATTTGTGCCCCCTACAAATTCCTATATGGAAACCCTAATCCTCAGTATGAAGGTATTTGAGTGTGGGACCCATGGGAGATGATTAGGGTTAAATTAGGTCATGAAGTTACGTCCCTCATCATGGGATTTAATGCCCTTATAAAAAGAAGAGACTTGAGGTCTCTCTGCGCGCATATACCAAAGAAGGCCATATGAAGACATAACCAGGAAAAGGGCCCTTACTGAGAACCCAATAACACTCAGAATCTGATCTCCGACTTTCAGCCTCAAGAACTGTGAGGAATAAATGTTGTTTAAACCATCCAGTCTGTATTTGTTATAGCAACCTTAACTAAAACATCCTCAGTAAGACTAAATATACTTCCAAAAATGTAGAGCATGAATTTATTAAGCAAAAGTACACTTCTACTCAACCAGTGTGCAAACTATGTCCAGGCTCCCAAAAGAGTCTAATCTAAAATAACAAGGTGTTATTATATGTATGCATTTAAATGCACAACATTTTGTCTAAATGTTAAGATTCCTGCTTTTATCTATCAAAAATTCTAAGTAGGTTCTCTCTCTCTCTCTCTGTCTCTTTTTAAAGATTTTATTTATTTATTTGAGAGAGAGAGAATGAGCAGGCAGAGCAGCAGGCAGAAGAGAGGGAGGAGCAGACTCCCTACTGAGTAGGGAGCCTGATGTGGGACTCAATCCCAGGACCCTGTGATCATGACTTGAGCTGAAGGCAGCGGCTTAACCGACTGAGCCACCCAGGTGCCCCTCTAAATAGGTTCTTAAAAAAAATAAATAAGCAATAGATTCATTGATTTAAAAAAAGGAAAAAAATATAACAAATTGTATTTTGATTAAAATTGTTACTGTATAGCCAGATTTTAATTGTCCTTCATACAATATCCAAGCATAATATTTAAAACTCTTCCTTTTTAAAATGCTGCCTTGCAACCACAGTAATCTTAACAGTAAAGTATAATCTGTTCAAGGCTGATATATAGAGGTCTGGACAGCAAATGATCTCTGAAGAGACACATTTCCATTAAATACTAAGTCCACAGCACTTTGTATTATCCTACCATATGCAAATTTACAGGACAATAAAATGACATCAGTAAAAAAGGAAAACTTTATAGAAAAAAGCATATTCTCTCTCTTTGTAGGAGTTGAAAAAAAAAGTATATAGGTTTCCAGAGATTCCAGAAATATGAAACATATTTCATAGTGATTTTTTAAAGTTGGGTTTTTCTTAGTAAATTGTTTTTGGCTGAAAATTAAAAAGCCGAATATTACTAATGTACTCAAATGCTTTCTTATGTGAAAATGGGAATCTTTTTTTTCCAAGACATTTCATTTACGAATGAACCATTTTACTTGTTTCCTTCTCATTTCTAACTTTAAATAAACAGAAAATCGACCCTGTTCTTGAATAATCTCCAAAGACAAGCTTTAATCTTTCAAAGTTCAGCCTTTCAATATTTCTTACAAATAAATCCAAATTACTAGTATTGTATCCAAAAGGATTCCTCCCAAAGCGTCACATCTGAATTACAGCCTTGACATTTAGAAATTTGCTTTCTATGTCCACAATCGACAAACTGGGGAAAGAGCCAAGATGCCCTTCAACAGACGAATGGATAAAGAAGATATGGTCCAAATATACAATGAAATATTAGGTCTCTATCAGAAAGAATGAATACCCAACTTTTGCATCAACATGGACGGGCCTGGAGGAGATTATGCTGAGTGAAATAAGTCAAGCAGACAAAGTCAATTATCATACAGTTTCACTTACTTGTGGAGCATAGAAAAAACATGGAGGACATTAGGAGAAGGAAGGAAAGGTGAATTGAGGTAAATCAGAAGGGGAGACCAAGCATGAGAGACTATGGACTCTGAGAAACAAACTGAGGGTTTGGGAATGGAGGGGGTAGGGGGATGGGTGAGTATTAAGGAGGGCACATATTGAATGGAGCATTGGGTGGGGTACATAAACAATGAATCTTGGAACACTGAAAAACTAAACTAAACTAAATAAATAAAATCATAAAATAAAATAAAATAGAAATTTGCTTTCTAATAATGATCAAAATTATATTCTATATATTTAGTTACTAATTTTTTGTAATTTTTCTTATTATTGCATCTTTCTAAGTATTTAGGAACACTTAAAGATACCTTACCAAGAATAAACTTTAGTCTATATCTTGATAATCTATAAATCCAGCACAATAACCCAAACACACATTGCATATACCCAGCACTACATACAATGTAGTTACCATATAAAACTATTGTTGAACATGTATTACTGATTTCATTTTAATAATAAAAGACTTATTTAAGGAGCAGACTAATCTTCGTAAAGTAGTTTAGAGTCTACAGACTCCCTTCACACTCATTAAGTCTCATTTAATGTATGTAACAATTTTATGGAATTCTGCTTAATGGTCCCTAACCTACCAACTTAGTTTGGATAACTATTAACTTGATACATCTTAATCCAGTTAACAGGTTTCAAGTAGCATGTTCATACAGAGAATCAGCCTTCAGCACTAAGAAGTTTAAATTTAAATTAGTAATTTTCAAATGCTTGACTATAGCGACCTTCCCTATAAATACCTAAGTAGACAAATTATTAAACAGATGGGATATAAGAATCGTTTGTTAGTTCTCTCATTCATCCACTTATTCAATTTTTTGAGTACCTACTTAGTGACAGACACTGTTCTTACTGTTCCGTACTGGCATCTAAATGGCATTTATGGGAACACAATTTATATTTTAAAATAATTGAGCAGGAGTTCTGGGTGGCTCAGTCAGTTAAGCATCTGACTCTTGATTTCAGCTCAGATTCAGATCTCAGGGCTGTGTGATGGAGCCCTGTGGTGGACTCCGTAAAGGGCATGGAGCCTACTTAAGATTCTCTCTCTCTCTTCCTCTGCCCCACTCTGATTCATGATCTCTTTCTCTATAAAATAAAATAAAATACTTGATCAATGATCCCCTAATTTTTCATTTCATTAAAAGTTTTTATTTTAAAAAAAAGTTTTTATTTAAATTCAAGTTAGTTAATATACAGTATAATATTAGTTTTAGGAGTACAATATAGCAGTTCAACACTTCCACGTAATACCTGGTACTCATCACAGCAAGTGTACTCCTTAATCCCCATCACTTATTTAACCCATCCCCCCACTCACCTCCCCTCTGATGACCATCATTGTGTTCTCTACAATTAAGAGTCTCTTTCTTGGGACGCCTGGGTGGCTCAGTGGGTTAAGCCGCTGCCTTCGGATCAGGTCATGATCTCGGGGTCCTGGGATCGAGTCCCACATCGGGCTCTCTGCTCAGCAGGGAGCCTGCTTCCCCCCCCCCCCCCCGCCTGCCTCTCTGTCTACTTGTGATCTCTCTCTGTCAAATAAATAAATAAAATATAACAAAAAAAAAATCTCTAAAAAAAAAAAAAAGAGTCTTTCTTGGTTTGCCTCTTTCCCCCCACTCCTTTGCTCATTTGTTTTGTTTCTTAAATACCACATATGAGTAAAATCATATGGTATTTTCTTTCTCTGACTTATTTTACTTATCATATACTTTTTAATTCCATCCATGTCATTGCAGATGGCAAGATTTCACTCTTTCTTATGGCTGAGTAATATCTTAGTGTGTGTGTATATACCACCTCTTCTTTATCCTTTCATCAGTCAATGGACATGGGCTGTTTTCATAATTTAAGTATTATAGATAATGCTGTTACAAACATCAAGGTACATGTATCCCTTTGAATTAGTACTTTTGTATTCTTTGGGTAAATACCTCGTAGTGCAATTGCTGGGTCATAGGGTAATTCTATTTTTAACTTTTTGAGGACCCTCCACACTGTTTTCCAAGGTTCTCCTCCATCCACATCCTTGCCAACATCTGCTGTTTCTTGTGCTATTGATTTTAGCCCTTCTGACTAACACAAAAATAGACATCTAGATCAATGGAACAGAATAGAAAACCTAGAAATGAATCCACAACTATATGGTCAGTTAATCTCCAACAAAGCAGAAAAGAGTATCTAATGGGAAAAAGACAGTTTCTTCAATAAACGGTGTGAGGAAAACTGGACAGCAATATGCAAAAGAATGAAACTGGACCACTTTCTATACCATACACAAAAACAAAAATAAATTCAAAATGGATTAAACCATTTTGGTTTAAATGAAAACCATTGGTTAAAATGAAAAACCAAAATGTGAGACCTGAAACCATAAAAATCCTAGAGGAGAACACAGGCAGGAACCTCTTTGATATTATCTGTCTCAACTTCTTTTTTAGATATTGTCTCCTGAGGCAAGGTAAACAAAAGCAAAAATAAACTATTGGGGATATGATAAAATAAAAAGCTTCTACACAGTTAAGAAAACAATCAACAAAACTAAAAGACAATCAATGGAATGGGAGAAGATGTCTGCAAATGATATATCCGATAAAAGGTTAGTATCCGGGGCACCTGGATGGCTCAGTGGGTCAAGCCTCTGCCTTTGGCTTGGGTCATGATCTCAGGGTCCTGGGATCAGGCCCCGCATCAGGCTGTCTGCTCCACAGGAAGCCTGCTT
This sequence comes from Meles meles, assembly GCF_922984935.1. Taxonomy (NCBI): domain Eukaryota; kingdom Metazoa; phylum Chordata; class Mammalia; order Carnivora; family Mustelidae; genus Meles; species Meles meles. The sequence goes on from NW_025721201.1 coordinate 33,091, forward strand.
CCCTGCTCTCTCTGCCTGCTTCTCTGTATACTTGTGATCTCTCTCTCTGTCAAATAAATAAATAATAAAAAAAGGTTAGTATCCAAAATTTCATAAATGGCTTATAAAACTCAACATCCAAAAAATGAACAATACAATTAAAAATGGGCAGAAGACATGAATAGGACATTTTTCCAAGGAAGACACACAGATGGCCAACAGACACATGAAAAGATGCTCAATGTCACTAATCATCAGGGAAATACAAATCTGATTTTTCACCATGCAAATTAAAAGAGTACTAGGGAAACAAAATTTTAATAATCTAACCATGTGAAGAAAACTATGAATAGACAATAAAATTAAAAATGAATACATAACTTGACAGCCCAATGAAAAGCAAGCTGAAACAAACAAAATCATCATACCCATATTTTTAAAAATCAGATATTTTGAAGGGATCACTTGCTTACCTTATCTTCAGGGAACTAAATTCAATTTAGAACATGGACCTGAAAATAGACAAAGTGCGTACACTTGCATAGGTACTATGGGGGTCACAATAATACAAGGCAAAATACAATAAATATTATTAACAAAAAAACTGAAACTTCAAAAATAGGAAAAATTAGTTTGGACTTAGGGAATAAAATTTATAATAACTTAGTTTCACTATATACATTCCTAATCTTGGGCAACTGAGATATGGGCTTTAAACTTTTTTGTAATATCATCTCAAACTGAGTCATTTTAATGGAAATACCCATTATGAGAAGCAGAAGCAGTAAATGGAAAAGCAATATATTATTACCCAGCTTCACCTCACAATGGACAGAATTTTAACAATGGAGTTCAAAAGGAGAATCTTAAAAATAGGAGAAAAGGTTAAAAAAATAGCGAGAAGAAATTTCTGTGGTGCTACAACATTAATTAACTGCTACCACAGGATTCTATTTCCCAGACAATACTGCAAATATGCCTCTATGGTTAATATATTTAGCAAAATAAGAACTAAATGTAAAACAAATTTTAATTTTTAGTGATAAATTCTTCCCACATATTATAACAACCTACTCTAAAAAGAAAGCATATATATATTTTATATAAATATTTCAAGATGAGAAGACAGATATGGAATAATAGTAAGTAAAATACACCAGTTCCCAAATTCCAACTTACTTGATACAACAGTATTCTTTAACATGATAGTATTGATAGGTTATAAACTTATCATAAATTTTCAATACATTTTATATCACATATGTGCAATATATATGGTATAGCCATAATCTAATCAACAGCAAGTATATGTGCTTTTTGTGCCATTTGTTATACATACCATTTTTTTCAGTTTTTCTTTAAGTTGTAAAAATTCAAATAACTATCATATTTCTTGTTAAGGAGAAAATATTTTTTGAAACTATCATCTTGTGTGTATAGACTTTTTGTTATGCTGCATAGGAAAGAAGGAATAGGGATGCCTGGCTGGCTCAGTAGGTTAAAGCCTCTGCCTTCGGCTCAGGTCATGATCTCAGGGTCCTGGGATCGAGCCCACGTTGGGCTCTCTGCTCAGCAGGGAGCCTGCTTCCCTTCCTCTCTCTGCCTGCCTCTCTGTCTACTTGTGATTTCTCTATCAAATAAATAAATAAAATATTAAAAAAAAGAAAGAAGGAATATGATAATGATGAAACATTCTTGATGCATCAGACTGAAAAATTAGATATTTATGTCTGATGCTACAGTTCTAATTGGATAACTCTTTTTTCCCCCCTTGCTCTCATTATCAAAGATGTATAAATTTAATTTGGTTGCTGGCATGGTCTCTTGGACTGAGCACAGTGTTTAAAAAAAAAATAGAGTTCCAATCTTGGCCTATTGTTCCAGTTCTAATCTCAAGTTACTGAATGCTCTTGGATAAGTCATAAACCAAATCACATTTTTTTCAATTTCCTCATCTGTAAAATGGAGATAACTATCCTATAAGTCATTATTTAAACTGAAATTTAAAAAAAATACTTTTAAAATCTGAACTGAACATGCAAACACCCAACTCATATGAACCTTTATCTTTCAAATGGTGTGAAGTAGCTTCAAAATAAATGAGAACTTATAATTCAGAGTAGATGCTTAGAATGGCTCACCAGATCCAGAGGTTATTTTTAGTTTTATAATAAAATATGGGGCTCATTTACAATGTGCATCACAAATTTAAAAGACAAATGATCATCCAAAATGAATTTCACATAATAGAACCAGTTTCCAGTTAACAATGGAAATGATAGGAGAAGACTGAAGTTACTGTTCAACACAAAACTTCCTATTTTTCCTCCCTAAATCATAAATTGTTTACTAAAAGTATACAAATTGATACATTTGAAAATAAACTTGGTATAAATGCTGCACGTGTTTGTTTTAGCAGCATTTTCCTCTTCTCAATTCACAAACATCTTAGATGGAGACAAACAACTTTCCTGAAGAAATTTCCAGAACTTTTGACTCAATTCAATAAATAGTGAGTAACAATAGTGTCAACTGTTCTTAAAAAGGTATGCATAATTATATTTCTGTAAATTAAATGATATATTTCTAGGACTTCAGCTTACAAACCATAGGTATGGTGGAAAAGACAAACCTTTCCCTATTTCTCTCACTAAATATAACCAAAACCTAGGGACTTGATATCTAACACAAAAGGAAGAAGATTCTAAAAGGTAGAGAGAAGATGGAAGTCCAACTAAGAAAATCAGGATCCAAAGAACAACAAGATAATGAATATCATGGGTTTTCTTTTTGTTTCATGTTACAGAATGACCACCAGAGAAGCCATAAAGCCAAAAACATCAATCAGAGAAGACACACAAAAAAAAAACATCAAGAAAAGCCTGCTCTTTACCCAGGAAAGAGACAATCCAGCAAGACAGAAAGCTTTTAGATAATTATCACTCCACTTCAGCAAAACACTACAGGAAAAATTGCCCATTCCCAGCCCTAACAACAAAGGCCAAGTGGGAGTCTAGACTTCTGGCCTCACCAAACTATACCAAGGAACACTGACCCTCTGACAGTATTGGCCAGAGAAAGCTGAGTGGAGAACCAAGGAGTATGAGATACCCTCTCCCCTAAGGTCAGTGAAGACCATGGGGAGAACCTAGACTTCCATGCCCACCCAGCTCTAATGAGGCACACCTCTGTCTCTCACTGGGGTAGTCTAGCAGAATCAAGATTTCACCACCTCCCAGTGATAAAAAGGCTGTCTCTCCTCCAAGACAGTGTCAGTGGAGACCAAACGGGGACTCTTTTAAGTTTATATTCCTGCTCAGTGGAAACAAGGGGCAACCTCTATTCTCCCTCCAACCCCTCTTGTACAGACCCCAAGTGGGGACCTGGATTTCTACTCCAATCTGGCACTAGCAAAGCAGCACTTCCTTTAACCCTGCTAGAGACTTGTCAGGGGAAGCCTGCTAAAACAAGAAGCTTAAATAAGACAAGACCCAGAGTTTGATAACCTAATGTCCAACATGTCCAGGTTTTAGGAAAAAATGGTTATAGTGAGAATCAAGAAAATCTCAAGAAATTACATACTCTTATTTTACTTAATTTATAAATAACCTTTAATCATATTTTAATGATTTTTAACTGACAGAATTTTCTAAAATTAATGACAGACACAAAACCACAGATCCAGGAAACTCTGAGAACATAAAACAGCATAAATACAAGAAATTTATACCTAGGTACATTATATTTGAACAAAAGAAAACCAAAGACAAAGAGAAAATCTTGAAGGAAGCGGGGGCGGGGGGGGACGGACACTCTCCTTACCTATAAAGAAACAAGGATAAGAATTACATCAGACTTCTTGTCAGAAATCATGCAGGCAAGATGAAAGTGGAGTGAACTATAAAGTGTGAAAAGAAAAAAAAAATCCACCGACCTGGAATTCTTTATCCAGCAAAATTATCCTTCAAAGCCAAAGACAAAGATTTTCTCAGACAAAAACTGAAGGAATTTGTTGCCAGAAGACCTGCCCTGGAAGAAGTGTTAACAAGAAGTTCTTGAGAGAGAAAAAAATTACATAGGTCAGAAACTCAACTCTACATTAAAAAAGGAAGATTGTCAGAGAGGGAATAAATAGATGTAAAATAAAAGTTTTTTTTATTAATTGAACTAATTAACTGCTAGTTCAAAGTAGTAATAGTAGAAATGTATTGAGTGATTATAGAAATTAAATAAATGAAATGAATGACAGTAATGCTGTAAGGGATGGAAGAAAGAAACTGGGAATACTCTGGAGGGGGGCTGGGGGATGTACAGGGGAATATTTTGTACTATTTGCTCAATTTTTCTGTAAACTTAAAAGAGTTTTAAAAAATAAAGTCTATAAATAAAACACACACAAAAGCATATGATGTAAATATCAAAAGGCAATTAAAAAAACTACTTGATTTTCACTGTTGCCAACAGAAATTATACAATACTTGATCAAATGAGATAATGTAGGTATATGCATGACATACAAGGGAAATTGAGCACATTAAACACATTCAGTCAATAAATGGTACCATTATTAGTAACAAGCTGATAAGACAAAAAGTAAAGCAAAATTATGGAACTGAGAGCTTTTGTAAAGAGCCTTTTTAAGGTAGCAGATTCCTTTTATTGGATTAATAAACGCCAATTCACAACTGAAATAATTCTAACTAGATTTGAGGTGAGCAAGATGAAAAATAGAGAAAAATGAGGAAGCAAAACCAAGAAACAACAGCTTCCATATAACAAAAAAGACATTCAATAATATCATTAATGAATATCTTTAAACAGAGGAAATCACCTTTGAACAATAAAATAGAAAAAAAGATATTTTTATAAATTCTAAGCTATAATAACCTTCCATTATCTATCTGTATGAACTTCAAAAATAGAAAATATGAAACTCTGATTACAGCTTCACAGAGTGATATCCCTGTCTTTGTTGGATAGATATTTTAACCTTTTCATATCCGTAAGATATAACATTTGCTCACTAAATTATGGAATAAATAAAGTACAGATGTAGGATCAATAAAGTAGTTGGCAGAAATGACAGTGCAAATCTATTAAGGGCCAAGGAGGACGCTGAAATCCATGAGCAGATGAAACATGAAAGAGTAAGAGTCATAGGAAAAGGGAAAGTATGAGTTTCATGTATTAAAAACTAAGAAGTCTCATTGATTTGAAAACAATAAATCAATGGTCCTTAATGACAATTCGACAATCTGAAGTCAAGGTTTGTGTGTAAAAATAGAAAGTGATCAAATAAAAGAGAATTTTTGCTTTTAAAAACTATTTTCTATCATGTAATGATAGATTTAAAAAAAAAAATTGCATCTCAGGGCGCCTGGGTGGCTCAGTGGGTTAAGCCGCTGCCTTCGGCTCAGGTCATGATCTCAGGGTTCTGGGATCAAGTCCCGCATCGGCGGGGAGCCTGCTTCACTCTCTCTCTCTCTGCCTGCCTCTCTGTCTACTTGTGATCTCTGTCTGTCAAATAAATAAATAAATAAATAAATAAAATATAAAAAAAAAATTGCATCTCATATAGAACAGATTGAAAAGACTTTAAAATGTTAAAAATGTTTACAATTCTACCAGTTCAAATTTCACTGCTCGGTGGGGAGCCTGCTTCCCTCTCTCTCTCTGCCTGCCTCTCTGTCTACTTGTGATCTCTGTCTGTCAAATAAATAAATAAATAAATAAATAAAATCTAAAAAAAAAATTGCATCTTATATAGAACAGATTGAAAAGACTTTAAAATGTTAAAAATGTTTACAATTCTACCAGTTCAAATTTCACATTTTAGAATTAGGATATATTTCCCCCCTGCAACTGCTGTGTAAAAAAAAAAAATTTTTAAATTATGTCCTATATAACACATGTTCCATTATCTAAGCTAACATTGCTTGATTTTATTATAAAGCCCAAGTAAGTACAAAATTTGAATTGCTATATAAAGTTCCTATTAAAATGTACTCTTCAGATAGAACATGAAATAGCAGAATTTTTTTTAAAAGGATATCAACAAAATATAAGAAAAACATTCAAGAACCTCCCATTTCCAAGTAAATCACTTCTCTCAGTCTTTTAAGTTGATCATATTTAGTTTTTATGAACAAAACGATTAAATGACATTTAGAACAAACATTAACACATTAACACCATCTTAAAGGAATCAAAATGAATTTGTCAATTACCCTCCCATTCTGCCAGTAGCCAGATATCATCCTAGTCTCCTTCCAGAAAATCAAATTTATGCTGAAGTCCCAATGTTCCTTTTCCAGAATCACAAAGATACCACAAAAGAAATAAAGAAATTCTTACAAACAAGTAGGAAAAGATGCTTAAGAGAAAATTAAGAGACTCATTATAGAATTCAAAAGAATTAAAAAAATTCTAAATTTCTATTGCTTAGAAATAGAAAAGCATAATCAAGTTCAATCAAAGAAACAGAATACTGCTTTACCTTGTCAGCCCCCCACTCTCATCCACATACTGAAGCCAAAGGATGTGACATCATGGTCCAACAATCATTATATGGGTCCTCTGCAGTTATATGGTCAAGAACATATTTTCTTAAGATCTAGTGAAGAGTAATTACATAGAAGAAACTATTAATAGTGGTTGTATGTGAATAATGGAGAGGAAGAACTTTTCCTTTTCATGGCTCCAAAGTTTTATTTTCCCTCCTCACAAGCATCTATTAGCTTTATAATTGAAATAAACCCAAATAATTATCAATTAATATATAACATCTTAGCCTTCCAGCTTACAAGCAAAATCATGTCTTCTCTTTATAGGAACGTAGATCATAAAAATAATCTTACAATCTAAAATACTATAAGAAAGGAGCTAGAAAAATCATATATACTTCATCAACAAATGATAAAAAGCATTTACTAATTGCCCTTTCATTTACGCACAACAACAACGCAACATAAAAACAAGAGGCCCTGCATTCAATGAAAATTTAGTTTAAACAGAAAATGCTGACTCAAGACAAGTAAGATGGATAAAAAGCCAAAGCCAAAACGAAACAGTGCTTTTAACAACATGTATTAGGTTAAGGCAGAAAGTTGGGAGTTTACTTTTCAAAAGAGAGGAAGAGTCAACTCAGAAATCACAAACAACTGAGTGGAAATAACTGCCTGTTTAAAAATTCATCACCTCTGTTCAAACATATTTTAAATTTGCAATGGAAAAACATTTCTTTTAAGAATGTTTTAAAAAGACCTAAAATTGCTGGCTTTTATATCATATCTGTTTTTAAAAATTAGTTGAAGCTTTAATATTAAATATAGGTACAAGATTAGTTAACCTATCAGAATACCTTCCTACAGCATTCAACACCTTCAAAAATATATGTTTTTTGGGGCACCTGGGTGGCTCAGTGGGTTAAGCCTCTGCCTTTGGCTCCGGTGGTGATCCCAGGGTCCTGGGATTGATCCCTGAGTCTAGCTCTCTGCTCAGGAGGGAGCCTGCTTTCTCCTTTCTCTCTCTGCCTGCCTCTCTGCCTAATTGTGATCTCTGTCAAATAAATAAAATCTTAAAATATATATATATATATTTATATATATATACTTATATATATATATATATAAAAGTATATATATATATATATAAAAGTATATATATATATATAAAGATATATATATATATATATAAGTATATATATATATATAAAAGTATATATATATATATATACTTATATATATATATATAAATATATATATACATATTTTTTTTTCCTTTATTTTTCCTATTTGTGATCTGGAGGGAAATGTTTTAAATACAATGGGGAAAGAAAGACATCACAAGTTATTAGTAGAGTGCTCGCTTCAGCAGCATATATCCAAGTTATTAGTAGAGATGCGAGGGAGGGCACAGGGTTCTCTGATTGTATTAAAAAGTATTACAGTTAAACAAGGATGTCTACTCTCACCACTTCTATTCAACATAGGACTGGAAGTCCTAGACACTCCAATCAGACAAGAAAAAAAGAAGATATCCATATTGATAAAGAAGTTAAACTGCCACTATCTGGAGATTACATAACTATAAAGAGAAACCCCTAAAGACTTCATTAAAAAACTTAAAACTAATAGATGAATTCCGTAAAGTTGTAGAATACAAAATTAATGCTCAAAACTCAACAGCATTTCTATACACTAGTAACAAAGTAGCAGGAAAAAAATTTTTAATTCCCATTTACAGTTGTACCAAATAAAAATGAAATACCTAGGAATAAACTTAACTAAGGAAATGAAAGTCTATACTCTGAAAACTACAAAACCCTCATAAAAGAAACTGAAGATGACACAAACAAACGAAAAACACTGGAAAAATAGTCCATGCTCATGGATTAGAAGAATTAATACTGTTAAAAATCTCCTTACTACCCAAAGCAACCTACAGAGTCAGTGCAATGAATCTGTACCCTACTGAAATACCAATAGAATTTTTCATAGAACTAGAACTTTAACAAATAATACTGAAATTCTGTGTAACTACAAGACTCCGAATAGCAAAAGAAATCTTGACAAAGAACGAACAAAGCTGGAGGTAACACAATCCCAGATTTCAAGATACAGGACAAAGTTGTAGTAATCAAAACAGTGTGGTAGTATCATAGAGATCAATGGGAAAGAAAAGAAAGCCCAAAAACAAATCCACACTTACATGGTTAACTTATCTACGAAAAGGAGGTAAGAATATACAATGGAGGAAAGACAGTCCCTTCAATACATGGTTCTAGGAAAACTGTACAGCTACATGCCAAAGAATGAAAGTGGACCACATTTTAACACCATACTCAAAAATAAACTCAATTTGGATTAAAGATGTAAAGGTGAAATCTGAAGCCACAAAAATACTAGAAGACAATACAGGCAGTAAATTCTCTGACACTGACTGTAGTAATATTTTTCTAGATATGTCTCCTAAGCAAAGGAAACAAAAGCAAAAATAAACTATTTGGACTGTATCAAAATAAAAAGTGTTTTCACAGCAAAGGACTCTACCAGCAAAACAAAAAAGCGGCCTACTGAATAAGAGAAGATATTTACAAATGATATATCCAGTAAGGGGCTAATATCCAAAACATATAGAGAACTTCTACCACTCAACACCAAAACAAACAAACAAACTAACTAACTAATTTAAAAATGAGCAGAGAACCTGAATAGATATTTTTCCAAAAGTCCTACAAATGGCCAATAGATACATGAAAAGATGCTTAACACCACTCATCATCAGGAAAATACAAATCAAAACTATAATGAGATACCACTTCACACCTGTCAGAATGGCTAAAATCAAAAACAAAAGAAATAATGAGTGTTGGCAAGGGTGTGGAAAAAAAGAAACCCTCGTGCACTGCTGGTGGGAATGTAAATTGGTATAGTCATTATGGAAAACAGTATAGGGGTTCCTCAAAATATTGAAAATAGAAACACCATATGATCCAATAATTCCATTACTAGATATTTACTCAAAGAGAATGAAAGCATGAATTTGAAAAGGTTTATGCAACCCTATGTTTACTGCAGCATTATTAACAATAGCAAAGTATGGAAACAATCTAAGTATTGGTCAATAGACAAAAGCATAAGGAAGATGTATGTGCATGTACCTACACATACATGTATGTATACACACACAGGGAAAAAGTGTTCTTGCCATTTGCAACAACAGGGATGAACATATAGGGTATAATGCTAAATGAAATAAGTCGGACTGAGAAAGACAAATAGCATATGATTCCACTCGCATGTGGAATTCTAAAAACAAAACAAATGAGCTAATAAACAGTGTCAGAAGACACTGGAAGAAAATCATCTATATGCTAAAGAAAAAATTTGTTTACTTCAAATTCAATGTCCAATGAATAAGGATAAAATAAAGACTGTCATTAAAAACTGAATTCGCCTCCCCTCCCCAATGTCCATAGCCCGCTCCCCCTCTCCCAATCCCATAAAAGACTATGGACTCTGAAAAACAACCTGAGGGTTTTGAAGGGTCAGGGGTGGGAGGTTGGGGGAACAGGTGGTGGGTGATGGGGAGGGCACGTTTTGCATGGAGCACTGGGTGTTGTGCAAAAAGAATGAATACTGTTACGCTGAAAAAAAAATAAATAAATAAAAAGGGAAAAAAAAAACAAAAAAAACAACTGAATTGGCTACTAGAAGAACCTAAAAGAAATGTTAGAGGATCTATTGGCAGAAGTTTAGTAATTCCACAGAGCAGAAAGTATAAAAAGCAATGCATAACAAAGAAATTATAAATAGGAAAAGGAAGGAAATATGATTGTACATAATAAAAATAATAATGTCTTCTGACTTTACTATTAAAAAAGATAGAAAAAAGTCAAAACACATAAATTGGAAAAGAGTGATCAAAATACACTACTTGGAAAGGTAAAGATGTCAACTTTAGACTACTGAGTTAAATATGCAAGCTAAAATTTCTAGAGTAACTATCATAATAACAATATTTCAAATCGAACAGGAAAAAAATCTATCAAAATAAAAGAAGGTAAGAAAGAATAGGAAAATAAATACAGAAAAGGTAAAACACATAACACAAGAGGCCAAAAATTTTTCACATATATGACTAATTCAGATAAATTTAAGTAAATAAGCAAAATGCTTCATTTAAAAGATAAAGAATGCTATGGGGCGCCTGGGTGGCTCAGTGGATTAAGCCACTGCCTTTCTGCTCAGGTCATGATCTCAGGGTCCTGAGATGGAGCCCCACATCGGGCTCTCTGCTCCGCAGGGAGCCTGCTTCCTCCTCTCTCTCTGCCTGCCTCTCTGCCTACTTGTGATCTCTCTCTCTGTCAAATAAAAAAAAATAAAATCTTTAAAAGATAAAGAATGCGACCTGCAAGATGGCAGGGAAGTAGGAGGAGGCACCATTTCAACCTGTACCCTAAAGTGAGCTGATTACCTACCAAAGAACTCCGACCACCCATGAAATCAGCCTGAGATCAGAATTATACACGTCTGGATCTCTACTGGGGCAGAAGATGCCAGTGGCAGGTAAAGCAGACTGGGAGCATCGGACTGATATCGGAAGATAAACAAAAGGGGGAGGGAGCCACCAGAGGTGACCGATTGGAAAGTAACACCCCAACACCAGAGTGCTCTGCGTCCGGGGACCAGCATTAACTTGGAGTCTGGTTGAAAGCACTCAAAAAACAAACAGCAAAGGATCGCGGTGGGGGAGGGGTAATAGTGGGAACCTGGGCAGTTAGGGTCAGGGACCTAAGTCCCTGGACCCAGGACAGCCTCCCCTGGCGCGGAGCCAGAGAGAGTGCGGCGGAGAAATCAGGTCTCCGTCCCTGAGCCGCGAGTGCACCTGAATGCCAGCGCGCCCGAGAATGAGTGGGGTCTGTCTCCCGAGTGGGGTCTGTCTCCCGTGAGGGGCTGGGAGCCTGGCCTGATGGCAATCCTGAAACGCGCGCGTCCCACACCCTCCCTTGGGATAGGTGCTACTAGGCGCTAACCTGGAGCTCTGGCAGCAAGAAAAACCAGACATTCCCAGCCCGGGACAGCGGGAAAATCTCAGTGCGCGATCTCTGCTCGGAACCTCTCTGGCGGTCTGGAGCGGCCTAGACAGCCACCGCTGCCCTGGTTTTGGGCACAACGAGGAGCTCCTGCATCCCCAGGGACAGTGACCCAGAACCAACTCTGCCAGCAGCTTTTGCAAAACAGTCTGAGGCATCTCTTTGAGAGGGAGGTTGGGGTGCTGTTTGCTCTCCTCTAAACCTCCAAAAACCATCAAAAGCTGTCAAGGCGAGAGAAAGCAGATGAAAGAACATAAAAACCCCCAGAGAACAAAAGGCTGAAAAAAAAAAAACAGTTTCCTGAAAAAAAAAGAGCTCACCCCCTTGAGGGGAGTGGGAGGACCTAACTCAGGGAATATCATTGTCTGAAAACCCACGTGGCAGGCCCCTCCCCCAGAAAACCAACCAGGAAGGAAGGAAAAAAAAAAAAAAGACTACAAGAGAACAACCACCACTACTTCATAAATACAACTTTTATTTTTAACTCTTTACCAATATTCTGGTTCTTTTTTTTTTATACATACAGATAATTTTTTAACCTATTTACCATCACACCGAGATGTCCAGTACATCAAATTCTTTAATAACCTTCTAACCTGAAATTTTTGATACATACACCCGTGTTTTTCTTTTGTTTTTCTATTTTTTTAATTCTTTTTTAATTTTAACTTAGTTTAGTCTAGTTTATTCTTTTTTTAATTTTTATTTTCTACTATACATATAGAGTTAAACTTCAAGGTAACCCCCTTTCCCCAATCAATGCTACCCCTATAGGCAAACCAGTTTCTAATCCCCCTGTAACTTAGGAAAGTTGAGTCCCTTAACAAAAACATCAAGATACCTTCAGGAAGAATCAAAATAACCTTCCTCACCCACACTGAGAATCTATAACCATTCTCCCAATTTTTCCTTCTGTCAGTGTTTCTGTGAATTTGTGTCTGTCCTGACAATATATAAATCTTATACTTGGGATTCTTTCTGAGGAGGTTTTTCCCTTTTTTTGCTTATATATACATATTTTTTTCTCTTGTCATATACTTTTATCACTCTTTTTGTCTGTCTGTTTTTGTTTGTATACTCCACAAATCTTACCTTGTGGCCCATTTGGGCTGAGCCTTCTCTTGTATCTTCCCTTTTTTTCCTATCTCTCTCTCTCTCTCTTTTTTTTTCTTCCTTTTTTCTTTCCCCCTTTTTTTTCTTTCTTCTTCTCTATTTCTTTTTCTTTTCTTTTTTCTCTCATTTGGGTGGGGAATCCTGATTGCACAGAAGCGTTCCAGGGTGCACATTGACTGCACCACAATCGGTAAGTCCAGCTGCATCTGTTTAGTCACCTCTTACCAAAATGACTAGGAGGAGGAATACCCAACAGAAGAAAAATACAGAGGATGGGCCTTCTGCAACAGAACTAATGGCTATCGACATAGACAATATGTCAGAAAAGGAATTCAGACTAACAATTATCCAGGCAATAGCTAGGTTGGATTGATTAGGGCAGAACTGAAAGCCACCAGGGATGATGTTCACAATGTTAGGGCAGAACTGAAAGCCACCAGGGATGATGTTCAAAATGCTCTCAATGAGTTCCAGTCCAATCTAACTTCTCTAAAAGCTAGGGTAACTGAAACAGAAGATAGAATTAGTGATCTGGAGGACAAACAGATAGAGAGAAAGGATCAGGAGGAAGCCTGGAACAAAGAGCTCAGAAGCCACGAAAACAGAATCAGGGAAATAAACGATGCCATGAAACGTTCCAACGTCAGAATTATTGGAATCCCTGAAGGGGAAGAAAAAGAAAGAAGTCTAGAAGATATAGTGGAAGAAGTTGTCTATGAAAATTTTCCCAATCTCACGAATGGAAACAATGTTCATGTACTAGAGGCAGAAAGATCTCCTCCCAAGATTTTAGATTCTCGAAAGTCCTCACGGCACCTTATAGTTAAAATGGGGAATTATGTTTCAAGAGAGACCCTCTTAAAAGCAGCTAGGACAAAGAAGCTTCTTACATACAGAGGAAAGCCCATTAGAATAACGTCAGACCTTTCCACAGAGACCTGGAAAGCCAGGAAGGGCTGTTAAAATATATTCAGAGTACTAAATGAGAAGAACATGCAACCAAGAATACTCTATCCAGCAAGACTGACATTTAAAATGGATGGAGAGATAAAGAGTTTCCAAGACCAGCAAGGCTTAAAAGACTATGCAACCACCAAGCCGACACTGCAGGAAATATTAAGGGGGGTCCTATAAAAGAGAAAAAATCCTAACAATATCATTGAACAGAAATATAGAAACAATCTATAGACAGAAAGACTTCAAAGGCAACACGATGTCAATAAAAACCTATCTCTCAATAATCACTCTCAATGTGAATGGCCTAAATGCGCCCATAAAACGACACAGGGTTGCAGATTGGATAAAACGACAGGACCCATCCATATGTTGTCTACAAGAGACCCATTTTGAACCTAAGGATACACCCAGACTGAAAGTGAAGGGATGGAGAAGCATCTTTCATGCCAATGGGCCTCAAAAGAAGGCCGGAGTAGCAATTCTCATTTCAGATAAATTAGATTTTAAACTAAAGACTGTAGTCAGAGATACAGAAGGACACTACATAATTCTTAAAGGTACTATCCACCAAGACGATCTAACAATTGTGAATATCTACGCCCCCAATATGGGAGCACCCAATTACGTAAGAAAACTATTAATCAAAATAAAGAGCCATATTGATATGAATACAATAATAGTAGGAGATCTTAATACGCCTCTCTCAGAAATAGATAGTTCATCGAAGCAGAAAATTAATAAAGAAATAAGAGCATTGAATGAAACATTGGACCAGATGGACCTCATAGACATATACAGAACATTCCACCCTAAAACAACAGAATACTCATTCTTCTCAAGTGCACATGGAACCTTCTCCAGAATAGACCACATACTGGGTCACAAAGCAGGACTCAACCGATACCAAAAGACTGACATTATTCCCTGCATATTCTCCGATCACAATGCTTTGAAACTGGAGCTCAATCACAAGGAAAAGTTCAGAAGGAACTCAAACACCTGGAAGCTAAAGACCACCTTGCTTAAGAATGCTTGGATCAACCAGGAGATCAAAGATGAACTTAAACAATTCATGGAAACCAATGAGAATGAAGACACCTCGGTCCAAAACCTATGGGATACAGCAAAGGCGGTTCTAAGGGGGAAATACATAGCCATCCAAGCCTCCCTCAAAAACATTGAAAAATCCAGAATACACCAGCTGTCTCTACACCTTAAAGAACTGGAGAATCAACAACAAATCAAACCAACTCCACATGCAAGAAGGGAAATAATCAAGATTAGAGCAGAGATCAATGAGGTAGAAACGAGAGATACAGTAGAACGTATCAATGAAACTAGAAGCTGGTTTTTTGAAAGAATCAATAAAATCGATAAACCATTGGCCACACTAATCCAAAAGAAAAGAGAGAAAGCCCAAATTAATAAAATTATGAATGAAAAGGGAGAGATCACAACGAACACCAAGGAAATAGAAACAATCATCAGAAATTATTACCAACAGTTATATGCCAATAACCTAAGCAACCTAGATGAAATGGATGCATTCCTGGAAAGCTACAAACTCCCAAAATTGAACCAGGAAGAAATTGACAACCTGAATAGACCGATATCTAGTAATGAGATTTAAGCAGTGATCAAAAACCTCCCAAAAAACAAGAGCCCAGAACCTGACGGATTCCCTGGGGAATTCTACCAAACTTTCAAAGAAGAAATAACACCAATTCTCCTGAAGCTGTTCCAAAAAATTGAAGCAGAAGGAAAACTTCCAGACTCTTTTTATGAAGCCAGCATTACCCTGATCCCCAAACCAGGCAAAGACCCTACCAAAAAGGAGAATTTCAGACCAATATCAATGATGAATATGGATGCAAAGATTCTCAACAAGATCCTAGCAAACAGGATCCAGCAGCACATTCAAAAGATTATCCACCATGACCAGGTGGGATTCATCCCTGGGTTGCAAGGTTGGTTCAACATTCGCAAATCAATCAGTGTGATAGAACACATCAATAAGAGAAGAGAGAAGAACCACATGGTCCTCTCAATTGATGCAGAAAAAGCATTGGACAAAATCCAGCATCCGTTCCTGATGAAAACGCTTCAAAGTATAGGGATAGAGGGAACATTCCTGAACTTCATAAAATCTATCTATGAAAGACCCACAGCAAATATCATCCTCAATGGGAAAAAGCTTGCAGCCTTCCCGTTGAGATCAGGAACACGACAAGGATGCCCACTCTCACCACTCTTGTTCAACATAGTATTAGAAGTTCTAGCAATGGCAATCAGACAACAAAGAGAAATAAAAGGTATCCAAATTGGCAAGGAAGAAGTCAAACTCTCTCTCTTCGCAGATGACATGATTCTTTATATGGAAAACCCCAAAGACTCCACCCCCAAACTACTAGAACTCATACAGCAATTCAGTAACGTGGCAGGATACAAAGTCAATGTACAGAAATCAGTAGCTTTCTTATACACTAACAATGAAAATACAGAAAGGGAAATTAGAGAATCGATTCCATTTACTATAGCACCAAGAACCATAAGATACCTGGGCATAAACCTAACCAAAGAAGTAAAGGACCTGTACTTGAGGAACTACAGAACACTCATGAAAGAAATTGAAGAAGACACAAAAAGATGGAAGACTGTTCCATGCTCTTGGATTGGAAGAATAAACATTGTTAAAATGTCTATACTGCCTAGAGCAATCTATACTTTTAATGCCATTCCGATCAAAATTCCACTGTTATTTTTCAAAGAGCTGGAGCAAATAATCCTAAAATTTGTATGGAGTCAGAAGAGACCCCGAATTGCTAAGGAAATGTTGAAAAACAAAAACAAAACTGGCGGCATCACGTTACCCGATTTCAAGCTTTACTACAAAGCTGTGATCACCAAGATAGCGTGGTACTGGCATAAAAACAGACACATAGACCAGTGGAACAGAGTGGAGAGCCCAGATATGGACACTCAACTCTATGGTCAAATAATCTTCGACAAAACAGGAAAAAATATTCAATGGAAAAAAGACAGTCTCTTCAATAAATGGTGCTGGGAAAACTGGACAGCGATATGTAGAAGAATGAAACTCGACCATTCTCTTACACCATTCACAAAGATAAACTCGAAATGGATAAAAGACCTCAACGTGAGACAGGAATCCATCAGAATCCTAGAGGAGAACATAGGCAGTAACCTCTTCGATATCAGCCACAGCAACTTCTTTCAAGATAAGTCTCCAAAGGCCAAGGAAACAAAAGCAAAAATGAACTTTTGGGACTTCATCAAGATCAAAAGCTTCTGCACAGCAAAGGAAACAGTCAACAAAACAAAGAGGCAACCCACGGAATGGGAGAAGATATTTGTAAATGACAGTACAGACAAAAGGTTGATATCCAGGATCTACAAAGAACTTCTCAAACTCAACACACACAAAACCGATAATCATATCAAAAAATGGGCAGAAGATATGAATAGACACTTCTCCAACGAAGACATACAAATGGCTATCAGACACTTGAAAAAATGTTCATCATCACTAGCCATCAGGGAGATTCAAATTAAAACAACATTGAGATACCACCTAACACCAGTTAGAATGGCCAAAATTAGCAAGACAGGAAACAACGTGTGCTGGAGAGGATGTGGAGAAAGGGGAACCCTCTTACACTGTTGGTGGGAATGCAAGTTAGTGCAGCCACTTTGGAGAACAGTGTGTAGATTCCTGAAGAAATTAAAAATAGAGCTTCCCTATGACCCTGCAATTGCACTGCTGGGTATTTACCCCAAAGATACAGATGTAGTGAAAAGAAGGGCCATTTGTACCCCAATGTTTATTGCAGCAATGGCTACGGTCGCCAAACTGTGGAAAGAACCAAGATGCCCTCCAACGAATGAATGGATAAGGAAGATGTGGTCCATATACACAATGGAGTATTATGCCTCCATCAGAAAGGACGAATACCCAACTTTTGTAGCAACATGGACAGGACTGGAAGAAATTATGCTGAGCGAAATAAGTCAAGCAGAGAGAGTCAAGTATCATATGGTCTTACTTATTTGTGGAGCATAACAAATAACATGGAGGACATGGGGAGATGGAGAGGAGAGGGAGTTGAGGGAAACTGGAAGGGGAGATGAACCATGAGAGACTATGGACTCTGAAAAACAACCAGAGGGGTATGAAGGGGCGGTGGGAGGGGGTGGGGTGGGGTGGGAGGTTGAGGAACCAGGTGGTGGGTAATAGGGAGGGCACATACTGCATGGAGCACTGGGTGTGATGCCAAAACAATGAACACTGTTATGCTGTAAATAAGCAAATAAAAATAAATTAATTAATTAAAAAAAAAAGATAAAGAATGCTAAAGTATAACCAAAAATAAAATAAAATAAAATAAAATCAGCTAAATGCTATTTATAATAAATAACTCTAAAGATATAAAGATAAAGGAAGATTACACTTAAAAGATAAACAATATATAACAGGTATATATATTATATTATAAATAAATATATTTATTTCCTAGGGCTTCTGTAGCAAAGTACTCCAAAGTTGATCGCTTAAAACGACAGAGATTTATTGTCCCATAGTTGTGGAGGCTAGAAATCTGAAATCAAGACATTGGCAGGGCCATGCTGCCTCAGAACGTGTAAGAGAGAATCCCTTCTTGTCTCTTCCTAGCTCCTGGTGGCTTGCTGACCACTCTTAGCATTTCTTGGCATGGTTTATAGCAGCAGTGCTTCAATCTTTGCCTCCATCATCTTAGGGCATTCTCTCCTACCTCCTATCTCTTCTCTTGTTCTATCTCCTCTGAAGACACCAGTCACATTGGATTAAGGGCCCACCCTACTCTAATATAACCTCATCTTATTTTGTACCTTAATTATACCTAAAAAGACCTTATTTCTAAACAAGGTCACCCTCACAGGTATCAGTGTATTCAACATACCTCCTACAGGCAAACAGAAACCAAAAAGAGAGGGAGGAGGATGGGGAGAGGAAGAGGAGAAGAAGAAAAGCTGGCAGAGTTCTAGTAATATCTATTAATGTCAGATAACGTACAACATGAGAACAAGCAGTAAGACCAGTGA
Organism: Meles meles; assembly: GCF_922984935.1. Classification (NCBI taxonomy): domain Eukaryota; kingdom Metazoa; phylum Chordata; class Mammalia; order Carnivora; family Mustelidae; genus Meles; species Meles meles. Next base: position 51,836 of record NW_025721201.1, read on the forward strand.
GGGGCTATTGCAGTAGTCCCAGTGATACAGAATGCTAGTCTGAATTAAGATCATGTCTATAGCACAGAGGTAAGTCAACAGATTTAAGCAATAGTGCTTCATATAATAATCAGATGAAGATGACTTATAGGTTTCTGGCTTGTGAAACTGGTTGAAATATGTTACTGATCTCTGTCTTCTAGCCAGAGTAACTTTCTAAAACACAGATAATATTTTTATGGTCTTCACTAACTCTCCAAGGTCAGTCCTAATTCTTTAGTCTGGCTTTGTCTATCACAATGTGGGCCTGGCCTACTTTATTCAAATCTCCACTTCTATAAACTCCAGTTATTCAATAAATAGTCCATGTGATTTCATGACTTCTTTCAGACTATACTTTATCTCAAATGCCATGCCTATGTATTCACAAAGTCTACTCAAAGGAACCATCTTCTTTGGGACCTTCTTTCTGTTATGACTGATAATTAGAATATTTTTATATGTAATATAAGATTGTCTGTACCCCTGTAGCACTTTATTCACACCGATTGTACCATATTTGTCACAATAATATTTATCTATAGCTGTCTCTCCAGTCAAGCTACTCACAACTTCAGAGCAGGGCTCATCCATCCTTTTTATTCCCAGCACCTAACAACGTGGTTTGCACATAGTTTTCAGTAAATGCTTACTGAACCACAATTAATCAGTTATAACTAGCACTGCTACTATGATGAAAGTCTGAAAGTAAACGGAACACAAGTAGGATTGTGATTTTTTTTTCTTTTTTATAAATTAGATTCTGAAAAAGATGAATAAAAGGTCTTTGTTTCTTAGTAATGAATTTATGCAATTTATAGCTAATTTACTCTAAACTCCCTTGAGACCATGTAATATGGTCTATACTTTCTATAATAAACCTATATTTAAAATGCCCAAGTAATTTTTAAATCTATATAATACATATGGCAGCTCTACTTATAAAAATTAAAACATTACCCAAAAGAGATAAAGTTGAGGGGTGCCTGGGTGGCTCAGTGGATTAAAGCCTCTGCCTTCAGCTCAGGTCATGATCCCAGAGTCCTGGGATTGAGCCCCACATCCTGCTCTCTGCTCAGCAGGAAGCCTGCTTCCTCTTGTCTCTCTACCTGCTTCTCTGACTACTTGTGAATTCTGTCTGTCAAATAAATAAATAAAATCTTTTTTAAAAAAGAGATAAATTTGATGATATTTAAGGAATTCATGTAATTGTATAATGGTCAGTAAAAATATCTTTGATACTAACATATTAACTTACATGTAACTTAGATGGTCAATTTCCAAAAAAAATTAAACGAAAATAAAACGTACTTTTTTAAAAAGGTACAAAAGCTAGACTTCCTTTGACTACTGAAAACATGTCTGAAACCTGCAATGGCTACTGGTTATCAATATGAACATAAAGGATCTTTAAGCTGTAGAGATACAAAACTTCCAGTTGATAGTGTTTTCTAACTAAAAGAATATAAGGCAGTAATTTAGTATAAATACAATTACTTCTGTAGTGTTCCATTGGACAATGCTGTATAGTTTATGGGCATTCAGAAAATCTAAAGCTTCAACTGCTATTACACAGTGAAATGCATTTCCTACAATTAAGTATAATTTTTAAACAAAAGTCGTAAATAACAGGTGCCAATATAATAAAATTAAGATATTAAAAATAACCATTAGGGGCGCCTGGGTGGCTCAGTGGATTAAGCCGCTGCCTTCGGCTCAGGTCGTGATCTCAGGGTCCTGGGATCGAGCCCCGCATCGGGCTCTCTGCTCTGCAGGGAGACTGCTTCCTCCTCTCTCTCTGCCTGCCTCTCTTCCTACTTGTGATCTCTCTCTCTGTCAAATAAAGAAATAAAATCTCTAAAAATAACCATTAGCGCAACCACCACACGTAGATTTGCAAAAGTCCTGGGCCATAATTGTTCCCCCTATTCCACTATTCAATACTTGGAAGTCCAGTTTCCTAAGATAGTTTTCTGATGTACACAAAGAATAAAATGAGCTTCTTCCATACCCTCCCCCCATATTCTGTCCCCTGAGATTCAAAGCTTAATATGAGTTCCATTTTCCAGAGATAAAAGGACTGCATTAACAATGATGTGTCCTAGCTTTCTTCTTTTTATAATAAATTACCATATTTGTATTTTGATGCTGTCATATGCGAGAGGATGTTAAATATCCTCTTGTTGTAATTAACTCCTTAAACCAAATTAAATGGCTTGGCTCAACACAGACTGTGAAAGTTAAAAGAATATAATTCTATTACTAATTATTTTAAAATTATTTTAATAATCAGAGCTTTTTTATTCCATAATTGACTTTCACTGAGAAATGTGGCTAAAAAGCTACAAGAATTTGTATTTGGGGTATTTAGCAATATTTTGTAACCTTACAAATACTTCAGGCCAAATCCTAATACAAAAAATATAATCAACAGCTAATTTAAAAAATTCCATCCATAATTATATCAAATATGACCCACTGGGCTTAGTGATATTCTTACTATAAACACAACTGCTTCTGCAGTAGACTAATGAAATGTCATGGAAAATAACTCCCCTTTATATATACAAAATATAAACAGAAAAGTCTATTTTTAGGAGTAGATATAAAGTCTCTACTTTTCAAGGACAGTCTAAAAATTTCTGATGACCTAAAGATATTACAAAGGTTTTAAAAAAGAAAAGAAAAGAAAAGAAAAAGTCTTTGTACATGGTCTGGAAAAAAAAGTTTCTTAGAAATAATAAACAGAAAAAACAAAATTAGTACTTCAAATTAACTTTTAGGATTTTAATATAAAAATATAAAAATCAGTGAGAACTATTATAATGTAACATTTCCCCCACCATTAAGGAGATCATTTATTTTTTTGCAAATTAAACCATAATATAAAGATTTATGGTTATGGGAAAATACTAAATAAGCAATCTTCTTAAAAATATTATGTGCAGGGGCGCCTGGGTGGCTCAGTGGGTTAAAGTCTCTGCCTTTCGCTCAGGTCATGATCCCAGGGTCCTGGGATCGAGCCCCGCATCAGGCTCTCTGCTTGACAGGGAGCCTGCTTCCTCCTCTCTCTCTCTCTCTCTCTGCCTGCCTCTCTCCGTACTTGTGATCTCTATCTGTCAAATAAATAAATAAAATCTTTAAAAAAATATTATGTGCAAATATACTTGAACTTAGAGAAAGACTCTGAAAAAGAGTAAAGTCAAGGTATGAAGTGACTACTAATGAGCACCAGAGCCAGGTGAAATAGGAATGAGTTTAAATAATTGTTAAAAATATCGTAATGAAATTAAAATATAAATCCCAACAAACTTTTTGAAAGATACATAAAGAAAAAATAAAAACGCAATGCAGGTGATTTATATCTAAAAGAGTAGACTGTACTGACAAAGAGCAAGAGAAGCAAGGGAGTAGCTAAACAGACTATCAAGCTTCTTGTCTTACACACGGGAGTCTCAAGAGAGAGTTTCACTCTAGAGTGAGATATTTAGAGTTTCAAAGGCCTTTGGCAAACTTAAGAGTGACTATACATAGAAGTTAAAATAGAATACACAATATTAGACAGTAATGCAAATCTCTTTTCCTTCTGTGATGGACTGAATGTTCATATTCTCTCAGATTTCTTTTGTTGAAATGTAATCCCCAATGCGACGATATCTGGAACTGGGGCCTTTGGGAGGTCCTGAGGTTAGAGCCCTTATGAACAGGTTTAATGCTGTTACAAGAAAGCAGGGACACCTGGGTAGCTTAATCGGTTAGGCGTCTAACTCTTGATCTCAGCTCAGGTCTTGATCTTAGGGTTTTAAGTTCGAGCCCATGTTGAGTGTGGAGCCTACTTAAGAAAAAAAAAAAATCAGCTCAGGTCTTGACCTTGGGGTTGCGAGTTTGAGCCCACACTAAGCATGGAGCCTACTTAAAAAAAAAAAAAAAAGAAGAAGAAGAAGAGGAAGAAGAAGAGGAGGAGAAGATGCCAGAGAACTAGCTCCCCTCTTTTTCCACCATGTGAAGATACAATGTATCTGCAGCCTGGAAGAGGGCCCTTTACCAGAACCAAGCATTGCTGGCAGCCTGATCTCAGACTTCCAGCCTCCAGACCATGAGAAATAAATGTCTGTTGTTTAAGCCATTCAGTCTATGGCATATTGTTACAGAAGTTTGGGCTGACTTCCGGGTGGGGGGAGTAGAGAAGAGGGTTATGGAGGAATATTTTTCTGAACATAATTTATGAAACAAGGAATAAAATAATAATACATAAATATATTTTTAAAAGTCAAAAAAGCAGAAAGACTACTTATTAAAAATAAAAGATTAAGAATCATAAAGGATAAAAAAAAGAATCATAAAGGATGATAATTTTAAAAATGTCTGACTCCTCATGCCCAACTACAAAATTTTAAGCCAACTACCTTTTGACTATGGAATTTGAAGGCTCCCTGGTAAGGGAAGGGATTTATGGCTTTCTCCTGCATGGGCAAAAGTGCCACAAGATGAAGACTGAAAATGACCAAATCATGGGAAAAGTACACACCACAGAAATCTGTGAAAATCCTAGAGACAAAGGAAACAGCAGCCCCAGATGTTACGACTGGCCTTCCTGGCAATTAGAAGCTAAGGCTGAAAATGTGGGAGGCCTAAGCTGGGAGAACATGCAGAATAAGGAAGCCGGGAGGCTTTCCCTGTTTAGTGTAAAGAACTAGAAACCTCTATATAATTGATGCAGTGGGATAAAGAACACAAATTTTTCCTTCTTGGGTGGGCCACCACCATTTACAGCACCTAGACCTGAGTCCCAATGAGCCAATAAGGAAAAAGCAAAAACAAGATAGCCCATAAAGGAAGGAAAAAGAATCCAAGTGACATTAGACTTCTCATCTTTAACAATGGAGCCAAAGGACAATAAAAAAAGAGAGAACAGCTGCACCTCAGGAATTCTGTGCTCAAAACACAATTAACCTGTCAGGAAAAAGAAAGATATGTGCAGATATGCATAAAGGAAGAGTAATGTATAACCTATGCTATTATTGAGCAACATACTCAAGAAAAATACTCTTGAGAGAAAAATACTCAAGAAATGATTATCCAGAGAACACATGAATCTGAAAAAGAAACAGAAAATGAAGGAAAGAGAAAATTGTTAGGTGACAAATCTTGCAATATATAAATGCTATTAAATTTAAATTAGATAATAACAAACTGGATATGTGACAGCCAAAAAACATATTCTTGAAATAAAAGGAATATGCATGGTTTTAAGACAAATTCTTTAAAAACAAAAAACAAAAAACAGGGCAGCCTTGAAGCTGTTACTATTAAGATGTTAGTTAATACCAATAGGCTTGGGTTGGGTTGGGGAGAATTTCTGTAAATATCCAATAAAACTTAGCAGGGGGCGGGGGAGGAAGTAGTGAGAATAAAAACATTGCAAGGATTTCATCTGGAGAAACAGAAAAAAAGGTAAAGCATTAGAAAGTATTCCAGGTTTCTGACGTAATGAGGGGAGAGTGAAGGGACCGTCTTGGTAAGGGAAACAGTTGATACCTTATTTTCAAACAACAGAGAAATACATACCTAATTATGAATGTAGGGAAAGGAAAGGTAACCTCTAATGTAACGAGAAAGTATCATGTAATTCCTTGTTAACAAAGAGGAAAATGCGATGAATATTAAAGTGATTAAGCAGAAAGTTTTTTTTAAGGGGAAAAAAAGGTAGGTAAAATAAATAATAAACCTAAATTAGGGTGGAAAGAATAAAACCAAATACCTTAGCTCACTAATTTTGAATGAACTAAATTCTCTTGTGAAAGGTGGCTTAAGGTTAAAGAGTGAGTTAAATTAAACCAAATTATTTTCAAGAACAAACTTAAAGCAAAGTAACAGAATTTCCTTAACAAAGAATTTGGTTTGACATTTAAAAAGAATGAATATATTGACCATATATAAATCACACTTTATCACTACATTCTTAAAATACATCTACAAAATTCAGAAAGATGGTAGCAAAACTCAGAGTATGTGGCTTTGGAAGTTTCTTCTAGTTTGCTCATTTGGAGCTAAGTGCTAGCCTTATGAGGGAAATTGTCCAGAGTGAAAGTTATGGAAAATGTGAGACGGAAACGTAAGGGGAGGGGGGTTCACTAGCTTCTAGAATTCTTGTTTCCTCAGACTGAAACCCTAGAAAGAATTGCCTAATTTGATTGTAAAAAAAAATTTTCTTTGACTAGATGTTAGTTCAACACCTGACATCTACCATACCACACTGCTACATTATTCAATGATTTCATAAAAGGACTAGTCATCAAATACGTACAGTTGCACTGTCAATGTGTAACAATGACTGGTTCCTGCATATGGGTGATCGTGTATTTCCTATGTCCCAAAGCCAGAGATCTCAGCATGATAGCTGCAGTCGTGAACTACCACAGTGAAACCAAAAACACCCAACAAGTTCAAGAAAAAAGAAAGCGTAAGAAGTAATATTAGTATCAGACTGGAAGGAATTTAGGGGTAAAGGCAATAAAAAGGATAAAGAGGTACATGATATAATGACAGAAGACATGATTTGGGAGGCAGAAATATCAATTTTAAAATCTGCACGTTTCAAATGGCATGGGATCTAATATAAAGGTAACAGATATGCAAAGAGAACTTGGTTATAATGTAAGCCTTCAAAACATCTCTTATAGAGGGCAGAACTAGTAAAAGGAGTAAAGGAATTCACTGATAAACAGTTTTTAAAAACTCAATTTAATAAATAGAAAATGTTATATTCCTCAAATAATGAAATATCGTTGTCAGTATATCCAAGGGATATCTAGAAAAATCAACACATGATACTAAAAGCCAGGAATAAAAATTCTTTTAAGTCAAGATTTTACAAGCTAGATTTTCTTTTTTTTTTTTTAAGATTTTATGTTTTTATTTGAGAGAGAGACAGAGTGAGAGAGAGAGAGCATGAGAGGAGAGATGTCAGCAGGAGAAGCAGACTCGCTGCTGAGCAGGGAGCCGGATGCGGGACTCAATCCAGGGACTCCAGGACCATGACCTGAGCTGAAGGCAGTTGCTTAACCAACTGAGCCACCCAGGTGTCCTCCAAGCTAGATTTTTTTTTCCTTTTTTAAAAAATTTATTTATTTATTTTCAGCATAACAGTACTGCTTGTTTTTGCACCACACACAGTGCTCCATGCAATACATGCCCTCTCTATTACCTACCACCTGGTTCCCCAACCTCCCACTCCCCACCCTTTCAAAACCCTCAGCTTCTTTTTCAGAGTCCATAGTCTCTCAAGGTTCATCTCCCCTTCCAATTTCCCACAACTCCCTTCTCCTCTCCATCTCTCCATGTCCTCCATGTTCTTTGTTATGCTCCACAAATAAGTGAAACCATATGATACTTGACTCTCTCTGCTTGACTTATTTCACTCAGCATAATCTCGTCCAGTCCCGTCTATGTTGCTACAAAAGTTGGGTATTCATCCTTTCTGATGGAGGCATAATACTCCATCGTGTATATGGACCACATCTTCCTTATCCATTCGTCCGTTGAAGGGCATCTTGTTTCTTTCCACAGTTTGGCGACCGTGGCCATTGCTGCAATAAACATTGGGGTACAGATGGCTCTTCTTTTCACTACATCTGTATCTTTGGGTTAAATACCCAGAGTGCAATTGCGGGGTCATAGGGAAGCTCTATTTTTAATTTCTTGAGGAATCTCCACACTGTTCTCCAAAGTGACTGCACCAACTTGTATTCCCACCAACAATGTAAGAGGGTTCCCCTTTCTCCACAACCTCTCCAACACACGTTGTTTCCTGGTTTGCTAATTTTGGCCATTCTAACTGGTGTAAGGTGATATCTCAATGAGGTTTTAATTTGAATCTCCCAGATGGCTAGTGATGATGAGCATTTTTTCATGGGTCTGATAGCCATTTGTATGTCTTCATTGGAGAAGTGTCTGTTCATATCTTCTGCCCATTTTTTGATATGATTATCTGTTTTGTGTGTGTTGAGTTTCAGGAGTTCTTTATAGATCCTGGATATCAACCTTTGTCTGTACTGTCATTTGCAAATATCTTCTCTCATTCCGTGGGTTGCCTTTTTGTTTTGTTGACTGTTTCCTTTGTTGTGCAGAAGCTTTTGATCTTGATGAAGTCCCAAAAGTTCATTTTTGCTTTTGTTTCCTTGGCCTTTGGAGACATATCTTGAAAGAAGTTGCTGTGGCTGATATCGAAGAGGTTACCACCTATGTTCTCCTCTAGGATTCTGATGGATTCCTGTCTCACGTTGAGGTCTTTTATCCATTTCGAGTTTATCTTTGTGTACAGTGTAAGAGAATGGTCGAGTTTCATTCTTCTACATATCGCTGTCCAGTTTTCCCCGCACCATTTATTGAAGAGACTTTTTCCACTGTATATTTTTTCCTGTTTTGTCGAAGATTATTTTACCGTAGAGTTGAGCGTCCATATCCGGGCTCTCCACTCTGTTCCACTGGTCTATGTGTCTGTTTTTATGCCAGTACCATGCTGTCTTGGTGATCACAGCTTTGTAGTAAAGCTTGAAATCAGGTAACATGATGCCGCCAGTTTTGTTTTTGTTTTTCAACATTTCCTTAGCAATTCGGGGTCTCTTCTGATTCCATACAAATTTTAGGATTATTTGCTCCAGCTCTTTGAAAAATACCAGTGGAGTTTTTTTTTTCTTTTTTTAATTTGAGTAGATTGGCACATAATGTTACATTAGTTTCAGGTACAACACAGTGATTCAAGAAGTCTCTATGTTATCCTATGCTTATCACAAGTGTAGTTACCCTCTGTCACCATGAAACACCGTATCATTGACTGTATGTATTCCCTGTGCTGTACCTTTCATCCTATGACTTTTTCATTCACAACTGGAAGCCTCTATCTCCCAATCCCCTTCACCCATTTTGGGCCTTCCCTACCCCTCTTCCCTCTGGCAACCAACAGTCTGTTCTCTGTATTTATGGGTCTGATTTTGTTTTCTGTATATTCATTTGTTTTGTTTTTCAGATTTCACATATAAATGAAATCATATGGTATTTGTTTTCTCTCAGACTTATTTAACTTAACATAATGTCCTCTAGGTCCATCTACATTGTCCCACATGGCAAGATCTCATTATTTTTTATGGCTGAGTAATATCCTGTTGTGTGTCTATCACCTGTCAATGGACACTTGGGTTACTTCCATCTTGGCTATTGTAAATAATGCTGCAATTTTGGTAAGAGATGACTGAACAGATGCAGCTGGATGTATCGATTGTGGTGCAGTCAAGGTGCACCCTGGAACACTTCTGTGCAATCAGGATTCCCCACCCAAATGAGAGAAAAAAGAAAAGAAAAAGAAATAGGGAAGAGACAAAAATAAAGAAAAGAAAAGAAAAAAAAAAGAAAAAATTAGGTAGAGAGAGAGACAGGAAAAAAAGGGAAGATAAAAGAGAAGGCTCAGTCCAAATGGGCCCCAAGGTAAGATTTATGAAGTATACAAACAAAAACAAACAAAAAGACTGATAAAAGTATATGACAAGAGAAAAAATGTATATATAAAAGCAAAAACAAAGGAAGAACCTCAGTGTGGGCGAGGAAGGTTATTTTGATTCTTCCTGGATGTATCTTGATGTCTTTGTTAAGGGACTCAACTCTCCTAATATAAAGGGGAATAAAAATTGGTTTGCCTATAGGGGTAGCATTGTTTGGGGAAAGGGGACTACCTTGAAGTTTAACTCTATATGTATATTAGAAAATAAAAATTAAAAAAGAATAAACTAGACTAAACTAAATTAAAATTTAAATAAAAATTTAAAAAATAGAAAAGCAAAAGAAAAACACGGGTGTATGTATCCAAAAGTTTAGGTTAGAAGGTTATTAAGGAATTTGATGTACTGGACATCTCACTGTGATGGTAAATAGGTTAAAAAATTATCTATATGTATAAAAACACAGAATATTGGCAAAGAGTTAAAAATAAAAGTTGTAGTTACGAAGTAGTGGTGGTTGTTCTCTTGTCGTCTTCTTTTTTTTTTTTTTTTTTTTCCTTCCTGGTTGGTTTTCTGGGTTTTCAGACATTGATGTTCCCTGAGTTAGGTCCTCTTACCCCCCTCAAGGGGGTGGGCTCTGAGGAAACCGTTTTTTTTTTTTTCAGGCTTTTGTTCTCTGGAGGTTTTTATGTTCTTTCATCTGTTTTCTCTCATCTTGACAGCTTTTGATGGTTTTTGGAGGTTTAGAGGAGAGCAAACTGCACCCAGACCTCCCTCTCAGAGAGAAGCCTCAGAATGCTCTGCAGAGCTGCTGGCAGAGTCAGTTCTGAGTCACGGTCCCTGGGGATGCAGGGTCTCCTCCTTGTACCCAATACCACGGCAGCGGCAGCTGTCTGGGCAGCTCCAGACTGCCAGAGAGGTTCCAAGAAGCGATCACACACTGAGATTTTCTCGCTGGACCAGGCTGGGAATGCCTGGTTTTTCAGGATGCCAGAGGTCCAGGCTAGTACCTGTGTGCACCTCTCCCAGGGGAGGGTGTGGGATGCGCGTTTCAGCAATACCTTCTGGCCAGGCTCCCAGCCCCTCTCGGGAGCCGGACCCCATGCGTTCTCAGGCACTCTGGCTGCTCAGGTGCGCTGGAGGCTCAGAGACCAAGACCTGCTTTCTCTGCCACACTCTCTCTGGCTCACCACCAGGGGAGGCTGTCCTGGGTCCGGGGACTTAAGCCCCTGCCCCTAATCGCCCTGATTCCGTAATACCCACCATGATCCTTTGCTCTTTTTTTTTTTTTTTTTTTTTTAGTGCTTTCAACCAGACTCCAAGCTAATGCTGGTCCCCATACACAGGGCACTCTCGTATTGGCGTATTACTTTCCAATCGGTCACCTCTGGTGGCTCCCTCCCCCTTTTGTTTATATTCTGATATCAGTCCGACATTCCCACTCTGCTTTACCTGCCACTGGCGTCTTCTGCTCCTATAGAGATCAATGTATAATTCTGATCTCAGGCTGATTTCATGGGTGGCCGGAGTTCTTTGGTAGGTAATCAGCTCACTTTAGGGTACAGGTTGAAACGGCACCTCCTCCTACTTCCCCGTCATCTTCCACAGACCTCCAAGCTAGATTTTCTAATTAAAAATTCAGTGAAAACATAAAGCAAGACAACAAAACGTGCTTAGTTAAAAAGATTAAAGTTTTTTTCTTTTTGAAATTATACCATAGGATTTTGACAACACTTAAACTTTGACAAGGCAATCACAAAGTTACACCTTTCACAAATTAATCCTAAAGTCTGAAATTTTCCAATCTCAGGCTCCAAAGAGCAACTTTTACTTTACAAGTTTAAGTAAGAACCCTAGGCACCTCCATCTGTCATATTTGTGTTTTGTTAAGTTCCAGTATGTCATACGTCAGACACGATTATTTACATGATTTAAAAGATTTAAAAACTATTTATTAGGTGCTCCTGGGTTGCTCAGTTGGTTAAGTGGCTGCCTTCAGTTCAGGTCATGATCCCAGGGTCTTGGGATAGAGTCCCACATCGGGCTCTCTGCTCAGCAGAGAGCCTGCTTCCCCCTCTCCCTCTACCTGCTGCTCTGCTTACTTCTGCTCCTCTATCTCTCCATCAAATAAACAAATAAAATCTTAAAACACACACACACACAACTAATTTTAAATGGATTTCAAATCTATTTTTCCTTATTATACTTCAAATTCATTTATCCCAGAATGTTCTTCCACACTTTAAAGTTTTTCCGCTATATGGCAACTTTTAAAAAAGGTGAAGATGTTCCCTCCTCATAAGGGAGAGGAAAATAAAAAGCTCTTAAGTGGTTCATGCTTGGTGGAAGTGCTTGTGAACTGTTCCATAGTAAGGAAAAGCCTGTTTGATAGAAAATTACCAAAATTAATTTTAGAACAGTGCTGTGATAACTGTAATTCAGAAATTCAATTTAGAAAATACTCACTGAATATACTCCAGTGCCTGGCAAATAGGAAAGAACAAATGAATGAATGTTCCACAAGGAAAGGGTTAGCAAAGATGCACAGGAGGCAAGCTTCCCGAAGATACTATACTTTTGTTGCAAGGTGTATACTGCTCCAGGCAGTACTTGACCTCCTAAAATCATATGCAACACTTTATGTATACATTTCTCAGGCTTTAACTTTATAACACTGACATATTTAAATAATACAGACCCTTTTTTAAAAATACAGAATGTTCTACATTTGGAATCTGTTTCATGTTTCCTCGTGGTTAGATTCAAGTTATATGTCCACAGTTAGAATACCAGGTAAATGAAACACTATGATGCCCATTTTCGCCTCACTGCTAAAGTTAATTTGGATAAGCCAGTCATGGGGTTATCCAATTTCTCAATTTAATAATTACTATTCTTCCCCCTTGTAAGTTAGAAGCAATCCATAGAAAGACATTTCACAACCATAAAAGTATTCTGCTTCTCATAAAAATTTTTCTTCTGGACTTAGCATCCATTGACTATACTTACCTGAGCCAATCTCCACTATTATGATGGCAAAATGTTTTCCACCTCCAAGATTCCTTCCACATTTGCCAAAGAACATTCTACCCTAAGCAAGGCTACCTTTTCTCTGCATTTATTATCAGTATGGGCTCATGGATTCCTATTTTTATTAAGGTGTATAATTCATTACCATCCTTCATGGTTTTGGTACTCACACTGTCCTAGATTTGGCCAGTGGGAGTCACCTTTAGTTAGCTCCTGTATCCTTTCAACATGCCCCAGCCTTCCATTTCTTTTCATCTTTGTTATCACTTTCTTACTTTCTGGCATAAAAAGATGTTCTAGGGCCATCCTTCAACTTCTTTGTCTAGCCTTAGAATAAGCCATTTCTTAGAGGATAGCTTGTTCTCTTTAGTGGGAAATCGTGGGAAATTTATCTTGATGCTAGATAAATTCATTATAATTTCATTATAAAGTCATTAAATTCATTATAATAAAAAGTTATAAATTCATTATAATTCATTATAACTGAGGCATCTGCTTCTAGGTTTTGTCAGCAGACAGAGCTGGGAAAGTTTTTACTTGTGTGCACCACCCATATACATACATATATACACACATATATATGATTATATATGCTTATATATTTATATATGTGTGTGCACATATATAAATATTTGATTACTTTAGACACTCTAATCCATTCCACAGGATTCTTCACTGTCTTCTTCTATTTCATATCTTTGTCTTCATCTTTCCTCAATGAGAACCCTGGTTTCTAAAATGAGTTCTCATTTGTTCAATCCCTAACACTTCTAAAACAGCATTTCTACATCCATTACACTGTGAAAAAAGAAAACTACTAAAAAAAAAGGAGTTCAAATTTTGTTTACAGTCCTCTCCATCTCAACCTCCAGAGGGTCTACAGTTGAATAGTATGTACATTAAGTTACCTAAATTCTCCCCCACACCTTGAAAGCAACTGATTCAACGTAGGAATTTAACTAGTATTTAATCTATACAATATTCCCCAGAGGTATCTACCAAGTGAAAGCTTCTCATAACATAAAAGCTAAGTTAGAGAAAAACTGCAATTAAGGAAAACATACATTAGATTAGAGCAAAAGACACAAGCAAAAGGTTCTCATTGTAGAGAATAATTAAAATGAATAAATATGAGTTAAACTCCAAAGAACTAAATGATGACACAAAGATGATACCAATTTCTCTTTTAAATTAATAAGTGAAAGGAAGTAAATTGTCTCCAGAAAAGTCATATGCAGATGTTTTAAAACCACATGCTCCCTTTCTCCTACTAGTTACTCACAGGCGCTAGGATATTTATTTTGGGTAGATGGACTGGGAAAGATTTTCTGTAAAGTAGGGAAGATGAAATGAAAGAGTTAACAGGAATTAGTAATACCTACTATAGCAAGCCAGGCAGAGGAACTGAAAAGTCAGCTGTGGCTCCTCCTTTCCTCTCCCAGCCCACACTAAAAATAAAACATAACCAAGAATTTAATACAGAAACCCCCTAAAGGACTAAAATCCAAGGAAGCATTTGTCTTTAAAAAAAAAGAGAGAGAGAGAGAAAGAAAGAAAAGAAAAGAAAAGAGTTTAGGTGATGAGAATATTTCAAATAAGGTAACTAAAGCAGTTACTATGGGCCATTTGTTAGATGATGAAAAGTCATTATTACATATGAAAAAAATATGACCAACTATATGCCAAATTGCTTAGTCATTAAGTATGTCATAATATTGGTTATGTTAGTGTTTTTATCTTTAATTTCACTTATGTAATTTTAATAACATGTAAATAAAAGTTAAGCATTTCATTCCAAAACAGAGGCAGAAGAGAAAAAAAAAAAAAAACAAAAAAGACTCTGCTCATCAAAGAAACGACTTTCTCCCCATATAGTTTATTACCTGTATTCTTGCTGCCTTCATCCTTTCTTACACAAGAACATTTTTTTCCAACACTTTGAATATTTTACCACTCTAATTTCCTTCAACACTAGTTCAAACAAGCATGAAAAAGAGAATTAATCGTTCTATTTTTTAAATAAACCTGAGCAAAAGGAAAAAAAAAACAACAACACTCTAGTCGGCAGAGTAGAGGACATTTTCATATATTTTCAATAGGAGGTAAAGTGAAATCATATAGTCAATTCTACTGATTTCATTGTGCTTGCTATTAAGCTGGCATTTCTCAACTTCAAATGCACAAACCTAAACAGGTTTGAGACCTGAGTTCCTTAATAGAAGGAAGAGGCCAAGTCCCCTTGAAGAAAGACCTAGCAATACTACCTCCAGTATTTATAGCATAAAGCTACCATTGGCAAACAACAACCCACAGACCAAATCCATCCTAGCAACTGTTTTTGTAAATAAAGTTTTATTGGAAACAGCCATACTCATTCATTTACATATGGTCTGGCTACTTTTGCAATACAATGGCAAAGTTTGAGACAAAGATTGAATGGTAGGCAAACCCAAACGTATTTACTATCTGATCTTTTATTAAAAAGAAATGTGCTGACCCTTGCTGTAAATCTTCATTGAATTATTCTTCAAAACACTGGCAGTGCTTGCTAGGGTGATTATGCACTGGAAAAAAGAAATACCTAGACCAGTCGGGGACTCAGACACATACTTTAAACAGACATTAATTACCAGGGACATAAAATGTCATCGTGGTCTGTTAGTTAGAGGGCTTAGGGTGATCTGGTGATAAATGGGTTTCCAGCTCCAGTTTAAATCTAAATGGAACAGTATATCTACAGATGTATCCTGTGGTTATTTTCCAGTTCCTGCAAGTATAATTGGAAGAGAAATATTTGGCAACTGGAAGAATTTCCATCTTGGCTCTCTGACCCAAGGCGTAAGCATCAGTATACTAGGAAAAACCAAATGAAAGTCCCTAGAAGTTGTTCTTCCTGCCACGGATGTAAAGCAACAGCAATAATGCATCCATATCCCCAAGACAGTGGCAGAGGTTAGTGTCACCACCCAAGACAGAAAAAGATGTTAGAGTGATAAATATCAGTCATATATCCATTGAATTTACCTGTTTAGCCTATACAGAAGGTGGGTGACTGTGAAGAGTGATTACAAATCACCATAAATTCAATCAGGCTGTGACACCAAATGCTGTGGCTGTTCCCGATGTGCTATCTTTAATGAAGCAAATCAACACAATCTGAAATCTTACACAGAACTACAAGACGGCAAATACTTTGTCTCTATATTAACTGATTTACTCTCAGAAGATATTTGCCTTTTTTCGGGCATGACCAACAACATAATTCATGGCCATTAACTCTCCTGCTTTTGCCATTGTATAATTCGTAGAGACAGTGGTCGTGTTTTCTTAATAATTTATTATTTATTATGTGACATGCAGTGGACTAAATGTTTATACGTATTTTCTCATTAAATTTCCACAAGAGATAGGCACTTCTATTATCTACATTATACAGCTGTAGAAATGCAAGCAACACAAAGATTAAACAACGTAAGAGTGGCAGAGCCGAAACTGAAACCTAAGTGGCAAAATCCAGAGCCCCTTTGCTTAAGAGGATCCACTATGCTAAATCTGTTCAATAAAAGAGCTTTTTTTGTTTGTACACTTATCCCTTTTTTAGTTGACTAATATTTGGATTGTTTGTACTCTCTGGATATTATGAATAATATTGCTAAGACGATTCATGTGCAGATTTTTATGTGGGATACGGGATTTCATTTCTCTCAGATATATACCTAGAAGTAGAACTGCTTGGTCATGTGGTAAGTCTACCTTTAACATTCTGAGGAACTGTGAGAGTGGCTGCACCAATTTACAATCTCATTATCTGAGGGCTCCAATTTCTTTGTATCCTTACCACCACTGATTTTAATCTTTTTTTTTTTTTTTTTCAGAGACAGTGATTATTCTGACATTACACAGAACAAAACACTGATCCACAACACTGATGACTTTGGACTTATGCTTATTAAAAATGGGAAGGAGGAATCACAAAGTTCTTTAGATGCCTTAGTAAGACGGTTCTGTCCGTTGAGGGTCTGCCTTCAGCTCAGGTCATGATCCCAGCGTCCTGGGATCCAGTCCCACATGGGGCTTCCTATTCAGCAGGGAGTCTGCTTCTTACTCTCCCTCTGCCACTCCCCACCACTCATTTTCTCATTCTCTCTCTCTCAAGTAAATTAAAAAATATATATATGAGAGGCAATATACAAAAAAAAATTAGTAAAGTAACATTTCTAGGAATCCAATGCCTAAGACCTGTCTCCAAGGTTAAAGAGAAGTTACTATGTACACCATTTACTACTAAGAAGGGGAGACTGGGGAGGCACAATGCTTGACAAGCATTTGTAAGTCAGGATCAGAGCAAAAGAAAGCTCCGTAACAAATCCAGGCTGTAGTATAAGCTCTTCTATTACTTGAAACTTATTATTTTTTAAAGATTTTATTTATTTGACAGAGATCACAAGTAGGCAGAGAGAGACACAGGCACAGAGAGAGGGGAGGAAGTAGGCTCCCCACTGAGCAGAGAGTCTGATGCGGGTCTCTATCCCAGGACCCTGGGATCATGACCTGAGCCCCATAATCTGTGCCTCTTCTGAGAGGTCTCGACATATCTTCCCTACACTTCACTGCCACTAATCTTCTAATCCTGTTCTTTCCATATCGTTGACCAGTTTTCTAAACTATCTGCAGTGAGTGTAGATTTGTGCTTCTACCTACCTCTCAGTCCAGACTGTACTTTTCAAAGCTTGGCCCAGAGACTTGTCTGAATGTGAACCAAGGCATCACCACCACTCCTCACAGTAAAGTATCTGCACTTCACTCAGTGCTACCCAAGCCCTCTCTTCCTCCCTCTATCCATTCTGGGCAGGAGGATACAGGGCCACAGTTCCTGGGTGTTTATAGAGAGAAAGGTTGATTTTATTTTACATGCTTTTGAATTAATGTTGGAAAACTAATTGCAAGCAGTTTTTAAACCCAAAATGTCATATTGTAAAAGGATAATAAACATTGGGTCAAAATGAAGCAACAACAAAAAGAGCTTAGCCCATTGGTAGAACTTCCCATTGCTCATGTCTTCGGGCTGTTATCATGTAGCAGTATGTTTTTTTCTTTCTTTCTTTTTTTTTTCTTCCTAGGCCATCATGGAACTTTGAATTTTAAACTGCAACGCAGGGTTTTTTTTTTCCTTCATCTGGTATTAAGAAATTCCCCCTTGATGTTAGGTATGGATTGAAGAAAAGAAGGCAGTGTCTCAGTAAAGAAAGCCATAGCTCTATCTGTATTTCTGGACCTGCTCAAGCTCAATATCTTATGTAGCATTGCCCTCCCTTTCACCCTCCCTCCCTTCCTTCCTCTGTTTTTAGAGAGGGAGAGAGGGAGAATCTTAAGCATGCTTCATGCCTAGAACGGAGCCTGACGTGGGGCTCAATCCCACAACCCTGTGATCATGACCTGAGCCAAAAACAAGAGTCAGAGGCTTAACTGAGCTACCCAGGTGCTCCTCTTATATAGCATTTCTCTTATCTATCTACCTATCTATCAACAAGTAGGAGAGGCAGAGGAGGGTAAGTAGAGAGAGAGAGTGAGAGAGAGAAGCAGTAGAGAGAGAGAGAGAGAAAAGAGAGAGAGAAAGAAGTCTCAGCAGAGACTTCCCTGCTGAGCAGGGAGCCCCACGTGGGACTTGATCCTAGGACCCAGAGATTGACCAACTGAGCCACCCAGGCACTCTTCTTACAAAGCATTTCTACTTACTGGACAGTTTGTTCCAACTGTCCGTGTACTTCATGGTTTCAAGGGTTAAATAGTACCCCTTTCATCATGGGTGATTTAAGTCATCCTATGGTTATTGTTTCCCGTGATTAGACCTTCAGTATCTTTCAAGGTCCAATAACAAGCTAAGATCTGTTTCTCAAAAGAATAATGATCTTTAGGAAATGGCATGGTTTTACTCTAAAACCCTGAGGACTTGTATGATTCTCTTGCTGGGGCTTGCCCAAAGCTCTGGATAGTGGATGGGGCACCTGGGTGGCTCAGTGGGTTAAAGCCTCTGCCTTTGGCTCAGGTCATGCTCTCAGGGTCCTGGAATCGAGCCCTGCGTCCGGCTCTCTGCTCAGCAGGGAGCCTGCTTCCCCCTCTCTCTCTGCCTGCCTCTCTGCCTACTTGTGATCTCTGTCTGTCAAATAAATAAATAGAATCTTAAAAAAAGAGGCACAGATTATGATGAAATAGGTATCCAGCTCAAAGGAGGCTCTCAATAATCAGATGTCCTAAGTGACCCATTCTAAATGTCAATTCTTTTATTTCTTCCAGCCATCCTAGAGTTTATTCAATGAAACCTTACCAAAAAATGACAAAAGTGGAAGGGATAGAGGCTATGCAGGGGCTCTTTCCTCACCATAGCTCATCTGGCACCAGCTACCACTAAGTGCTCAATTTACCAACTCAACTCAACTACTCAGTCTCAACTACAATGAGGCCCTTGACACAGCATCGTTCCCCAGGAGAATTAGACAGACACTGACCCATAGAATAAGGATCACTATGCTAGGCTGATAGCATATTTTAGGTCATTATGGTAGGCTGATTACACTGACTTCTTCTACCATAGAGAGGATAAATCCTTACTAGATCACATAAGCATCCTAGATTTCAAAAAAAATTTTTCTATTCTTTAACAGTTCTTCTAACATTACCTCCTGTGGGATATCTTATACATTAACAAAGGTTGCCATAAAACTTCCTTCACAGCAAAAATAAGTGAGGCAACAGGCTCATAGCCTTGAAATTCACTGGTCTTACTGCCCACCTAGAAGCAGCTGACTTAACAGAACAAGTAGGATGGTCAACTGAAAATTCAGTTGCAACACCAGTTAGAAGACCACACTTTAAAAGGCTGTGTTCTCACTGGATGTGGGACATGGTTTAAATCTGTATCCAAATATATGGTGTAATTTCTCCCTTAGCCAAAATACATGAGTCAAAGAACTGTCCTCATCTCAATATGATTTCTAACTATCCACTCACAGAATTTTTGTTTCCTGTCCCAGCAACTCTGGAGTAGAAATTTTGGTTTGCAAGTAAGAATGCTTCTGTATCAAGGAACACAAGAATGTCCTACTGAATTGGAAACCAAAACTGCTAGTGGACCATTTTGTGCTTCTCATGTAACTGAACCAAAAAATGAAAAGAGAGAGAGATTGATTAATTGACTGAGTGACTACTGTCTAAAGTGACCAATTCTGTTCCCAAAGAAGAGTTAGACTGCTGCTACAGAAAGCATTAGGGAGGAATACTTCTGGAACCTAGAGTATTCTCTGAGGTACCTCTGTCTCTTAGTATTTCCATGTCCAACAGTAAAAGTTAATGGAAAACTATATAAACAAAAAAAGCCTGTAAAACCACTGCAGATCAAATCTGTCCAGAATAAAGGTATTGTGTCACCCCACCAAGTAAAAAGCCTGGATCATCTCAGAACAAAGGAAAAATGAAATGGACAGAAAGAGAACTTCAGCCATTGTCTCATGACCAATGTCAGGACTGCTGATGTTGACTAACTTAACGATTCAGTCCTTAAGTAATAGGTATTTGTATAGAACTGTGACTGTCTACAGCCATAACACCCTGAATGTGCACGATCCCATCTGTACAGAACTGTGACTGAATTTGAGGAGTGATTAATATTGCCCAGAGATAGATATCATGACTATCTCCCAGAAATGGGTAAATGGTTAATTGAGACCCCTGTCTGTACACTTTGAATAGCAAGAGAATATATGCCTCTCAAGTGAAAGAATTTTTTTGCTGTTCTATGGAAATTCAAGTATGTGTAGAATTGAATGGATAAGTAACTAAAGAAGTGCACTGAGCTAATATTAAGCTATTGTCATCTAGCTTCAAACTCACTCTCTATGCTCCAATTTGTTATTCTAGAACTCCTGGTGGGTGAGCAAGGGTACTAAAAGACTAAAGAAGAAAGAAAGAATGTACTCTCTCCTGTTTGCACAAGTTTTCTACCCTGGAGTGACAACTGATTCCAGCAATACCAGTTGGCTCCACTAGTTTTTCCCACAGTTCTAGAACCAGCTTCACTTGGCCCCTTCTGAAAAATCAGCACCTCCTTGCCAGTGCTGTACCCTTCCTCAGATGTCAAAATTCAGAGCCATAATCCTCCAAGATCTTGAGGCAACACCACGACCAGCTGGCAGTAAACTTCTAATGAGCTCTACAGGGCCCCTTCCAAACTTTTATATTTTAGTAATTCACCTTCGTTCCTCTGTTCCTTGCATGGTAGGTCCTTCCTGAAGTTACTATCTCTTCAACACTTCTTTGCCTTTTCAGTTCTTTAGTAACTGATTATAGTTCTTCATATTAAATTAATTCTGTTAAAGTAATTGTTGTGGTTTTGTTTTTTCCTATAACCAAAATGATGTATCTATTAATATCATATAAACTATGTGTGAATATAAAATCAAACAACAAAGCTGGACAGTAGGTCTGAGTTCAGTTTCAAACCTCTAAGAAAATCTTATAACTCAACAGACTGGACCTATTTGTAAAAGACACTATTTATAACATTCTTAGCAACTCTCCTAGAAACACACATGAATATATAGATATCTCAAAAGATTTATACAGTAATAAAAAAGGACACTGAATATTTCTAATTTCCCTATTACAAGTGATACTTCAACAGAATTCTTATACATACACCTTTTGGTATTTTTGTTTATGTACATATATATAATAAAATGTGTGTGTGTATACACACACACATATATATTACGCCTTTTAATATTTCTTGAGTATCTATTATGTACAAGTTACCACACCAGGTACTAGAAATACAACTATGAGGAAGACAAATAAGACTTCTCCTTTCACAAAACTTGAAGCATACTTCCTCAGGACATATGCTACCTTATCGCCCACTAGAAGAGTTGTACCAATTTGTATTCCTATCAGACAGAATAGCAGAGTGTCTATTTGCTCACACCCCAGTCAACCCAATCAAAAGGAACATTGTTAATATTTGCCAATGTGATGGATGAAAACTTAAACTTCACTGTGATTTTAGAATTTTCTACTAGAAAGAGCAAACATCTTTATCTTTTCACAGAAAAGTGCAGCTTCTTCCTTCAGAGCACTTCCCCCCCACCACATGATTATGCAGGGCATACTTTTAGTGCATGATATGACTACACAGTCTGCTGAGGTTAAATTAATAACTATAACCATCAACAATGACAAAAATAAACATTTATTAGATTCTATTGTGTATTCTTCACATGTATCATTTTATTTAATCCCTACCAAATCTCAGAAAGCAGTATTATTTTTGCATTTTAACTCAATAGCTCGTAAATACCAAGTGTATAACAGCAGAACCCATATTTACTTTGTTAACTCCTGAAAATTTTATAAAGTATAAGCAAATCTTCACAACAAGATATTAAAAACTATTACTCTGGGCACTTTACAGATGAGGAGGCTTAGAAATATTAGTAAGAAAGTAATAGCAGCAAGAAAGGACTGGAGCTAGGATTTGATTCTGTGCAGGCTGGGCCAAGAACCCATGTTCTTAACCAGTAGACCTGTGTTCTTAACCACTACACATATTGCCAAGGTTCTTTTAAGACGTTTGTTACCCAAAAAATCTACAAATAAGTTTTGCGACATTATGTTCTTGCTCTCCAGGTGTTTAACAATTTATGATTAATTACACAAATAAGATGAAGATATATTCATTTTAAAAGGGAAAAGTTAATAGGGATTGCAATCAAATGGGAAATAATTCACATAGAAAATTGAACTTACACAGTTCAGCAAACAAAAGAATTGCAGGAGCAACAAAAAGGAAATATGGACTTTAAAATCTATTTTAAGGGGGGAGGAGTCAAGATGGCGGAGAAGTAGCAGGCTGAGACTACATCAGGTAGCAGGAGATCAGCTCGATAGCTTATCTAAACATTGCAAACACCTACAAATCCAACGGGAGATCAAAGAGAAGAAGAACAGCAATTCTAGAAACAGAAAATCAACCACTTTCTGAAAGGTAGGACTGGTGGAGAAGTGAATCTAAAACGACGGGAAGATAGACCGCGGGGGGAGGGGCCGGCTCCCGGCAAGCGGCGGAGCAACGGAGCACAAAATCAGGACTTTTAAAAGTCTGTTACACTGAGGGACATTGCTCCAGAGGCTAACCCGGGGTGAAGCCCACGCGGGGTCAGTGTGGTCCCAGGTCCCGCAGGGTCACAGAAGGATCGGGGGTGTCGGAGTGTCGCACAGCTCACAGGTGTTAGAACAGAGAAGCCGGCTACAGAGACAGAGCCAAGGACTGAACCCTCAGCTCGGAGTTACCTTGAACTGGTCGCGGGCTGGGTGAGCTCGGAGCGCGGCTGGAGGCTGGGGATACGGGAGTGATTGGGTGCTGTCCTCTGGGGGCGCACTGAGGAGTGGGGCTCCAGGCTCTCGGCTCCTCCAGGCCGGAGACTAGGAGGCCGCCATTTTCATTCCCATCCAGTGGAACTCTACGGGAAGCGTTCAGGGAACAGAAGCTCCCAAAAGCCAACCCGAGGGGATTACATAGTCCGCCCCCGGTAAGGGTGGTGCAATTCCGCCTTGGGCAAAGACACTTGAGAGTCACTACAACAGGCCCCTTCCCCAGAAGATCAAAAAATATCCAGCCAGGACGAAGTTCATCTATCAAGGAAAGCAGGTTCAATACCTAAGGCAGCAGCGGAATTCCAGAGGAGGAGAAAGCAAAGCACGGAATTCACGGCCTTCTACCCATGATTCTTTAGTCTTGTGGTTAATTCAATTTTTTTTTCAATTTTTTTCTTTCTTTTTTCTTCTGCTAAATTTTTTAAAACTTTTACCCTTTTCTTTTTTAACGTTTTTTGACTAGTTTATCTAAAATATATATTTTTTCTTTCTTTTTTATATTTTTTCTTTATTTGTTTTATTTTTTAAATTTTTTTTAAATTTAAAAATTTAAAAAATAATTTGGGGTGTCTTCTGGTTTGGTTACAGCGCATTTTTCTGGGGTCTTTGCCACCCTTTTAATATTTTATTTGATCCTTCATATCCTCTTATCTGGACAAAATGACAAGGCGGAAAAAATCCCCCACAATTTGGGGTGTCTTCTGATTTGGTTACAGCGCATTTTTCTGGGGTCTTTGCCACCCTTTTAATATTTTATTTGATCCTTCATATCCTCTTATCTGGACAAAATGACAAGGCGGAAAAAATCACCACAGACAAAAGAGCAAGAGGCAGTACCAAAGGCTAGGGACCTAATCAATGCAGACTTTGGTAATATGTCAGATCACGAGTTCAGAATGACGATTTTGAACGTTCTAGCTGGGCTCGAAAAAGGCATGGATGATATTAGAGAAACCCTCTCTGGAGATATAAGAGCCCTTTCTGGAGAAATTAAAGAACTAAAATCTAACCAAGTAGAAATCAAAAAAGCTATTAATGAGGTGCAATCAAAAATGGAGGCTCTCACTGCTAGGATAAATGAGGCAGAAGAAAGAATTAGTGATATGGAAGACCAAATGACAGAGAATAAAGAAGCTGAGCAAAAGAGGTACAAACAGATACTGGACCACGAGGGGAGAATTTAAGAGATAAGTGACACCATAAGACGAAACAACATTAGAATAATTGGGATTCCAGAAGAAGAAGAAAGAGAGAGGGGAGCAGAAGGTCTAGTGGAGAGAATTATTGGTGAGAATTTTCCTAATATGGCAAAGGGAACAAGCATCAAAATCCAGGAGGTGCAGAGAACCCCCCTCAAAGTCAACAAGAATAGGTCCACACCCCGTCACCTAATAGTAAAATTTACAAGTCTTAGTGACAAAGAGAAAATCCTGAAGGCAGCCCAGGAAAAGACGTCTGTAACATACAATGATAAAAATATTAGATTGGCAGCAGACTTATCCACAGAGACCTGGCAGGCCAGAAAGAGCTGGCATGATATATTCAGAGCACTCAACGAGAAAAACATGCAGCCAAGAATACTCTATCCAGCTAGGCTATCATTGAAAATAGAAGGAGAGATCAAAATCTTCCAGGACAAACAAAAACGGAAAGAATTTGCAAACACCAAACCAGCTCTACAGGAAATGTTGAAAGGGGTCCTCTAAGCAAAGAGAGGGCCTAAAAGTAGTAGAACAGAAAGGTACAGAGACAATATACAGTAACAGTCACCTTACAGGCAATAGAATGGCACTAAATTCATATCTCTCAATAGTTACCCTGAATGTTAATGGGCTAAATGCCCCAATCAAAAGACACAGGGTATCAGAATGGATAAAGAAACAAAACCTATCAGTATGCTGCCTACAAGAAACTCATTTTAGACACGAAGACACCTCCAGATTTAAAGTGAGGGGGTGGAAAACAATTTACCATGCTAATGGGCATCAGAGGAAAGCTGGGGTGGCAATCCTTATATCAGATCAATTAGATTTTAAGCCAAAGACTATAATAAGAGATGAGGAAGGACACTATATCCTACTCAAAGGGTCTGTCCAACAAGAAGATCTAACAATTTTAAATATCTATGCCCCTAACGTGGGAGCAGCCAACTATATCAACCAATTAATAACAAAATCAAAGAAACACATCAATAATAATACAATAATAGTAGGGGACTTGAACACTCCCCTCACTGAAATGGACAGATCATCCAAGCAAAAGATCAACAAGGAAATAAAGGTCTTAAATGACACACTGGACCAGACGGACATCACAGATATATTCAGAACATTT
The DNA here is from genome assembly GCF_922984935.1 of Meles meles. NCBI lineage: Eukaryota > Metazoa > Chordata > Mammalia > Carnivora > Mustelidae > Meles > Meles meles. The sequence goes on from NW_025721201.1 coordinate 77,137, forward strand.
CATCCCAAAGCAAAAGAATACACATTCTTCTCTAGTGCACATGGAACATTCTCCAGAATAGATCACATCCTGGGTCACAAATCAGGTCTCGACTGGTATCAAAAGATTGGGATCATTCCCTGCATATTTTCAGACCACAATGCTCTGAAGCTAGAACTCCATCACGAGAGGAAAGCTGGAAAGAACCCAAATACATGGAGACTAAACAGCATCCTTCTAAAGAATGAATGGGTTAACCAGGAAATTAAAGAAGAATTGAAAAAATTCATGGAAACAAATGATAATGAAAACACAACGGTTCTAAATCTGTGGGACACAGCCATGATAAATCAAAGTTAATATACTTTAGAAATGATACTAAAAGGAGTTTGAAAAAAAAAAGGTGAAGTTTAGATTTTAATTGCCATTGTAGGGCATTTAACAATACATTTTTCTATTTGTATTAAATTTTAAACTAACAAGAATCTCTACTGTACCCACTTTATTGCTGTAATGCAGCTGGATAAAACTTAAAAACATACTTTGAAAATCTAAGAGTTCATTAAATAAATAAAACCAACCAGAGACATTTTTAAGGATTGGTACTTATATTGCACTTTTTAAGACATTCCACTCCATTCTAAGCTTTAGATTAGATTAACTTTTAGATTCAGAAATATTTAGAAGTGCAATCAAGAAAAGAAATGAGCTTGTCTCGTGGTATTTTAATATCTTAAACCACTTACACTGGTCGCTCAGATTCTTATAATTTAGATAAATGGCTACTCTCCTTTCAAACTATTAAAGGCATATTTCTTAAAATGCCCTCTAACATACAGCATCTAACATAGGCATTAGATGTAAGCTCATTTATTTAGTGAAAACTGCTATAATACATAACATTCTTTACATTAAAAAATCATACTACTCTAGCTAACTGAATAATACATGCTTTATGTAATATTATTACACTGTATTTCATATTAAATACCCTATTTTTGAAAACTGAAACCCATGTTACATAAATAAATTATGTACCTACACAAATATAACTTACACATTCCTATCATAAAATCACCTTAAGTATTAATATTGTGGTGTGTTTTAAAGATGTACCAGAATTAAAAGTAATTCCTCTTTTTTTGTAAGAAGTCATTTAAAAATAGGTAAAATTTTAAAAGAATAAAATATAGTTTAAAATATACTAAGAACAAAGCAAAACTGGGATGACAAACTACTAAACATTTTGCTGTATTTAACTGCAGTGGGGAACTGCAAGAAAAAATTTAGTATTACCATTTTTGCTACCTAGAAAATGCACATTCTATATACAGCCTCATGTAGCTTTTCAATGCTAAGAATTATGATCTCTAAAAAGGAAAACAAAATAATTTTTCAAAACTCAACAAAACATCAATAAAACACACACAAAGCCCTACAACCCAGCAACTGCACTACTAGGTATTTACCTCCAAGATACAAATATAGCGATCCAAAGGGGCACCTGCACCCAATATTTATAGCAGCAATGTCCACAATAGCCAAACTATGGAAAGAGCCCAGATGTCCATCAACAGATGAATGGATAAAGAAGAAGTGGTATGTATATATACCATGGAATACTATGTAGCCATCAAAAAAAAAAAAGAAAAGAAAAAGAAATATTGCAATTTGCAATGACCTGGATGGAACCAGAGGGTATTATGCTAAGTGAAATAAATCAATCAGAGAAAGACAATTATAGTACAATCTCACTGTAAGTGGAATTTGAGAAACAGAACAGAAGAGCATAGGGAAAGGGAGGGAAAAATAAAACAAGATGAAATCAGAGAGGAAGACAAACCATAAAAGACTCTTAATCATAGGAAACAAATTGAGGGTTGCTGCAGTGATGGACATTAAGTAGGGCATGTGATGTAATGAGTACTGGATATTACCTAAGACTGATGAATCACTGAAGCCTACTTCTGAAACTAGTAACCCATTATATGTGTCCCCCTTGTGGGGCCTGATCCCGGGACCTTGAGATCAGGGCCTGAGGCAAAAGCAGATGCTTAACCATCTGAGCTACCCAGGTGCCCCTAATTATGAAAAATCTTAATGAAAGTCAACAATTAAACCATGAAGAAATGTTTTTGCTATCCAAATGCAAGCTTGAAGTAGTTTCTTTTGAAGTAAAAAGGCCTACTTCAAAACACTTAGATGTAACAACCATGATCATATCTTAATTTATAATTCAGTTGGCAGGAATAGAAAAATCTATTTTCACTTTTACAATTTAACAAAGTTCATTTTTTTTTGTATTAGAAATAACTGTACTTTTGAAGACCAAAATGTTAGTAGCTCTTACAGCTGAAAATCAGATGTTAGGATACAAAATGTTAGTTCTAACAGCTGAAAATCAGATGTACAGGTATGTATGTATATTGTAAAAATAAAGTACTTTACTTTTGAGAGGGTAAAGTATATGTCAAGTATCCAGTAGACAGTGAAGCCTTATACGAACAGCAATATTTCATGTAAAAATGGCAAAAGTGTATACTTACCCTTCTCCTCCCATTCTTGTTATCTTTAGGCAGAAATCCACAGAATTTTAGACTGGGAGGCTTCCATTTCAAAATATCATCACATCAGCCGGGTTTGTATTTCTAAAATGAATTAAAATGACAATGGTTAATAAGAGCTAAAAAGTTAGATATATCAACTAGTTTTTATAATATGCTTTGTACTTTTTTTTACATTTTTTTTACATTTTATTTATTTTTTCAGCATAACAGTATTCATTGTTTTTGCACAACACCCAGTGCTCCATGCAAAACGTGCCCTCTCTATTACCCACCACCTGTTCCCCCAACCTCCCACCCCTGACCCTTCAAAACCCTCAGGTTGTTTTTCAGAGTCCATAGTCTCTTATGGTTCGCCTCCCCTTCCAAATTTTTTTTTTTTAATAAACATATAATGTATTTTTTTTTAGATTATTTATTTATTTATTTGACAGACAGAGATCACAAGCAGGCATAGAGGCAGGCAGAGAGGGAGGAAGGGAAGCAGGCTCCCTGCTGAGCAGAGAGCCCGATGCGGGGCTCGATCCCAGGACCCTGAGATCATGATCTGAGCCGAAGGCAGAGGCTTTAACCCACTGCGCCACCCAGGCGCCCCCATATAATGTATTTTTATCCCCAGGGGTACAGGTCTATGAATCACCAGGTTTACACACTTCACAGCACTCACGATAGCACATACCCTCCCCAATGTCCATAGCCCCCTCCCCCTCTCCCAATCCCACCTCCCCCCAGCAACCCCCAGTTTGTTTTGTGAGATTAAGAGTCATTTATGGTTTGTCTCCCTCCCAATCCCATCTTGTTTCATTTATTCTTCTCCTATCCCCCTAACCCCCCATGTTGCTTCTCCATGTCCTCATATCAGGGAAATCATATGAAAGTTGTCTTTCTCCGATTGACTTATTTCACTAAGCATGATACGCTCTAGTTCCATCCACGTCATCGCAAATGGCAATATTTCATTTCTTTTGATGGCTGCATAGTATTCCATTGTGTATATATACCACACCTTCTTTATCCATTCATCTGTTGATGGACATCTAGGTTCTTTCCATAGTTTGGCTATTGTAGACATTGCTGCTATAAACATTCGGGTACAAGTGCCCCTTCGGATCACTATGTTTGTATCTTTAGGGTAAATACCTAGTAGTGCAATTGCTGGGTCATAGGGTAGTTCTATTTTCAACATTTTGAGGAACCTCCATGCTGTTTCCCAGAGTGGTTGCACCAGCTTGCATTCCCACCAACAGTGGAGGAGGGTTCCCCTTTCTCCGCATCCTCGCCAGCATCTGTCATTTCCTGACTTGTTAATTTTAGCCATTCTGACTGGTGTGAGGTGATATCTCATTGTGGTTTTGATTTGTATTTCCCTGATGCCGAGTGACGTGGAGCACTTTTTCATGTGTCTGTTGGCCATCTGGATGTCTGCTTTGTACTTTTAAAAAATATTTTATTTGATAAAGATTTTATTTGATAGCCAGAGATTACAAATAGAGAGACAGGCAGAGAGAGAGGGGGAAGCAGGCTCCCGGCTGAGCAGAGAGCCTGATGCGGGACTCGATCCAAGGACCCTGAGAGCATGACCTGAGCTGAAGGCAGAGGCTTTAACCCACTGAGCCACCCAGGCACCCGCTTTGTACTTTTTTAAACTGAAGTACAGTTGATAGACAATCTTATGTACATTTCGGGTATGCAACATAGAAGTTTGACAGTTTTACATATTCTACAAACACGCTGCTCACCACGAAAAGTGCAGTTACCATCTGTCACCACACAATTATTACAGTATTACTGACTATAGTCCCTAGGCTGTACTTTGTATCATTGTTACTTATTTCTTTTATAATTGGAAATTTGAGACTCTTAAGTGAAATTTTATTTTTGTTTTATTTTAAGCGAAATTACTACTTCTTTTCTGAATTTAAGTTTTATCTCCAACTGATGAGCAAAGCTAGATACCTACCTGCTTGGTGATAGCCTTTCTCCATTCTGCCAAAGCATGCACACCCTCGTTTGTGAAAGTCCAGAAAAAAATGAAACCTGTTATTCTCTCCAATCATTCTATGACTTAAAGGAGTTTGATCATTTATTTAAAAGTTGTTTTTTCTTGTTCAGCTTTATTGTGGGATAATTTACAATGAATAAAATTAATGAGTGATTTTTTTAAAGATTTTTATTTATTTGAGAGAGAGAAAGTCAGGACATGGGGAGGGGCAGAGGAAGAGGAAGAAGCAGATTCCTGGCTGAGCAGGGAGCCCGACATGGGGCTCCATCCAACCCGGGACTCTGGGATCATGACTGAGCCAAAGGTAGACTCTTACCTGACTGAGCCACCCAGATACCCCTAACAATTGACTATTAACACATGGATATAAGTATATAATCACTATCAAAATAATGATCTATAGCACTCAATCACCCCAAAGTTCCCTCCTGACATCTGCATTCAATTTCTTCCAACTCTCTGGCAACAGAGACCTTCTTCTTACACTATACCTGTGCCTGTTCTAGAATTCATAAGAAATTCTTTTTTTTTTCAAGATTTTATTTATTTGACAGAGATCACAAGTGGGCAGATAGGCAAGCAGAGAGAGAAAGGAAGGGAAGCAGGCTCCCCGCCGAGCAGAGAGCCGGATGCGGGGCTCGATCCCAGGACCTTGAGATCATGACCTGAGCCGAAGGCAGAGGCTTTAACCCACTGAGCCACCCAGGCGCCCCTCATAAGAAATTTTTAACCTAAGGTTTTGCGATCTATCAGTGCTGGTGCATATACAAGCAGTTTGTTCCCTTTTACTACTGAATGGGATTCCATTTTATGTATATACCACAAACTGTTTACACATTTACAGGCTAATGCCTATTTGGGTTGTTTCCAGGTTTAGGAAATTATGAATTATAAATCTACTGGAATTTTATTTAAGATTGCACTGAATCAAAAGGTCGATTTGGAGAGACATGGCATCTTAACACTGAATCTTCCAATTCATGAACACTGCAAATATATTTATTTAGGTCTTCCAAAATTTTCTCGGCAATGTTGTCTGGTTTTCAATATGTGAATCTTAAGGCAACTTTTCTTAAATTCATTCCTCATAATTTAATATTTTGGTTGAACTATCAATATAAAAATCAATTGTGTTTCTATACAAAAGCAATGAAAACAATCCAAAAAGGAAAGCAATTCCATTTATAATAACATCTAAAAGAACAAAATGCCTAGGAATAAATTCAACCAAGGAAGTAAATGATCTTTATACTGAAAACTGCCAAACCTTACTGAAAAAGTTAAAGACCTAAAAGTTGGAAAACATCCAGTGTTCATACATAGTATGATATTATGATTTATAGTAAGAAATATATATTTGGTCTTCATCCTTCTTCTGGCACAGAGCTCCTAAAACCCTTGGAATTCCCTAAGTGATGAGTACAATAAAGGTCTTTTGTTCTGTCAAGTGAGGTGGATTTTGGAAAGCACTTAATTAATGTTGAGGACTGGTGGCCAAAGCAGCCAACCATGTGATTAGAGGGTAGGAATTTTCAGTCCCTCCCCCTCTGACTTCTAGGGAATAGAGAAGGGCTGGACATTAGATCAATCACCAATGGCCACTAATCTAATCAATCATGCCTATGTAATAAAGACTCCATAGGGGGAAACACACACACACACACACACACACACGCGTGCGCGCGCGAACAACAACAAAAGGAGAGGGTTCAGAGACCTTTTAGGTTGGTGACCATGTGAAGATTCGGGGAGAGTGGCAAGGCCAGAAAGGGCATAAAAATTCCGTGCCCCTTCCCAATTCCTTTGTCTATGGATGGATTCCATCTAGCAAATTAATCAAACCTGAGGAGAGGGTCATGGAAACCTCAGATTTACAGTCAGTTGGTCAGAAGTACAGGTAACAACTGGGCTTGCCACTGGCTTCCAAAGGGAAGGGGGAAGGCAGAAATCTTGTAGGACTGAGTCTTCAACCTGTGGAATCTGATACTACGTCCAAGTGTCAGAATTGAGTTGGATTATAGGACACCCAGCTGGTGTCTTAGAATTAGTTGTTGATGTGGGGAACCCACATACACATCACATACTGGAAATGGTCTCAATTTAGGTATCAATTTAGGAAGACTGAATATTGCTAGGATGTCAATACGACCCAAAGCAATCTGTAGATTCAACATAATCCCTATCAAAATTCCAACAGCCTTTTGCATAGAAATAAAAAAGCTGATCCCCATATTCATATAGAATTACAAGAGACCCAAGAAAACCAAAACAATATTGAAAAGAGAATGACAAAGTTGGAGGATTCAGACATCGCAATTTCAAACCTTAGTTCAAGGCTACTGTCAATCAAAACAGAAATACTGACATAAAGGTAAACACAGACAAATGGAAAAGAACTGAGAGTATAGAAATAAACTTTATGGTAATATCCAATGATTTTTTTTTTTACAGGGATGCAAAGTTTATTCACTGGGGAGAGAATATTCTCTTCAACAAATGATGCTGGGATAGCTAGATTTCCACATGCAAAATATAATGAAGTTGGACTGCTATCTCCCACTATATAAAAAAACTAATTAAAAATGGACCAATGTTGGGGGCTTGGGTGGCTCAGTCAATTGAGCATCTGACTCTTGATTTTGTTCTGGGTCATGATCTTGGAGTTGTGGGATCAAGTCCTCCATTAGGCTCCATGCTTAGTGGGGAGTCTGCTTGAAGATTCTTTCCCTTTCCATCTGCCCCTCTCCTTGCTTTCTCTAAAGTAAATTATTTATAAATAAACAATTTTATAATTAATCATAATAAAATAAATAATTTTATAATTAATTATAATAAATACATTTTCTCTCTCTAAAATAAATAAGTATATATTTTTAAATGGATCAATAACCTAAATATAACAACTAAAACCATACAACTCTTAGAAGAAAACATGGGCACATTTTTATAATCATGGATTCTCAGATATGAGACAAAAAACACGAGAAATAAAAGAAAAAAATAAAAGTAAACTGAACTTCATCAAATTAAAATACTATTGTGCAGCAAAAGAAACAGTTAACAAAACAAAGAGGCAACCCACGGAATGGGAGAAGGTATTTGCAAATGACACTACAGACAAAGGGCTGATATCCAAGATCTATAAAGAACTCCTCAAACTCAACACACACAAAACAGATAATCATGTCGAAAAATGGGCAGAAGACATGAACATACACTTCTCCAAAGAAGACATACAAATGGCTAACAGACACATGAAAAAATGTTCATCATCACTAGCCATCAGAGAGATTCAAATCAAAACCACACTGAGATTCCACCTTACACCAGTTAGAATGGCCAAAATTAACAGGTCAGTAAACAAGAAGTGTTGGAGAAGATGCAGAGAAAGGGGAACTCTCTTACACTGTTGGTGAGAATGCAAGTTGGTGCAGCCACTTTGGAAAAAAGTGTGGCGATTACTCAAAAAATTAAAAATAGAGCTACCCTATGACCCCGCAATTGCAGTACTGGGTATTTACACCAAAGATACAGATGTAGTGAAAAGAAGGGCCATATATACCCCAATGTTCATAGCTGCAATGGCCACAGTCACCAAACTATGGAAAGAACCAAGATACCTTTCAAAATACTAATGGATAAAGAAGATATTGTTCAAAACCATAAGAGACTGTCTTAATCTCACAACACAAACTGAGGGTTCCCGGCGGGGGTGGGGGAAGGGATTAGGGAGTGGGTGGTGGGGTTATGGACATTGGGGAGTGTATGTGCTATGGTGAGTTCTGTGAAGTGTGTAAACCTGGCAAGTCACAGACCTGTACCCTTGGGGCTAATAATACATTATATGTTTATAAAAAATTAGAAAATTATTTTTTAAAAAAGGAAGATATGGTCCATATATACAATGGAGTATTATGCCTCCATCAGAAAGGATGAATAGCCAACTTCTGTATCAACATGGATGGGACTGGAAGAGATTATGCTGAGTGAAATAAGTCAAGCAGAGAGAGTCAATTAACATATGGTTTCACTTACTTGAGGAGCATACGAATAACATGGAGGACATGGAGAGATGGAGAGGAGAAGTGAGATGGGGGAAATCGGAGGGGGAGACAAACCGTAAGAGACTGTGGACTCTGAGAAACAAACTGAGCGTTTTAGAGGGGAGGAAGGTGGGGGGTTGGGTGAGCCTGGTGGTGGGCATTAGGGAGGGTATGTACTGCACGGAGCACTGGGTGTGGTGCATAAACAATGAATTCTGGAACAATGAAAAGAAATAAAATAAAATAAATGGAAAAAAATGAAAAAATAAAGATTAAGAAAGTAAATTAAAAAACTTGTACATCATAAGACATTATCAAGAAAATGAAAAGACGATCTACAGAATGGAAGAGAAAATGCGAATCATTATCTAATAAGGATTTAATACCCAAAATATATAAAGAACTCCTACAACTCAATAACAAAGGACAAACAATACAATTTAAAAATTGTCAGTGGTGCCTGGGGTGGTCAGTCGGTTGAGCATCCAACTCTTCATCTCAGCTCAGTTCTTGTTATAAGGATCCTGAGTATAAGCCTCACATTTGAATCAAATAGACATTTCTACATAGAAGATATAAAAAGTCCAATAAGCACATAAAGCTAAGCCATGAAAATAATGTAAATCAAAATCACAATGGGATACCACTTCATACCTACTAGGGTGGCTTTCATTTGTCTTTAAAGTGGGGGACAAGTGTTAGACAGAGTACAGAGAAATTAGAACCGACATATATTACTATACAGAATAAAAAATGATGCAGCCACTACAGATAACAGTTTGATAGTTCCTCAAAAAGTTAAACACAGAATTATCCTATGATTCAGCAACCCTAACTTAGGTACACAGCCAAAAAAAAATTGAAAACAGGGACTCAAACAGATACTTACATATGCAAATGTTTGGTGCAGAATTATTCACCATAGTCAAAAGGTGGAAACCTAAGTTCCATCACCACATGAATGGATAAACAAAATATGCTATGTGCATACAATGGAGTATTCAGCCATAAAAAGAAATGAAGTTCTAATACATATTACGAAATGAATGAATCTCAAAAACACTATGCTAAGTGAAATAAGCCAGACACAAAAAGACAAAAACTGTATGACTACACCTATATGAAATATCCAGAATAGGCAAATTCATAGTGATAAGAGGTACAAGGAGCTAGGGGGTGGGGCAAATATAAGTTATTGCTATCCATGCAATTAAAGAGACTATAGGGAAAAAAAAAAACGTTTAAATATATTCTGGGAACATAGTAAAAAGAGGAAATATTTTACCTGAGTGAATTAGTAACTGATTATAGAGGAATGATCATTATAAGCCTTGACAGATGGATAACATTCACTTATGTAGACCAGAGCATGAAATAAACATGGTAAAACATAGGAGTAGAAAAATACAGGACCTACTGAAGGAGAGGCAAGTATATATATTCAGCAAGGGCATTAAGAATGGAGCCGTATTATGAGAAAGATACTCATCAGGAAGGAAAAATGACTAAGAATTCTCTACTACTAGTATTTTTCTTAAATGTAAAAGTCAAATTGCATTCTAATACATTTTTATAAATCTGAGAAAAACTGCAAAAACCCTAGTCATGGGATTACTTATTTCAAACAGAAATCCACATAATGACAAATTTAGTATGACTTGATTTACTACAAAGGCAAACCACTGGCCTTGAAAGGAAAGATATTTTATCTGTAGCAAATTTAAGAATACATGCTATTTCCCCCAAGTCTTGTGTTTAAACATGAATGAATATAAAATCAAATATATACTATTTCAGTGGAAATTTCATCCATTTCTTTGCCCTGAAAGATTCATTTAGGTAACATATTTCCTTCGGGGTAAGAACACATAAATCCCTTTAAACTTACTGAATATAAAGTTTTTTAAATGCTAAAGCTGTAAAATTTTCCAGTTCTCAACCCACTAATGAAAACAATCTGATAAAATTTAATCTTTTTTCTAATAAAGTACACCTGACAGAAATGTCATAGACCTTTTGGTGAGAGTGGTTCGCTGTTGCTACTGAGGGGTTAAAAAAAAGTAAGGGAAGAAAGTAAATTCAGCACCCCACCTTAACACCATTTACAACCTCTGCCAAAGGACTGTCATCCTTAGAGACTTTGCTTCTGCTCCCTGTTTATTTACAACTATGAGTAGGGGACCACTTAAAAACCAATACCAATCTAAGTTATTAAATATAGGAAAGTTTAACGGTGTACAGTTTGAAAATATTTCATAACAGGTAGCTAATGACAAATTCTGAAAAGAATTTTAAATCTATAATATTATTTGTATAATAAACATTAAATATCCTTCAATTCTTCTCTCTGGAAATTTCAATCTAATGAGAAAACAGCATGTACTAATTCTGTTTCTTTCACAGCAATAATTCAGAAATTTAAGTCATTCCTCATCTCATTGCACACCAAACCATTTATTAATTTGAAATAATAGACTTGATATTATTGGGAATTTCAAAGCACCTTTATGAAAATTAATGAAATTCATAATAGATTTTAGAAAATTATACTTTAAAATACCATAGTTCTCAATTACTGAATGTAAATTCTATAATGACATAGATTTTATGAGTAAAATGTATTAAATACTTACTAGAATTTACATTCTACTCTTGCAAAAAGCATGTCTAATTATGTGCCTACAAAACCCCTAGTAAAATCCTCAATAAATACTTGATATGTGGGAGGCTGCAATAAGGCTTGAGACTAGTAAAATGTCAGCAATTATGTCATCATATCCCATCTAGGCCCTACACTGAAACCTGAGACAGAATGCCTTCTTTACAAGGATCACACCTTGAAGCTAAGAAAGATCCCTGGTCTTACCATAATATTAGTTTTATTTTTATTGTCCTAGCATTTAGTTTTAAGGAAAACAGAAGAAATCCTAACTGGTATAATTAGGTATAATGCTACAGGACAGAAGAGTAAAACAACGCCAGACTTAGTGGCTTGGTTAGATCACAGAAAAGAAAATAGCAAATATCTCTGATGCAAAATCGACAAATATAAATACCCTGTATGGAAGATAAGTTATTCATTCAATACTAACTAAATAGTCTGTGCCTAGTACCACACTAGCTGGAGAAGACACAAAGTAACAAAACAGTGACCTCAACCACAGTGAGGCTTTTAATCTAATCTGCAAGAGATAATAAAGGTATTAAAAAAAAAACTAAAGGAAGAGTTGCTAAGGAAGTACAACAAAGACATTAAAATCAGAGGGATGGGTGAAAGGAAGTCTTTGTGAATAAGAAAAATGCATAAAATGAATTTTTAAAAACAATCAGTTTACAAGATTCTAAGTAATGGGACCAGGAATATAATCTGAATTGAGGGGAAGTTAGTTCAAGTCTTCTGAGACTAAATTGGCTCACTACTCTATGCTGTTCTTATTGATGTAAAATGGGGGGAGGGGAGAACCATTCTCTCAATAAAACTGTGTCAAGGCAATCATTTTGTATTCCATTTCTGAAAGGTGACAAACTTTGTAGAGACAGTAAGGAGAGGTATCATGGAAAGACTCAGAGAAGAAAATGGAGACTTCTCAGTTCCCAAAAGCTTGCGGACATTTCTCATTTACTTACAAAGTTTTACTGATACTTCTGGAAATTGAAGTTGTAATTTGAGAGTAAAATTATAAGAGAACTGATTTAGTTTCTTGGTTTATTCAGGTTACTCAAAAACATTCAGATTACTGTTTCTACTATCTTATTCACAAGTCTAATTAATTTCTTCTTGCTGTTGTTTTAATAAAATAACCCGTGGCTTACATTTCTAATGAAACAACTTCTGAAAAAACTATAATTATACAAAGACTTCTGAAACTTCAGCTTTAGTATCTGTATCTAGGCGGTTCCATAGAACTACAGTGATTTTAAAATTTAGACAATAAGGAAACTGGGATAATGACAGGTCAGGGGTGCCTGGGTGGCTCAGTTGGTTAATCATCTGCCTTCGGCTCAGGTCATGATCCCAGGGTCCTGGGATCAAGCACCACATGAGGCTCCCTGCTGAACAGAGAGCCAACTTCTCCCATTCCCTCTGCTGTCCCCCCTGTTTGTGTGCTCTCTCTCATCTCTCCCTCTCTCTAATAAATAAATAAAATCTTTAAAAAAAAAAGGTTAAATAAAAATACTCAGCATCAAGACCAGTTAATAGACCCAAACAAAAATACTAGAAAAATGAAAGGCCCTGACAACATGCAGTAAACTCCCCCTTTTACAGATAAACAAATTGATAACCAGAATGATTACAACTTGTCCAAAAAAATTCCCAAATCACAGTAGTACAAAAATCTTCATGCCATTAACATAATAAAATGTATCATTTGTCCAAAAACAAACGATTAAAGGTTGAAAAGGTTGGATTAAATGATGTCAAGAGAAAAGATTATAAAACTGGTTCAAAGGAAACCAATTTTAAGTCAGTGGTTTTCTAATGACTCTAGTTTTGTGGGGAGGGATGAGTGGGAGGAGAAAGCAACTGGCAAGAGTCCTGGATAGCAGGAAAAGAGCTCAGCACCTAAACCTCTTCAGAAGCCAAACCACTTATTTCATCTCTACTAATGGTGAAAGCCTACTAAGCCAACTATCTATACCTAACTTTAACATGGGCCTAATCTCCCCATGTACCCTGATCCTACTCTCTGGGCCCACCAGAGAACCTCCCCTGCTCCATCAGTCTGCACCCTTTCACCTTATACACTGTAATGTAACATGCTGCTATGTCAAGTTTCTCCACAGAATGCAAGTGCTTTGTGGGCAGACACCTCGCCTCTATCCATTTTTATCATTTCCAAAACTCAGCAATGTATATGATGTATAGTAAGTACCCAACTTATTAGACGAAGGAATAAGCTAATACATTCCACAACTCCAGATTAATTCCCACTTAATATCTAAGATTACTGTCATATGATTAAAAACATCCATTAACTTTTCAAGATAGTAGACTTTCACAGTTTCTCTTCTTCTCTGGTGGACACAAATCTAAATCAAAGCAGTCTACTGACAGTTGATCAAACTCTAGATACAATAAACACCTGCAACCTAGTTACTCTATACATCAACCACATTAAGCTCCTTCTTAGTAATTTGTACTACATATACCATTAAAACAATCTTCTGTGCTCCTAACATTGGTATGAAGAATTGATACGATAGGCAGTGCTCTCAGTTGGAAGGCAGATAATTTAGTTAAAAAAGGCAATGGGAGTAATTTTGCCCTCTTGTCAATATTTCTGTTTAAGAGAACAACTCAATTTCTTTGTAAATCATTTATTTAATAAATAACTCCAAGAGTTTTAATTATCTCAGGAAGCAAAGAAGTTCTCAAAAACTTCATAACAAAAATAATTTTATAATTTTACGTTACATTACTCAACATGAAACACACAACACACACACACACACACACACACACACACACACACAGCCCTTGAATGACAGAAAGCAAGGAACAGAAAGAAAACACATACAAGTATCACACAACAGGGCATGGCAGACAGGGAATGTGCAAAAAAGTCAATATATAATACTATACAGGCTTATTCTGCTTCACTAAAAACCATCAGAGAAACATTAACATTAAATATTTATCAGAGATTTAAAAAATTGTGTCACTTGGGGTAAATTTCAACATTGGAATCAATTTTGAATATACATTCTTCAAGTATCTATTCTCTGCCTTTTCTCACTGTTACTCACTGCATTATGACCCACTCCTCTAGAGCTCCAAATACACCTAAGCTAAAAACTACTTCCAGGGGCGCCTGGGTGGCTCAGTGGGTTAAAGCCTCTGCCTTCAGCTCAGGTCATGATCCCAGGATCCTGGGATCGAGCCCCACATGGGGCTCTCTGCTCCACAAGGAGCCTGCTTCCTTCTCTCTCTCTGCCTGCCTCTCTGCCTAGTTGTGATTTCTCTCTGTCAAATAAATAAAATATTTTTTAAAAAAACCTACTTCCAAATCTTCATCTGTAGTCCAGATAAGTGTTTGCTTGGGGCACAGCATGGAATGGGGCCAGGGGAGGTCTGTCCTGTGCATAGTAGAAGATTTAGCAGCATCCCTGGCCAGTGCTCACTGACACCAGCACCAACATTGATTCACCCCCTCTCATCTGTGATAATCAAAAATGTCTCCAGACATTGTCGAATGTCATCTGGCAAATAAAATGGCCCCAGTTGAGAACCACTGTCTAGAGTATGCATTCATTCCTTTTTTCTCCAACAAATATCTACCGATCAACTAGTAGGTCTGTGTCAACCTCTACACTAGAGGCCAGAGAGATGAAGGTAATGGGAGGATTTCAGACAAATAAGCAATTACAATAGATTATGAACTATACCAAATGTGCAGTTCAGAACTATGATGGTATGTAATATAGAATACAGCATATAATCAAACAGATCAAGAGAAGCTTCTCAAAGGAAGTAAAATTTAAACAGAGAGTTCTAGGGAAGAAGAATGAATATAAACAGAAATAAGAGAAAGTCCAGTGAATCTCAGGAACTGAGACATTTAGAATGTATACATACAAAACACAGCACCTAATAGTCATCCTCTGAGAACCTACTACGTTATAGGTACTAAAAATATCACTGTGAATGAGACAAATATGGTCTCTGCTTTCATGGTATTTATAGTCTAGTTAGGGAAAAACGAATTCTTAAAATAACTAAAAATCACAATATGGTGTTAAATGATTTGGAGCCAACAAGAGTACTGTGGTAGCAGGGCAGAGTCACACTCACCTAGCCAGACCTGGCTTCCCCAAGCAACACCTAATTTCACATTCGAAGGATGAATGGGAGTAATAGAGGAAAGAAGAAAACAATTTGAAGCAGAAAAAAAAATAGCTTGTATAAATATGTACTCATTACAGAACATTTCAATTTATACCTTTTACAAAACAAATTGGTCTACCAGTAGAAAAAGCCACTGAAGTCATCACTGAACTTCAACAACAAAATGAAAATCAATTTTTTTCATTCTTAATTGACAGAATGTGTACTTTTAAATATTTTCTTCTAAAACTCTGAATTGCCTCAAGCATAAAGGATGGGAGATGTCTAAAATAACCCCTATCTTTGTGCTGATCCCAACATGTCCCCATATGCTAAAATTAAAGCACTAACAAAATACACATTTAAAAACATGGATGGACAAATTCTTAAAAGCAAAGCACAAAATAATATGCTGCCTTTCTTGAAAAGTAGGGTGGGAATAAGAATGTATTAACATACTTGTAATTGTTTATAAATGCATAAAGAAACACAAAAAGTTAAAAACTAGCAATAGTCAGTAACTGAGGAAGAGATGATATGGGAGAGCAATTAAAAATTAAAAACATACCACTGTCAAATACATTTTTTTAAAAAAATTACCATTAATGTTTCAACACTAAACCTACGTTATGAGTAAGAAAGAACTATCCTTAATTCATTGTGTTTAATATTTATCATTTATATGAAAACTGATTTTACACTTTATATATTTACCCTACTGGAATTCACTGATTCATTCATTTTTTGTGAAATCCTTATTTATATTTATTTCCCCTTGCTCTGCTACCAATATATCATCATTAGCCATGTCTTTGGTTGTACAATAACATTATATATCTATATCCAACTGAGACTGATTACAAATAATTCATCTTTAGCTGCTTATTTTGTCAACACAATCCAATGGAAATACAGTATTCTATTTATTAAGAAAACTAGAAAAATGATGTTCTTCCTTCTCATACAAAGCAAGCTAAGACTATGTTGCTATGTTCCAAAAGTTGAACAAGGGAAAAAATTTAAAATAAGGTATATTTTCTTTCTTGGCACTTCACTATTACAATTCTTTGGAAATTATTATATTTTTCAGTAAAAAATAACACATTTGGGGAAAAGATAGAATGACACTTTTCCAGTCTGCCAGGAAACAGAGCCCTTCTTCAAATGAAGACCTATCAAAATATGCAAGCAAATGTCATGGCAACAGAAGCTCTCACCATGGTAACATCATCCCAGCTTCAGAGGAAAACCACTCTAATTCATCATGTACTTCAAGACAAGGCATTAGACTAATTCCAATTTTCATTTTACAATCTCTCCATAACATTCAATGTACCTGGCAGTAGTAAAGATTTAATATAAACATTAATATTTCATAAGAAAGCAATATTAAAATCAAAGCTGACTCAATTTATATGCAAACTGATTAATGCCAGGGATATAAAATCAAGCAGACCCACCCTACAAAAAATTCAGATAGTGATAAAGACACAAAAACAATGACATCACAACTGTTTAAGTGTAAATACTCTCAACTCAATATAGAAACAATTAAATGTTTGATATTCCCCAGATAGCTGGTAGATAAAGCAAGAAAAGCCTTTTAAAAAATAAAACAAAGAATATAATTTCAAGATATTTATTATTACTTCTACATTGTAATTCATCATATATAATTCTGTTTTATTTCAGTGATGGATTATTATTAATGGCACAAAAATTCTTACTTAGAAATATGGGTCTCCAGATGACAAAAGTAAAATCGAACATGATTTTTTAAGAGGTTAGAAATTAATAAATTATTATCACAAATAAAATTTTACTATGCTATGTACATCATTAAAATCCTCTTATAAAAGCTAGTACACAAGTATAATCAACTTTGTAAATTAAAAGATCTAACAGCTATCAGAACTCAAACACCTGGAAGCTAAAGACCACCTTGCTTAAGAATGCTTGGATAAAACAGGAGATCAAAGATGAACTTAAACAATTCATGGAAACCAATGAGAATGAAGACACTTCGGTCCAAAACCTATGGGATACAGCAAAGGTGGTTCTAAGGGGGAAATACATAGCCATCCAAGCCTCCCTCCAAAACATTGAAAAATCCAGAATACACCAGCTGTCTCTATACCTTAAAGAACTGGAGAATCAACAACAAATCAAACCAACTCAACATGCAAAAAGGGAAATAATCAAGATTAGAGCAGAGATCAATGAGGTAGAAACGAGAGATACAGTAGAATGTATCAAAGAAACTAGAAGCTGGTTTTTTGAAAGAATCAATAAGATCGATAAACCATTGGCCACACTAATCCAAAAGAAAAGAGAGAAAGCCCAAATTAATAAAATTATGACTGAAAAGGGAGAGATCACAACGAACACCAAGGAAATAGAAACAATCATCAGAAATTATTACCAACAGTTATATGCCAATAAGCTAAGCAACCTAGATGAAATGGATGCATTCCTGGAAAACTACAAACTCCCAAAATCGAACCAGGAAGAAATTGACAACCTGAATAGACCGATATCTAGTAACGAGATTGAAGCAGTGATCAAAAACCTCCCCAAAAACAAGAGCCCAGGACCTGACGGATTCCCTGGGGAATTCTACCAAACTTTCAAAGAAGAAATAACACCAATTCTCCTGAAGCTGTTCCAAAAAATTGAAGCAGAAGGACAACTTCCAGACTCTTTTTATGAAGCCAGCATTACCCTGATCCCCAAACCACGCAAAGACCCTACCAAAAAGGAGAATTTCAGACCAATATCACTGATGAATATGGATGCAAAGATTCTCAACAAGATCCTAGCAAACAGGATCCAGCAGCACATTCAAAAGATTATCCACCATGACCAGGTGGGATTCATCCCTGGGTTGCAAGGATGGTTCAACATTCGCAAATCAATCAATGTGATAGAACAAATCAATAAGAGAAGAGAGAAGAACCACATGGTCTTCTCAATTGATGCAGAAATAGCATTTGACAAAATCCAGCATCCGTTCCTGATGAAAACGCTTCAAAGTATAGGGATATACTGAACTTCATAAAATCTATCTATGAAAGACCCACAGTAAATATCATCCTCAATGGGAAAAAGCTTGCAGTCTTCCCGTTGAGATCAGGAACACGACAAGGATGCCCACTCTCACCACTCTTGTTCAACATAGTATTAGAAGTTCTAGCAATGGCAATCAGACAACAAAGAGAAATCAAAGGTATCCAAATTGGCAAGGAAGAAGTCAAACTCTCTCTCTTCGCAGATGACATGATTCTTTATATGGAAAACCCCAAAGACTCCACCCCCAAACTATTAGAACTCATACAGCAATTCAGTAACATGGCAGGATACAAAGTCAATGTACAGAAATCAGTGGCTTTCTTATACACTAACAATGAAAATACAGAAAGGGAAATTAGAGAATCGATTCCATTTACTATAGCACCAAGAAACATAAGATACCTGGGAATAAATCTAACCAAAGAGGTAAAGGACCTGTACTCGAGGAACTACAGAACACTCATGAAAGAAATTGAAGAAGACACCAAAAGATGGAAGACTGCTCCATGCTCTTGGATTGGAAGAATAAACATTGTTAAAATGTCTATACTGCCTAGAGCAATCTATACTTTTAATGCCATTCCAATCAAAATTCCAGCGATATTTTTCAAAGAGCTGGAGCAAATAATCCTAAAATTTGTATGGAATCAGAAGAGACCCCGAATTGCTAAGGAAATGTTGAAAAACAAAAACAAAACTGGTGGCATCACATTACCCGATTTCAAGCTTTACTACAAAGCTGTGATCACCAAGACAGTGTGGTACTGGCATAAAAACAGACACATAGACCAGTGGAACAGAGTGGAGAGCCCAGATATGGACCCTCAACTCTATGGTGAAATAATCTTCGACAAAACAGGAAAAAATATTCAATGGAAAAAAGACAGTCTCTTCAATAAATGGTGCTGGGAAAACTGGACAGCGATATGTAGAAGAATGACACTCAACCATTCTCTTAAACCATACAGAAAGATCAACTGGAAATGGATAAAAGACCTCAACGTGAGACAGCAATCTATCAGAATCCTAGAGGAGAACATAGGCAGTAACCTCTTCGACATCAGCCACAGGAACTTCGTTCAAGATATGTCTCCAAAGGCCAAGGAAACAAAAGCGAAAATGAACTTTTGGGACTTCATCCAGATCAAAAGCTTCTGCACAGCAAAGGAAACAGTCAACAAAACAAAAAGGCAACCCACGGAATGGGAGAAGATATTTGCAAATGACAGTACAGACAAAAGGTTGATATCCAGGGTCTATAAAGAACTCCTCAAACTCAACACACACAAAACAGATAATCATATCAAAACATGGGCAGAAGATATGAACAGACACTTCTCCAACGAGGACATACAAATGGCTATCAGACACATGAAAAAATGTTCATCATCACTAGCCATCAAGGAGATTCAAATTAAAACCACATTGAAATACCACCTGACACCAGTTAGAATGGCCAAAATTAGCAAGTCAGGAAACAACGTGTGTTGGAGAGGATGTGGAGAAAGGGGAACCCTCTTACACTGTTGGTGGGAATGCAAGTTAGTGCAGCCACTTTGGAGAACAGTGTGGAGATTCCTGAAGAAATTAAGAATAGAGCTTCCCTATGACCCTGCAATTGCACTGCTGGGTATTTACCACAAAGATACAGATGTAGTGAAAAGAAGGACCATCTGTACCCCAGTGTTTATTGCAGCAATGGCTATGGTCGCCAAACTGTGGAAAGAACCAAGATGCCTTTCAATAGATGAATGGATAAGGAAGATGTGGTCCATATACACAATGGAGTATTATGCCTCCATCAGAAAGGATGAATACCCAAATTTGTAGCAACATGGACGGGACTGGAAGAGATTATGCTGAGCAAAGTAAGTCAAGCAGAGAGAGTCAAGTATCATATGGTCTCACTTATTTGTGGAGCACAACAAAGAACACGGAGGACATGGGAAGATGGAGAGGAGAGGGAGTTGAGGGAAACTGGAAAGGGAGATGAACCATGAGAGACTATGGACTCTGAAAAACAACCAGAGGGTTTTGAAGGGGCGGGGGGGGTGGGAGGTTGAGGAGTCAGGTGGTGGGTAATAGGGAGGGCACATACTGCATGGAGCACTGGGTGTGATGCCAAAACAATGAACACTGTTATGCTGTAAACAAACAAACAAACAAAAAAAACCTTTCGTTTGCTCAAAAACCTGTACAGGAATGGATCTGTGTCCTGATGGAAGCAGTGGGGCTGCCAAGGGGGTAGAAGTGACTGCAGTGGTTGGATATTGACACTGGACAGCCTTGTAAGAGATGTTCTCATCTTGCTTCTTTGAAGGCCCCTTCCCATTCATGGTGGTCCTGGGGACAAGGAGAAAAGGAATGTCAATGATTTCAAGAAGTTGAAACCTTCCAAGCATTAGAACACCATCTCTTCTACACGAATTCATTCTCTTATTCACCCCCAGTGTCCCACAGCAGACAGGAGGGGTCTGGTCCAACAGCGGTTGCGGGCAGTGGCCCTTCCACACGCCAACTCCCCTCTAGCCCAGAAGTACAATGACCAGGTCCCAGGCTTTCAACTCATCTAATATCTGTGCCTTCTCTAGGGGCCCCAGGGAACTTCTGGGCACTTTCTCTGCCTTCTAGGAGGCTCTGCGGGGCTGGGTCAAGTGCTCTCAGCGGACATGGACCACCCTGCCAGTTGTATCCTCCTGCATTTGCCACCTATCGACACGGGAGGATCAATTGAGGGGACGTCCTCTCAGAGAGATACATTGCAAACAGTATAGAGGTCCTCTTTCTTCCATTGTTTACCCTCATCTCTCAGTACTTTCTACCATCTCTTGATTTCCCTGGAATTTCAAGCCCAGGAGAGGGGGCGTGGGTCAGAAGCCAAACATTTGAATTCACACTCCTGTCTTTCTTGAATGTTTTCCGCAAAACAAAGGGCCTAAAACAATATTGATAACCTCATATGGTTTCTGTGGGCCAGCCATCCAAGTGCAACTAGTCAGGTCCCTGTGCCTCAGGATCTCTCACAAGGGTGCAGTCAAGATGACATCTGGATCCTAAGTGATCTCCAGGCTTCTTGGGGGGAAATCTGCTTTTGAGGTCACTCAGGGGGATGTGAGCAGCCAGAGGTCCTCCATAGCTCGATGCAACAAATCTTCATTACTTGCCCCATGGGCCTCTCCACAATAGAGCAGACAATGAGCAGCCGGCTTCCCTGGGAAAAGATGAGGGATGGAGGAAGGGCGGGCAAGCCCAAGAGGAGATCAGTCTCTTTGTAAACTAAACTCCGAAGTGACATCCTATCACTTTCGCCATATTCAGTCCTTTAGAAGTGAGTCACTAGTTCCTCACTCTAATCAAGAGGTAGAGTATGGAACACAAAATGATGTGCATCCAAGATGCGAATCATTGGAGACCCTTTAAGGCTGCCCTCCCTACTTTGGTGGGACTTGACCTCAGCTAGCCACCACTATAATATTTGCATCCTTACTAGGATGTGAATTAGGAGAACATTTAACCAAGCCCTTCTGGGATCCTTCAGCAGCTTACCTAGAAGTTCCTTGCACAAGAGTGCCTGTCAGTTCAGGGTCTGGTTCCTGATTTCGGTCAGGGTGTGATCACATGATCTGTGAAATCCAGCCCAGCATCCTGTTCTGCACTTGAGTCGGAAGCCCCTCTAGGAATCTCTCTCTGCCACTCCCCCGCTTGCGTGTGTGTGTGTGTGTGTGTGTGTGTGTGTGTGTGTGTGTGTGTGTGTGTGCCTTCTCCCTTTCGTCTCTCCGAAGAAGAAGAAGAAGAAAAGTAGTAGACATAGTAGTACAAGTTATTGGCACAGCAGTGAATCATTAGACAACCCTCTTTTGGAACAGGAGGTCTGAAATTCACTAGCTGTGTGATCTTGGGGCAAGTTGTTTCCCCTCTCTGAAAATCAGTCAGACATGACACATTGGGTTATTGAGAAGATTAAGTGATCGATAAAAGACACTTCACACCCTCCATTTCTTGGCATAGAATCCCTTAATAAAATCCATTCTGAATAGCAGGAGTCTCAGCATTTTGATATTTTTATTTCTATTTGTGTTAAGCTTAACACTGAAGAATATTCTCACACACTCATACGGCTCGAGGGAATATGGATCATCAGCTAAATAATGGGGTGGATCTCAAGACAAAGGAGCAAAGGGTATGGTTTAAGGGGTAAACAGAGGATCTTTTGTGCTCTGGTTGTGAGAGTTGGTGGCTGCTGGGCAAGGGAATCAGACCTGCAGGGGACCCGAGAACTTGGAGTCTGGCCAGTGCACCCTTGCTCCCTTCTTGGGCTTCCTGGGTTTCAGGGGAGCCTTTGGTCCTTGACGGTATTTGGAGGCTGTGCCCGGAACAGCAGGAGCAGGAGCAGGAGCAGGAGGCCCCCCGGAGACAGGCTGGACCTTGGGCCCAGAGTTGGCCAGCTTCTGCCTGAGGCAATGGTTTTGGGCCTGGAGCCTTTGGAACACCCTCTCTGCCCACAGGACAGCCTTCTGGCTCTCCTCACTTCTGTTCTCCACTTGGAGGCGCTCCCGCTCATGCAAGGAGGAGATTTTCCGCCATTCTTAGTGCAGGTCCGCGGCCATGTTCCTGTAGAGGCCCAAGTGCCAGTGGGCAGCATCCGCCCTCCTGCACACCTTGGCAAGTTCGTTCTTCACTTTCAGGCAGCGTGCTGGTCTTCTGCTACGATGATGCGACAGCTCCACGGGCTTGTGCGTCCGGTTCGGTCTTCTCCATGCCTTTTCCAGTGACTTCCTCGTTCTGGGCACAATGCCCCTTTCTTCTTCAGAAGCTGAATGCACTCTTTCCCAGGAACACCACCACTGCAGTGCACACCAGGATCTCCCAGCGAAACCCAGAGACTCGTGGCACATGTGGCCAATGTTCGGATATCACCAACCCAGCAGCCCATAGCTGCTCCAGGACAGACCACTGCGGCTCCAGAACTGCGTGGGGAGTCATTTGGATGGCCACCAGCTGGCTCCAAAGAGCCTTGTGGCTTTGTCTCCGATCACCAGTGTCTTCTGGGCCACTAGGAAGTGCTTGGAACCCCTACGAGGGTTCCGTCTCCAACGCAAACCAGTGCCTGGCAACAGGAGCTGCAGGGAGGAGGGGTGGGGGAGGTGTACCTGAGTCTCCAAGGCACATCAGTGCCTGCAAACAGAGCTGACAGCAGGTGGGGTAGGGAGGGGAATCGCTATATTGTACACCTGAAACAAAGACAACCCTATCGATCAATTTCTCGGAAGTACAATTTAAACATTAAAAAAAAAAAAAGCATTTAAAAAGCAAACTAGGTATCCAAAGGAGAAAGATAACAAATATGCAAACACTGAGAAAGTAACATTCTAGATGATCAAAGATCAAAGATCAAATCTCAATGCATTGAAGTGAAGGAAAATGAAAATACAACATGTGAAAATTTGTGGGACACAGTTCAGTCAATGGACAGCACCATATAGAGCACTCGATGCCTATGTTAGAAAGGAGGAGGAGCATCTGGGAGGCTCAGTCAGTTAGTCCAACTCTTGATTTTGACTCGGGTCATGATCAAACTCGGGGTTGTGAGACTGAACCTGCATTGTGCTGGTGCTGGGCATGGAGGCTGCTTAATAATCCGTCTCTATCTCTCTCTCTCTGTAACCCTTCCCTGTCTACCTCTCTCTCTCTCTCTCTCTCTCTCTCTCTCTCTCTCTCTCAGTCTCTCCCTGTCTCAAAACAATAAGCTCTCCACGTCAGAACCTAGAAAAAGGTGAGAAAATAAATCTAAAGAAGAAAACCCAAGGAATCCTTCCACTCAATTCCAAGATCTACAGCTATAGTAATCAAAAATGTGTGGTGTTGGTGAAGGGATAGACAAATGGAACAGTATAAAGATAGATAAGTGGAACCGGATCAAACCCAGAAAGAGACCAACTACCAACATGTCAATGGGATTCTGACAAAGGGGAAAAGCAATTCAATGGAGGAGTGACAGCGTTTTGAATAAATGGTGCTAGAGCAAGTGGACTTCCAGAGACAAAGAAGAAGAAGGAGAAGAAGAAGAGGGAGGGGCAGAGAGGAGGAGGAGGTGGAGCTGGAGGACGAGGAGGACGAGGACCACAATCGAAGTCTCATCCTCTGTACAAAACTGAACTCGTGGCGCCTGGGTGACTCAGTCGCTGAGGCAGCCAGCTCTTAATTTCGGCTCTTGTCATGCTCTCAGGGTCCCGGGACAAAATCAGGCTCCAAGCTCACTGGGGAGTCTGCTTAAGGACGCTCTTTTCGCTTCTCCCTCCACCCCACGCCCCACTCATGCGCATGCTCACTCTCTCAAAAAGAAAAAAAATTTTGTTAAATTAACTCAAAATTAATCACCGCCTTCTATGTAAAATGATAAATCTTCTAGGGAAAAAATGTCCAGAATGGACAGCTAGGGAAAGAATCCTCCGACTGGACATCAAATCATGTTCCGTTCAAGAAGAGTTGATTCATTAGACATGATCCAACAATCAGAATTGGAAGTCTGTAATGTGTGAAACACCTTGTGAAGAAGACCCAAAAGGGAAGCTACAAACTGGGAGAAAATAGGTGCAAACCACATACCTGATAAAGGACTCCTGTCGGAAGGAGAGAACCTCAAAAGTGGACCCCCAAAGAAGCAAGCCATCCAGTCTGAAAAGAACAAAAACCAAAAAATGGGCAAAAGACCGAAACCCTTTACCAAAGAGTATACAGATGGAAATCCCATAAAAAGTTACCAGCGGGGCAATTCAGATTCAAACTCCAATGAGCTCTCACTGCACACCTATCACCATGATGCAAACCAAATGCACCCGAGAGGGAGAGAGAGACCCCACTCCCCAATGCAAGGCAGGATGTGGAACGACTGGATCGCTCCTGCATCGCTGTTGGGAATGGAAGATGATAGAGCTCCCTCTTGAAAACAGTTCACAGTTCCTTTTCTTTTTCAAGGCCTGGATTTAAATTCCAGGGAACAAGCAGTAGAATATGCTTTTCGGGTGCACAGTAGAGTGACCCAACCCTCCACACAGTTTCTCTGAAAACTAGACTTGCAACCACCCTAGGACCCCAGTCATTGCACTCTTGGCATTTCTCTGCGAGAAATCCAAACTTACGTTTGCTCAAAAACCTGTACAGGAACGGATCTGTGTCCTGATGGAAGCAGTGGGGCTGCCAAGGGGGTAGAAGTGACTGCAGTGGTTGGATATTGACACTGGACAGCCTTGTAAGAGATGTTCTCATCTTGCTTCTTTGAAGGCCCCTTCCCATTCATGGTGGTCCTGGGGACAAGGAGAAAAGGAATGTCAACGATTTCAAGAAGTTGAAACGATTTCAAGAAGTTGAAACCAAGCATTAGAACACCATCTCTTCTACATGAATTCATTCTCGTATTCACCCCCAGTCTCCCAAAGCAGACAGGAGGGGTCTGGTCCAACAGGGGTTGCGGGCAGTGGCCCTTCCACAGGCCATCTCCCCTCCAGTCTAGAAGTCCAACGACCAGGTCCCAGGCTTTCAACTCATCTCATTCTCTAGGGGCCTTCTCTAGGGGCCCCAGGGAACTTCTGGGCTCTTTCTCTGCCTTCTAGGAGGCTCTGTGGGGCTGGGTCGAGTGCTCTCAGCCGACTTGGACCACACTGCCAGGTGTCTCCTCCTGCATTTGCCACGCTTCGACACAGGAGGATCAAGTGGGAGGATGTCCTCTCAGAGAGATCCATGGCGATCAGAATAGATGTCCTCTCTCTTCCATTGTTTACCCTCATCTCTCAGGCGTTTCTACCATCTCTTGATTTCCCTGGAATTTCAACCCCAGGAGAGGGGGGGGGTGGGTCAGAAGCCAAACATTTGGCTTCCCACTCCTGTCTTTCTTGAAGGTTTTCCCCGAACCAATGGGCCTAAAACAACATTCATAACCTGATATGGTTTCTGTGGGCCAGCCATCCAGGTGCAACTAGCCAAGTCCCTGTGGCTCAGGATCTCTCACAAGGCTGCAGTCCAGAGGGCCTCTGGATCTTCAGTCATCTGCGGGCTTGTTGGGGGTCAGTCTGCTTTTGAGCTCACTCAGCTGGCTGTGAGCAGCCAGAGGCCCTCCATTGCTGGAAGCAAGAAATAGTCATTCCTTGCCCCATGGGCCTCTCCAGCATAAAGCTCCCAAGGAGCAGCTGGCTTCCCTGGGAACAGATGAGGGAGGGAGGGACGGAGGGCGGGCAAGCCCAAGAGGAGACCAGTCTCTTTGTAAACTCACCTCCGAAGGGACATCCTATCACTTTGGCCACATTCTGTCCTTTACAAGGGAGTCAGTAGTTCTGACTCGAATCAAGAGGTAGAGTATGGAACACAAAACGATGTGTACCCAAGATGGGAATCGTTGGAGACCCTTAAAGGCTGCCCTCCCTACTTGGCTGGGACTTGACCTCAGCTAGCCACCACTATAATCTCTGCATCCTTATATTATTATATATTATGTTAGATTATATTATATGCACTATTATCTTTGCATAGAATCATCACATCCTAGGACGTGAACGAGGGGAACATTTTACCAAGCCCTTCTGGGATCCTTCAGCAGCTTGCCTAGAAGTTCCTTGCCCAAGGGTGCCTGTCAGGTCAGTGTCTGGCTCCTGATTTCGGTTCAGGGCTGATCACGTGATCTGGGAAATCCAGACCAGCGTCTGGTTCAGCACTTGAGTCCCAAGCCTGTCGAGGAATCTCTCTAACTCGGCCCCTCCCCCGCCTGCATGTGTGTGCGTTCCTTTGTGTGTGTGTGTGTATGTGTGCGCCGTCACCCTTTCTGTCTCTCCGAAGAAGAAGAAAGAAGAAAGAAGGAAGAAGAAGAAGAAGAAGAAGAAGAAGAAGAAGAAGAAGAAGAAGAACAGTAGTAGGCATAGTAGTAGAAGTTATTGGCACAGCAGGTGATCATTAGACAACCCTGGTTTGGAACGGGAGCTCTGAAATTCACTAGCTGTGTGATCTTGGGGCAGGTTGTTTCCCCTGTCTGAACCTCAGTCAGACATGACACACTGGGTTATTGGGACGATTAAGGGATCGATAAAAGACACTTCAAACCGTCCCTTGCTTGGCATAGAATCCCTTAATCAAATCCATTCTCAGGAGCAGTAGTCTCAGTCATTGGATATTTTTATTTTTATTTGTGTTACGCTGAACACTGAAAAATATTCTCTCACACTCATATGGCTCCAGGGAATATGGAGCATCAGGCTAAAGGATGGGGTGGATCTCAAGTCAAAGGAGCCATGGGTATGGCTGAAGGGGTAAGCACAGGAGCTTTTGTGCTCTGGTTGTGAGTGTTGGTGGCTGCTGGGCAAGGGAATCAGACCTGCAGGGGACCCGAGAACTTGGAGTCTGGCCAGTGCACCCTTGCTCCCTTCTTGGGCTTCCTGGGTTTCAGGGGAGCCTTTGGCCCTTGAGGGTATTTGGAGGCTGTGCCCGGAACAGCAGGAGTAGGAGCAGGAGGCCCCCCGGAGACAGGCTGGACCATGGGCCCAGAGTTGGCCAGCTTCTGCCAGAGGCAATGGTTTTGGGCCTGGCGCCTTTGGAACTCCCTCTCTGCCCACAGGACAGCCTTCTGGCTCTCCTCACTCCTCTTCTCCAACAGGAGGCGCTCCCGCTCATGCAAGGAGGAGATTTGCTGCCATTCTCGGTGCAGGTCGGCGGCCATGTTCCTATAGAGGCCCAAGTGCCAGCGGGCAGCATCCGCCTTCCTGCGCACCTTGGCAAGCTCGTTCTTCACTTGCAGGCAGCGTGCCTTCTCCTCCATCATCTTCCTCTCCAGGTGTCTGAGGTGCTCTTCGCACAGCTTCGGCTCTGCCTCAAGCTTCAGGCGCAACTTCGGAATCTCACCGTCCAGGAGGGTGTTCCGAAGGTGAACAGGTACTTGCTCCGCTTGGTGGCTTGTTGGGTTTCTTGGGAGCTCTTCATTCCTCTGACGTGCCTTCTTCAGTGCCCTGGACGGCTTTAATTGGTTCACGGGGCTCCCGCCTGAGGGCACGTGGTCAGGGGAGGAGGAGCCAGTCTCCACCTGCCTCCTTGAGCCCCCACCTTCCAGATGATCTCCAAGCAGCTCTAGCACATGCATCCCCTTCAGGAGGATCTGGCTGAGGGTGTGCTGTTGGCTCTGGCCCTCAGCGCTGGCCTGCCGCCGCACTCCTCCTTCAGGAAGCTCTGGCCTGCCTGCCTGCCCTGCCTCGTCCTGCACTCTCTGTCCACAGCTGCCAATCTCCTGAACCAGCGGGTCTGCACTTGCCTGCAGATCACGGCTGTCTTTGAAGCCTTCTGGTGTTTTCCTCACCAGGGCTTCTCCATCTTCTTGGGCTGCTCCACAGATGGGATTTTCATGAGGCAGCTGGTGAGGGCTCTTCAACAGCCTTTCCCGAACTCCCTTCAGCAGTTGAGTGGTGTTTCCCACTGACCAATACCCGGCATCTTGATTCAGGGCAGCCAGAGCAAGACGCTGGAACGGGAGAGGACTGGCCTTCGGCTCGGATGATGCGACAGCTCCACGGGCTTGTGCGTCCGGTTCGGTCTTCTCCATGCCTTTTCCAGAGACTTCCTCCTTCTGGGCACACTGCCACTTTCTTCTTCGGAAGCTGAGTGCACTCTTTCCCAGGAACACCACCACTGCAGTGCACACCAGGATCTCCCAGCGAAACCCAGAGACTCGTGGCACATGTGGCCAAGGTTCGTCTATCACCAACCCAGCAGCCCACAGCTGCTCCAGGACAGCCCACAGCGGCTCCAGAACTGTGTGGGGAGGCATTTGGATGGCCCCCAGCTGGCTCCAAAGAGCCTTGTGGCTTGGTCTCCGATCACCAGTGTCTTCTGGGCCACTAGGAAGTGCTTGGAACCCCTACGAGGGTTCCGTCTCCAACGCAAACCAGTGCCTGGCAACAGGAGCTGAAGGGAGGAGGGGTGGGGGAGGTGCACCTGAGTCTCCTGCCTGCAACCGGAGCTGACAGCAGGTGGGGTAGGGGAGGGGAATCGCTATATTGTACACCTGAAACAAATACAACGCTATCGATCAATTTCTCGGAAGTACAATTGAAACATTAAACAAAAATATTGAAAAAGCAAACTAGGTATCCAAAGGAGAAAAATAACAAATATCCAAACACTGAGAAAGTAACATTCTAGATGATCAAAGATCAAAGATCAAATCTCAATGCATTGAAGTGAAGGAAAATGAACATACAACATACGAAATTGTGTGGGACACAGCTCAATCAATGGACAGCACCATGTAGAGCAATCACTGCCTATGTTAGAAAGGAGGAGGAGCATCTGGCAGGCTCAGTCAGTTAGTCCAACTCTTGATTTGGACTCGGGTCATGATCAAATTCGGGGTTGTGAGACTGAACCTGCATTGTGCTGGTGCTGGGCATGGAGGCTGCTTAATAATCCGTCTCTATCTCTCTCTCTCTCTCTGTACCCCTTCCCTGTCTCTCTCTCTCTCTCTCTCTCTGTCTCTCCCTGTCTCAAAACAATAAGCTCTCCACGTCAGAACCTAGAAAAAGATGAGAAAATAAAACTAAAGAAGAAAACCAAAGGAATCCTTCCACCCAATTTCAAGATCTACAGCTATAGTAATCAAAAATGTGTGGTGTTGGTGAAGGGATAGACAAATGGAACAGTATAAAGATAGATAAGTGGAACCGGATCAAACCCAGAAAGAGACCAACCACCAACATGTCAATGGGATTCTGACAAAGGGGAAAAGCAATTCAATGGAGGAGTGACAGCGTTTTGAAGAAATGGTGCTAGAGGAAGTGGACTTCCAGAGACAAAGAAGAAGAAGGAGAAGAGGGAGGGGCAGAGAGGAGGAGGAGGTGGAGGTGGAGGACGAGGAGGACGAGGACCACAATCGAAGGCTCATCCTCTGTACAAAACTGAACTCGTGGCGCCTGGGTGACTCAGTCGCTGAGGCAGCCAGCTCTTAATTTCGGCTCTTGTCATGCTCTCAGGGTCCCGGGACAAAATCAGGCTCCAAGCTCACTGGGGAGTCTGCTTAAGGACGCTCTTTTCGCTTCTCCCTCCACCCCACGCCCCACTCATGCGCATGCTCACTCTCTCAAAAAGAAAAAAAATTTTGTTAAATTAACTCAAAATTAATCACCGCCTTCTATGTAAAATGATAAATCTTCTAGGGAAAAAATGTCCAGAATGGACAGCTAGGGAAAGAATCCTCCGACTGGACATCAAATCATGTTCCGTTCAAGAAGAGTTGATTCATTAGACATGATCCAACAGTCAGAATTGGAAGTCTGTAATGTGTGAAATACCTTGTGAAGAAGACCCAAAAGGGAAGCTACAAACTGGGAGAAAATAGGTGCAAACCACATACCTGATAAAGGACTCCTGTCGGAAGGAGAGAACCTCAAAAGTGGACCCCCAAAGAAGCAAGCCATCCAGTCTGAAAAGAACAAAAACCAAAAAATGGGCAAAAGACCGAAACCCTTTACCAAAGAGTATACAGATGGAAATCCCATAAAAAGTTACCAGCGGGGCAATTCAGATTCAAACTCCAATGAGCTCTCACTGCACACCTATCACCATGATGCAAACCAAATGCACCCGAGAGGGAGAGAGAGACCCCACTCCCCAATGCAAGGCAGGATGTGGAACGACTGGATCGCTCCTGCATCGCTGTTGGGAATGGAAGAGGATAGAGCTCCCTCTTGAAAACAGTTCACAGTTCCTTTTCTTTTTCAAGGCCTGGATTTAAATTCCAGGGAACAAGCAGTAGAATATGCTTTTCGGGTGCACAGTAGAGTGACCCAACCCTCCACACAGTTTCTCTGAAAACTAGACTTGCAACCACCCTAGGACCCCAGTCATTGCACTCTTGGCATTTCTCTGCGAGAAATCCAAACTTACGTTTGCTCAAAAACCTGTACAGGAACGGATCTGTGTCCTGATGGAAGCAGTGGGGCTGCCAAGGGGGTAGAAGTGACTGCAGTGGTTGGATATTGACACTGGACAGCCTTGTAAGAGATGTTCTCATCTTGCTTCTTTGAAGGCCCCTTCCCATTCATGGTGGTCCTGGGGACAAGGAGAAAAGGAATGTCAACGATTTCAAGAAGTTGAAACGATTTCAAGAAGTTGAAACCAAGCATTAGAACACCATCTCTTCTACATGAATTCATTCTCGTATTCACCCCCAGTCTCCCAAAGCAGACAGGAGGGGTCTGGTCCAACAGGGGTTGCGGGCAGTGGCCCTTCCACAGGCCATCTCCCCTCCAGTCTAGAAGTCCAACGACCAGGTCCCAGGCTTTCAACTCATCTCATTCTCTAGGGGCCTTCTCTAGGGGCCCCAGGGAACTTCTGGGCTCTTTCTCTGCCTTCTAGGAGGCTCTGTGGGGCTGGGTCGAGTGCTCTCAGCCGACTTGGACCACACTGCCAGGTGTCTCCTCCTGCATTTGCCACCCTTCGACACAGGAGGATCAAGTGGGAGGATGTCCTCTCAGAGAGATCCATGGCGATCAGAATAGATGTCCTCTCTCTTCCATTGTTTACCCTCATCTCTCAGGCGTTTCTACCATCTCTTGATTTCCCTGGAATTTCAACCCCAGGAGAGGGGGGCGGTGGGTCAGAAGCCAAACATTTGGCTTCCCACTCCTGTCTTTCTTGAAGGTTTTCCCCGAACCAATGGGCCTAAAACAACATTCATAACCTGATATGGTTTCTGTGGGCCAGCCATCCAGGTGCAACTAGCCAGGTCCCTGTGGCTCAGGATCTCTCACAAGGCTGCAGTCCAGAGGGCCTCTGGATCTTCAGTCATCTGCGGGCTTGTTGGGGGTCAGTCTGCTTTTGAGCTCACTCAGCTGGCTGTGAGCAGCCAGAGGCCCTCCATTGCTGGAAGCAAGAAATAGTCATTCCTTGCCCCATGGGCCTCTCCAGCATAAAGCTCCCAAGGAGCAGCTGGCTTCCCTGGGAACAGATGAGGGAGGGAGGGACGGAGGGCGGGCAAGCCCAAGAGCAGACCAGTCTCTTTGTAAACTAACCTCCGAAGGGACATCCTATCACTTTGGCCACATTCTGTCCTTTACAAGGGAGTCAGTAGTTCTGACTCGAATCAAGAGTTAGAGTATGGAACAGAAAACGATGTGTACCCAAGATGGGAATCGTTGGAGACCCTTAAAGTCTGCCCTCCCTACTTGGCTGGGACTTGACCTCAGCTAGCCACCACTATAATCTCTGCATCCTTATATTATTATATATTATGTTAGATTATATTATATGCACTATTATCTTTGCATAGAATCATCACATCCTAGGACGTGAACGAGGGGAACATTTTACCAAGCCCTTCTGGGATCCTTCAGCAGCTTGCCTAGAAGTTCCTTGCCCAAGGGTGCCTGTCAGGTCAGTGTCTGGCTCCTGATTTCGGTTCAGGGCTGATCACGTGATCTGGGAAATCCAGACCAGCGTCTGGTTCAGCACTTGAGTCCCAAGCCTGTCGAGGAATCTCTCTAACTCGGCCCCTCCCCCGCCTGCATGTGTGTGCGTTCCTTTGTGTGTGTGTGTGTGTGTATGTGTGCGCCGTCACCCTTTCTGTCTCTCCGAAGAAGAAGAAGAAGAAGAAGAAGAAGAAGAAGAAGAAGAAGAAGAAGAAGAAGAAGAAGAAGAAGAAGAAAAGTAGTAGGCATAGTAGTAGAAGTTATTGGCACAGCAGGTGATCATTAGACAACCCTGGTTTGGAACGGGAGCTCTGAAATTCACTAGCTGTGTGATCTTGGGGCAGGTTGTTTCCCCTGTCTGAACCTCAGTCAGACATGACACACTGGGTTATTGGGACGATTAAGGGATCGATAAAAGACACTTCAAACCGTCCCTTGCTTGGCATAGAATCCCTTAATCAAATCCATTCTCAGGAGCAGTAGTCACAGCCATTGGATATTTTTATTTTTATTTGTGTTACGCTGAACACTGAAAAATATTCTCTCACACTCATATGGCTCCAGGGAATATGGAGCATCAGGCTAAAGGATGGGGTGGATCTCAAGTCAAAGGAGCCATGGGTATGGCTGAAGGGGTAAGCACAGGAGCTTTTGTGCTCTGGTTGTGAGTGTTGGTGGCTGCTGGGCAAGGGAATCAGACCTGCAGGGGACCCGAGAACTTGGAGTCTGGCCAGTGCACCCTTGCTCCCTTCTTGGGCTTCCTGGGTTTCAGGGGAGCCTTTGGCCCTTGAGGGTATTTGGAGGCTGTGCACGGAACAGCAGGAGCAGGAGCAGGAGGCCCCCCGGAGACAGGCTGGACCTTGGGCCCAGAGTTGGCCAGCTTCTGCCTGAGGCAATGGTTTTGGGCCTGGAGCCTTTGGAACTCCCTCTCTGCCCACAGGACAGCCTTCTGGCTCTCCTCACTTCTCTTCTCCACCAGGAGGCGCTCCCGCTCATGCAAGGAGGAGATTTGCTGCCATTCTCGGTGCAGGTCGGCGGCCATGTTCCTATAGAGGCCCAAGAGCCAGCGGGCAGCATCCGCCTTCCTGCGCACCTTGGCAAGCTCGTTCTTCACTTGCAGGCAGCGTGCCTTCTCCTCCATCATCTTCCTCTCCAGGTGTCTGAGGTGCTCTTCGCACAGCTTCGGCTCTGCCTCAAGCTTCAGGCGCAACGTCGGAATCTCACCGTCCAGGAGGGTGTTCCGAAGGTGAACAGGTACTTGCTCAGCTTGGTGGTTTGTTGGGTTTCTTGGGAGCTCTTCATTCCTCTGACGTGCCTTCTTCAGTGCCCTGGATGGCTTTAATTGGTTCACGGGGCTCCCGCCTGAGGGCACGTGGTCAGGGGAGGAGGAGCCAGTCTCCACCTGCCTCCTTGAGCCCCCACCTTCCAGATGATCTCCAAGCAGCTCTAGCACATGCATCCCCTTCAGGAGGATCTGGCTGAGGGTGTGCTTTTGGCTCTGGCCCTCACCGCTGGCCTGCCGCCGCACTCCTCCTTAAGGAAGCTCTGGCCTGCCTGCCTGCCCTGCCTCGTCCTGCACTCTCTGTCCACAGCTGCCAATCTCCTGAACCAGCGGGTCTGCACTTGCCTGCAGATCACGGCTGTCCTTGAAGCCTTCTGGTGTTTTCCTCACCAGGGCTTCTCCATCTTCCTGGGCGGCTCCACAGATGGGATTTTCATGAGGCAGCTGGTGAGGGCTCTTCAACAGCCTTTCCCGAACTCCCTTCAGCAGTTGCGTGGTGTTTCCCACTGACCAATACCCGGCATCTTGATTCAGGGCAGCCAGAGCAAGAAGTTGGAACGGGAGAGGACTGGCCTTCGGCTCGGATGATGCGACAGCGCCACGGGCTTGTGCGTCCGGTTCGGTCTTCTCCATGCCTTTTCCAGAGACTTCCTCGTTCTGGGCACACTGCCCCGTTCTTCTTCGGAAGCTGAGTGCACTCTTTCCCAGGAACACCACCGCTGCAGTGCACACCAGGATCTCCCAGCGAAACCCAGAGACTCGTGGCACATGTGGCCAACGTTCGGATATCACCAACCCAGCAGCCCACAGCTGCTCCAGGACAGCCCACAGCGGCTCCAGAACTGTGTGGGGAGGCATTTGGATGGCCCCCAGCTGGCTCCAAAGAGCCTTGTGGCTTGGTCTCCGATCACCAGTGTCTTCTGGGCCACTAGGAAGTGCTTGGAACCCCTACGAGGGTTCCGTCTCCAACGCAAACCAGTGCCTGGCAACAGGAGCTGAAGGGAGGAGGGGTGGGGGAGGTGCACCTGAGTCTCCTGCCTGCAACCGGAGCTGACAGCAGGTGGGGTAGGGGAGGGGAATCGCTATATTGTACACCTGAAACAAATACAACGCTATCGATCAATTTCTCGGAAGTACAATTGAAACATTAAACAAATATATTGAAAAAGCAAACTAGGTATCCAAAGGAGAAAAATAACAAATATCCAAACACTGAGAAAGTAACATTCTAGATGATCAAAGATCAAAGATCAAATCTCAATGCATTGAAGTGAAGGAAAATGAACATACAACATATGAAAATGTGTGGGACACAGCTCAATCAATGGACAGCACCATGTAGAGCAATCACTGCCTATGTTAGAAAGGAGGAGGAGCATCTGGCAGGCTCAGTCAGTTTGTCCAACTCTTGATTTGGACTCGGCTCATGATCAAACTCGGGGTTGTGAGACTGAACCTGCATTGTGCTGGTGCTGGGCATGGAGGCTGCTTAATAATCCGTCTCTATCTCTCTCTCTCTCTCTGTACCCCTTCCCTGTCTCTCTCTCTCTCTCTCTCTCTGTCTCTCCCTGTCTCAAAACAATAAGCTCTCCACGTCAGAACCTAGAAAAAGATGAGAAAATAAAACTAAAGAAGAAAACCAAAGGAATCCTTCCACCCAATTTCAAGATCTACAGCTATAGTAATCAAAAATGTGTGGTGTTGGTGAAGGGATAGACAAATGGAACAGTATAAAGATAGATAAGTGGAACCGGATCAAACCCAGAAAGAGACCAACCACCAACATGTCAATGGGATTCTGACAAAGGGGAAAAGCAATTCAATGGAGGAGTGACAGCGTTTTGAAGAAATGGTGCTAGAGGAAGTGGACTTCCAGAGACAAAGAAGAAGAAGGAGAAGAAGAAGAGGGAGGGGCAGAGAGGAGGAGGAGGTGGAGGTGGAGGACGAGGAGGACGAGGACCACAATCGAAGGCTCATCCTCTGTACAAAACTGAACTCGTGGCGCCTGGGTGACTCAGTCGCTGAGGCAGCCAGCTCTTAATTTCGGCTCTTGTCATGCTCTCAGGGTCCCGGGACAAAATCAGGCTCCAAGCTCACTGGGGAGTCTGCTTAAGGACGCTCTTTTCGCTTCTCCCTCCACCCCACGCCCCACTCATGCGCATGCTCACTCTCTCAAAAAGAAAAAAAATTTTGTTAAATTAACTCAAAATTAATCACCGCCTTCTATGTAAAATGATAAATCTTCTAGGGAAAAAATGTCCAGAATGGACAGCTAGGGAAAGAATCCTCCGACTGGACATCAAATCATGTTCCGTTCAAGAAGAGTTGATTCATTAGACATGATCCAACAGTCAGAATTGGAAGTCTGTAATGTGTGAAATACCTTGTGAAGAAGACCCAAAAGGGAAGCTACAAACTGGGAGAAAATAGGTGCAAACCACATACCTGATAAAGGACTCCTGTCGGAAGGAGAGAACCTCAAAAGTGGACCCCCAAAGAAGCAAGCCATCCAGTCTGAAAAGAACAAAAACCAAAAAATGGGCAAAAGACCGAAACCCTTTACCAAAGAGTATACAGATGGAAATCCCATAAAAAGTTACCAGCGGGGCAATTCAGATTCAAACTCCAATGAGCTCTCACTGCACACCTATCACCATGATGCAAACCAAATGCACCCGAGAGGGAGAGAGAGACCCCACTCCCCAATGCAAGGCAGGATGTGGAACGACTGGATCGCTCCTGCATCGCTGTTGGGAATGGAAGAGGATAGAGCTCCCTCTTGAAAACAGTTCACAGTTCCTTTTCTTTTTCAAGGCCTGGATTTAAATTCCAGGGAACAAGCAGTAGAATATGCTTTTCGGGTGCACAGTAGAGTGACCCAACCCTCCACACAGTTTCTCTGAAAACTAGACTTGCAACCACCCTAGGACCCCAGTCATTGCACTCTTGGCATTTCTCTGCGAGAAATCCAAACTTACGTTTGCTCAAAAACCTGTACAGGAACGGATCTGTGTCCTGATGGAAGCAGTGGGGCTGCCAAGGGGGTAGAAGTGACTGCAGTGGTTGGATATTGACACTGGACAGCCTTGTAAGAGATGTTCTCATCTTGCTTCTTTGAAGGCCCCTTCCCATTCATGGTGGTCCTGGGGACAAGGAGAAAAGGAATGTCAACGATTTCAAGAAGTTGAAACGATTTCAAGAAGTTGAAACCAAGCATTAGAACACCATCTCTTCTACATGAATTCATTCTCGTATTCACCCCCAGTCTCCCAAAGCAGACAGGAGGGGTCTGGTCCAACAGGGGTTGCGGGCAGTGGCCCTTCCACAGGCCATCTCCCCTCCAGTCTAGAAGTCCAACGACCAGGTCCCAGGCTTTCAACTCATCTCATTCTCTAGGGGCCTTCTCTAGGGGCCCCAGGGAACTTCTGGGCTCTTTCTCTGCCTTCTAGGAGGCTCTGTGGGGCTGGGTCGAGTGCTCTCAGCCGACTTGGACCACACTGCCAGGTGTCTCCTCCTGCATTTGCCACCCTTCGACACAGGAGGATCAAGTGGGAGGATGTCCTCTCAGAGAGATCCATGGCGATCAGAAAAGATGTCCTCTCTCTTCCATTGTTTACCCTCATCTCTCAGGCGTTTCTACCATCTCTTGATTTCCCTGGAATTTCAACCCCAGGAGAGGGGGGCGGTGGGTCAGAAGCCAAACATTTGGCTTCACACTCCTGTCTTTCTTGAAGGTTTTCCCCGAACCAATGGGCCTAAAACAACATTCATAACCTGATATGGTTTCTGTGGGCCAGCCATCCAGGTGCAACTAGCCAGGTCCCTGTGGCTCAGGATCTCTCACAAGGCTGCAGTCAAGAGGGCCTCTGGATCTTCAGTCATCTGCGGCTTGTTGGGGGTCAGTCTGCTTTTGAGCTCACTCAGCTGGCTGTGAGCAGCCAGAGGCCCTCCATTGCTGGAAGCAAGAAATAGTCATTCCTTGCCCCATGGGCCTCTCCAGCATAAAGCTCCCAAGGAGCAGCTGGCTTCCCTGGGAACAGATGAGGGAGGGAGGGACGGAGGGCGGGCAAGCCCAAGAGCAGACCAGTCTCTTTGTAAATTAACCTCCGAAGGGACATCCTATCACTTTGGCCACATTCTGTCCTTTACAAGGGAGTCAGTAGTTCTGACTCGAATCAAGAGGTAGAGTATGGAACACAAAACGATGTGTACCCAAGATGGGAATCGTTGGAGACCCTTAAAGGCTGCCCTCCCTACTTGGCTGGGACTTGACCTCAGCTAGCCACCACTATAATCTCTGCATCCTTATATTATTATATATTATGTTAGATTATATTATATGCACTATTATCTTTGCATAGAATCATCACATCCTAGGACGTGAACGAGGGGAACATTTTACCAAGCCCTTCTGGGATCCTTCAGCAGCTTGCCTAGAAGTTCCTTGCCCAAGGGTGCCTGTCAGGTCAGTGTCTGGCTCCTGATTTCGGTTCAGGGCTGATCACGTGATCTGGGAAATCCAGACCAGCGTCTGGTTCAGCACTTGAGTCCCAAGCCTGTCGAGGAATCTCTCTAACTCGGCCCCTCCCCCGCCTGCATGTGTGTGCGTTCCTTTGTGTGTGTGTGTGTGTGTATGTGTGCGCCGTCACCCTTTCTGTCTCTCCGAAGAAGAAGAAGAAGAAGAAGAAGAAGAAGAAGAAGAAGAAGAAGAAGAAGAAGAAGAAGAAGAAGAAGAAAAGTAGTAGGCATAGTAGTAGAAGTTATTGGCACAGCAGGTGATCATTAGACAACCCTGGTTTGGAACGGGAGCTCTGAAATTCACTAGCTGTGTGATCTTGGGGCAGGTTGTTTCCCCTGTCTGAACCTCAGTCAGACATGACACACTGGGTTATTGGGACGATTAAGGGATCGATAAAAGACACTTCAAACCGTCCCTTGCTTGGCATAGAATCCCTTAATCAAATCCATTCTCAGGAGCAGTAGTCACAGCCATTGGATATTTTTATTTTTATTTGTGTTACGCTGAACACTGAAAAATATTCTCTCACACTCATATGGCTCCAGGGAATATGGAGCATCAGGCTAAAGGATGGGGTGGATCTCAAGTCAAAGGAGCCATGGGTATGGCTGAAGGGGTAAGCACAGGAGCTTTTGTGCTCTGGTTGTGAGTGTTGGTGGCTGCTGGGCAAGGGAATCAGACCTGCAGGGGACCCGAGAACTTGGAGTCTGGCCAGTGCACCCTTGCTCCCTTCTTGGGCTTCCTGGGTTTCAGGGGAGCCTTTGGCCCTTGAGGGTATTTGGAGGCTGTGCACGGAACAGCAGGAGCAGGAGCAGGAGGCCCCCCGGAGACAGGCTGGACCTTGGGCCCAGAGTTGGCCAGCTTCTGCCTGAGGCAATGGTTTTGGGCCTGGAGCCTTTGGAACTCCCTCTCTGCCCACAGGACAGCCTTCTGGCTCTCCTCACTTCTCTTCTCCACCAGGAGGCGCTCCCGCTCATGGAAGGAGGAGATTTGCTGCCATTCTCGGTGCAGGTCGGCGGCCATGTTCCTATAGAGGCCCAAGAGCCAGCGGGCAGCATCCGCCTTCCTGCGCACCTTGGCAAGCTCGTTCTTCACTTGCAGGCAGCGTGCCTTCTCCTCCATCATCTTCCTCTCCAGGTGTCTGAGGTGCTCTTCGCACAGCTTCGGCTCTGCCTCAAGCTTCAGGCGCAACGTCGGAATCTCACCGTCCAGGAGGGTGTTCCGAAGGTGAACAGGTACTTGCTCAGCTTGGTGGTTTGTTGGGTTTCTTGGGAGCTCTTCATTCCTCTGACGTGCCTTCTTCAGTGCCCTGGATGGCTTTAATTGGTTCACGGGGCTCCCGCCTGAGGGCACGTGGTCAGGGGAGGAGGAGCCAGTCTCCACCTGCCTCCTTGAGCCCCCACCTTCCAGATGATCTCCAAGCAGCTCTAGCACATGCATCCCCTTCAGGAGGATCTGGCTGAGGGTGTGCTTTTGGCTCTGGCCCTCACCGCTGGCCTGCCGCCGCACTCCTCCTTAAGGAAGCTCTGGCCTGCCTGCCTGCCCTGCCTCGTCCTGCACTCTCTGTCCACAGCTGCCAATCTCCTGAACCAGCGGGTCTGCACTTGCCTGCAGATCACGGCTGTCCTTGAAGCCTTCTGGTGTTTTCCTCACCAGGGCTTCTCCATCTTCCTGGGCGGCTCCACAGATGGGATTTTCATGAGGCAGCTGGTGAGGGCTCTTCAACAGCCTTTCCCGAACTCCCTTCAGCAGTTGCGTGGTGTTTCCCACTGACCAATACCCGGCATCTTGATTCAGGGCAGCCAGAGCAAGAAGTTGGAACGGGAGAGGACTGGCCTTCGGCTCGGATGATGCGACAGCGCCACGGGCTTGTGCGTCCGGTTCGGTCTTCTCCATGCCTTTTCCAGAGACTTCCTCGTTCTGGGCACACTGCCCCGTTCTTCTTCGGAAGCTGAGTGCACTCTTTCCCAGGAACACCACCGCTGCAGTGCACACCAGGATCTCCCAGCGAAACCCAGAGACTCGTGGCACATGTGGCCAACGTTCGGATATCACCAACCCAGCAGCCCACAGCTGCTCCAGGACAGCCCACAGCGGCTCCAGAACTGTGTGGGGAGGCATTTGGATGGCCCCCAGCTGGCTCCAAAGAGCCTTGTGGCTTGGTCTCCGATCACCAGTGTCTTCTGGGCCACTAGGAAGTGCTTGGAACCCCTACGAGGGTTCCGTCTCCAACGCAAACCAGTGCCTGGCAACAGGAGCTGAAGGGAGGAGGGGTGGGGGAGGTGCACCTGAGTCTCCTGCCTGCAACCGGAGCTGACAGCAGGTGGGGTAGGGGAGGGGAATCGCTATATTGTACACCTGAAACAAATACAACGCTATCGATCAATTTCTCGGAAGTACAATTGAAACATTAAACAAATATATTGAAAAAGCAAACTAGGTATCCAAAGGAGAAAAATAACAAATATCCAAACACTGAGAAAGTAACATTCTAGATGATCAAAGATCAAAGATCAAATCTCAATGCATTGAAGTGAAGGAAAATGAACATACAACATATGAAAATGTGTGGGACACAGCTCAATCAATGGACAGCACCATGTAGAGCAATCACTGCCTATGTTAGAAAGGAGGAGGAGCATCTGGCAGGCTCAGTCAGTTTGTCCAACTCTTGATTTGGACTCGGCTCATGATCAAACTCGGGGTTGTGAGACTGAACCTGCATTGTGCTGGTGCTGGGCATGGAGGCTGCTTAATAATCCGTCTCTATCTCTCTCTCTCTCTCTGTACCCCTTCCCTGTCTCTCTCTCTCTCTCTCTCTCTGTCTCTCCCTGTCTCAAAACAATAAGCTCTCCACGTCAGAACCTAGAAAAAGATGAGAAAATAAAACTAAAGAAGAAAACCAAAGGAATCCTTCCACCCAGTTTCAAGATCTACAGCTATAGTAATCCAAAATGTGTGGTGTTGGTGAAGGGATAGACAAATGGAACAGTATAAAGATAGATAAGTGGAACAGGATCAAACCCAGAAAGAGACCAACCACCAACATGTCAATGGGATTCTGACAAAGGGGAAAAGCAATTCAATGGAGGAGTGACAGCGTTTTGAAGAAATGGTGCTAGAGGAAGTGGACTTCCAGAGACAAAGAAGAAGAAGGAGAAGAAGAAGAGGGAGGGGCAGAGAGGAGGAGGAGGTGGAGGTGGAGGACGAGGAGGACGAGGACCACAATCGAAGGCTCATCCTCTGTACAAAACTGAACTCGTGGCGCCTGGGTGACTCAGTCGCTGAGGCAGCCAGCTCTTAATTTCGGCTCTTGTCATGCTCTCAGGGTCCCGGGACAAAATCAGGCTCCAAGCTCACTGGGGAGTCTGCTTAAGGACGCTCTTTTCGCTTCTCCCTCCACCCCACGCCCCACTCATGCGCATGCTCACTCTCTCAAAAAGAAAAAAAATTTTGTTAAATTAACTCAAAATTAATCACCGCCTTCTATGTAAAATGATAAATCTTCTAGGGAAAAAATGTCCAGAATGGACAGCTAGGGAAAGAATCCTCCGACTGGACATCAAATCATGTTCCGTTCAAGAAGAGTTGATTCATTAGACATGATCCAACAGTCAGAATTGGAAGTCTGTAATGTGTGAAATACCTTGTGAAGAAGACCCAAAAGGGAAGCTACAAACTGGGAGAAAATAGGTGCAAACCACATACCTGATAAAGGACTCCTGTCGGAAGGAGAGAACCTCAAAAGTGGACCCCCAAAGAAGCAAGCCATCCAGTCTGAAAAGAACAAAAACCAAAAAATGGGCAAAAGACCGAAACCCTTTACCAAAGAGTATACAGATGGAAATCCCATAAAAAGTTACCAGCGGGGCAATTCAGATTCAAACTCCAATGAGCTCTCACTGCACACCTATCACCATGATGCAAACCAAATGCACCCGAGAGGGAGAGAGAGACCCCATTCCCCAATGCAAGGCAGGATGTGGAACGACTGGATCGCTCCTGCATCGCTGTTGGGAATGGAAGAGGATAGAGCTCCCTCTTGAAAACAGTTCACAGTTCCTTTTCTTTTTCAAGGCCTGGATTTAAATTCCAGGGAACAAGCAGTAGAATATGCTTTTCGGGTGCACAGTAGAGTGACCCAACCCTCCACACAGTTTCTCTGAAAACTAGACTTGCAACCACCCTAGGACCCCAGTCATTGCACTCTTGGCATTTCTCTGCGAGAAATCCAAACTTACGTTTGCTCAAAAACCTGTACAGGAACGGATCTGTGTCCTGATGGAAGCAGTGGGGCTGCCAAGGGGGTAGAAGTGACTGCAGTGGTTGGATATTGACACTGGACAGCCTTGTAAGAGATGTTCTCATCTTGCTTCTTTGAAGGCCCCTTCCCATTCATGGTGGTCCTGGGGACAAGGAGAAAAGGAATGTCAACGATTTCAAGAAGTTGAAACGATTTCAAGAAGTTGAAACCAAGCATTAGAACACCATCTCTTCTACATGAATTCATTCTCGTATTCACCCCCAGTCTCCCAAAGCAGACAGGAGGGGTCTGGTCCAACAGGGGTTGCGGGCAGTGGCCCTTCCACAGGCCATCTCCCCTCCAGTCTAGAAGTCCAACGACCAGGTCCCAGGCTTTCAACTCATCTCATTCTCTAGGGGCCTTCTCTAGGGGCCCCAGGGAACTTCTGGGCTCTTTCTCTGCCTTCTAGGAGGCTCTGTGGGGCTGGGTCGAGTGCTCTCAGCCGACTTGGACCACACTGCCAGGTGTCTCCTCCTGCATTTGCCACCCTTCGACACAGGAGGATCAAGTGGGAGGATGTCCTCTCAGAGAGATCCATGGCGATCAGAATAGATGTCCTCTCTCTTCCATTGTTTACCCTCATCTCTCAGGCGTTTCTACCATCTCTTGATTTCCCTGGAATTTCAACCCCAGGAGAGGGGGGCGGTGGGTCAGAAGCCAAACATTTGGCTTCCCACTCCTGTCTTTCTTGAAGGTTTTCCCCGAACCAATGGGCCTAAAACAACATTCATAACCTGATATGGTTTCTGTGGGCCAGCCATCCAGGTGCAACTAGCCAGGTCCCTGTGGCTCAGGATCTCTCACAAGGCTGCAGTCCAGAGGGCCTCTGGATCTTCAGTCATCTGCGGGCTTGTTGGGGGTCAGTCTGCTTTTGAGCTCACTCAGCTGGCTGTGAGCAGCCAGAGGCCCTCCATTGCTGGAAGCAAGAAATAGTCATTCCTTGCCCCATGGGCCTCTCCAGCATAAAGCTCCCAAGGAGCAGCTGGCTTCCCTGGGAACAGATGAGGGAGG
Source organism: Meles meles (assembly GCF_922984935.1). NCBI lineage: Eukaryota > Metazoa > Chordata > Mammalia > Carnivora > Mustelidae > Meles > Meles meles. Next base: position 121,170 of record NW_025721201.1, read on the forward strand.
GAGGGACGGAGGGCGGGCAAGCCCAAGAGCAGACCAGTCTCTTTGTAAATTAACCTCCGAAGGGACATCCTATCACTTTGGCCACATTCTGTCCTTTACAAGGGAGTCAGTAGTTCTGACTCGAATCAAGAGTTAGAGTATGGAACACAAAACGATGTGTACCCAAGATGGGAATCGTTGGAGACCCTTAAAGGCTGCCCTCCCTACTTGGCTGGGACTTGACCTCAGCTAGCCACCACTATAATCTCTGCATCCTTATATTATTATATATTATGTTAGATTATATTATATGCACTATTATCTTTGCATAGAATCATCACATCCTAGGACGTGAACGAGGGGAACATTTTACCAAGCCCTTCTGGGATCCTTCAGCAGCTTGCCTAGAAGTGCCTTGCCCAAGGGTGCCTGTCAGGTCAGTGTCTGGCTCCTGATTTCGGTTCAGGGCTGATCACGTGATCTGGGAAATCCAGACCAGCGTCTGGTTCAGCACTTGAGTCCCAAGCCTGTCGAGGAATCTCTCTAACTCGGCCCCTCCCCCGCCTGCATGTGTGTGCGTTCCTTTGTGTGTGTGTGTGTGTGTATGTGTGCGCCGTCACCCTTTCTGTCTCTCCGAAGAAGAAGAAGAAGAAGAAGAAGAAGAAGAAGAAGAAGAAGAAGAAGAAGAAGAAGAAGAAAAGTAGTAGGCATAGTAGTAGAAGTTATTGGCACAGCAGGTGATCATTAGACAACCCTGGTTTGGAACGGGAGCTCTGAAATTCACTAGCTGTGTGATCTTGGGGCAGGTTGTTTCCCCTGTCTGAACCTCAGTCAGACATGACACACTGGGTTATTGGGACGATTAAGGGATCGATAAAAGACACTTCAAACCGTCCCTTGCTTGGCATAGAATCCCTTAATCAAATCCATTCTCAGGAGCAGTAGTCACAGCCATTGGATATTTTTATTTTTATTTGTGTTACGCTGAACACTGAAAAATATTCTGTCACACTCATATGGCTCCAGGGAATATGGAGCATCAGGCTAAAGGATGGGGTGGATCTCAAGTCAAAGGAGCCATGGGTATGGCTGAAGGGGTAAGCACAGGAGCTTTTGTGCTCTGGTTGTGAGTGTTGGTGGCTGCTGGGCAAGGGAATCAGACCTGCAGGGGACCCGAGAACTTGGAGTCTGGCCAGTGCACCCTTGCTCCCTTCTTGGGCTTCCTGGGTTTCAGGGGAGCCTTTGGCCCTTGAGGGTATTTGGAGGCTGTGCACGGAACAGCAGGAGCAGGAGCAGGAGGCCCCCCGGAGACAGGCTGGACCTTGGGCCCAGAGTTGGCCAGCTTCTGCCTGAGGCAATGGTTTTGGGCCTGGAGCCTTTGGAACTCCCTCTCTGCCCACAGGACAGCCTTCTGGCTCTCCTCACTTCTCTTCTCCACCAGGAGGCGCTCCCGCTCATGCAAGGAGGAGATTTGCTGCCATTCTCGGTGCAGGTCGGCGGCCATGTTCCTATAGAGGCCCAAGAGCCAGCGGGCAGCATCCGCCTTCCTGCGCACCTTGGCAAGCTCGTTCTTCACTTGCAGGCAGCGTGCCTTCTCCTCCATCATCTTCCTCTCCAGGTGTCTGAGGTGCTCTTCGCACAGCTTCGGCTCTGCCTCAAGCTTCAGGCGCAACGTCGGAATCTCACCGTCCAGGAGGGTGTTCCGAAGGTGAACAGGTACTTGCTCAGCTTGGTGGTTTGTTGGGTTTCTTGGGAGCTCTTCATTCCTCTGACGTGCCTTCTTCAGTGCCCTGGATGGCTTTAATTGGTTCACGGGGCTCCCGCCTGAGGGCACGTGGTCAGGGGAGGAGGAGCCAGTCTCCACCTGCCTCCTTGAGCCCCCACCTTCCAGATGATCTCCAAGCAGCTCTAGCACATGCATCCCCTTCAGGAGGATCTGGCTGAGGGTGTGCTTTTGGCTCTGGCCCTCACCGCTGGCCTGCCGCCGCACTCCTCCTTAAGGAAGCTCTGGCCTGCCTGCCTGCCCTGCCTCGTCCTGCACTCTCTGTCCACAGCTGCCAATCTCCTGAACCAGCGGGTCTGCACTTGCCTGCAGATCACGGCTGTCCTTGAAGCCTTCTGGTGTTTTCCTCACCAGGGCTTCTCCATCTTCCTGGGCGGCTCCACAGATGGGATTTTCATGAGGCAGCTGGTGAGGGCTCTTCAACAGCCTTTCCCGAACTCCCTTCAGCAGTTGCGTGGTGTTTCCCACTGACCAATACCCGGCATCTTGATTCAGGGCAGCCAGAGCAAGAAGTTGGAACGGGAGAGGACTGGCCTTCGGCTCGGATGATGCGACAGCGCCACGGGCTTGTGCGTCCGGTTCGGTCTTCTCCATGCCTTTTCCAGAGACTTCCTCGTTCTGGGCACACTGCCCCGTTCTTCTTCGGAAGCTGAGTGCACTCTTTCCCAGGAACACCACCGCTGCAGTGCACACCAGGATCTCCCAGCGAAACCCAGAGACTCGTGGCACATGTGGCCAACGTTCGGATATCACCAACCCAGCAGCCCACAGCTGCTCCAGGACAGGCCACAGCGGCTCCAGAACTGTGTGGGGAGGCATTTGGATGGCCCCCAGCTGGCTCCAAAGAGCCTTGTGGCTTGGTCTCCGATCACCAGTGTCTTCTGGGCCACTAGGAAGTGCTTGGAACCCCTACGAGGGTTCCGTCTCCAACGCAAACCAGTGCCTGGCAACAGGAGCTGAAGGGAGGAGGGGTGGGGGAGGTGCACCTGAGTCTCCTGCCTGCAACCGGAGCTGACAGCAGGTGGGGTAGGGGAGGGGAATCGCTATATTGTACACCTGAAACAAATACAACGCTATCGATCAATTTCTCGGAAGTACAATTGAAACATTAAACAAATATATTGAAAAAGCAAACTAGGTATCCAAAGGAGAAAAATAACAAATATCCAAACACTGAGAAAGTAACATTCTAGATGATCAAAGATCAAAGATCAAATCTCAATGCATTGAAGTGAAGGAAAATGAACATACAACATATGAAAATGTGTGGGACACAGCTCAATCAATGGACAGCACCATGTAGAGCAATCACTGCCTATGTTAGAAAGGAGGAGGAGCATCTGGCAGGCTCAGTCAGTTTGTCCAACTCTTGATTTGGACTCGGCTCATGATCAAACTCGGGGTTGTGAGACTGAACCTGCATTGTGCTGGTGCTGGGCATGGAGGCTGCTTAATAATCCGTCTCTATCTCTCTCTCTCTCTCTGTACCCCTTCCCTGTCTCTCTCTCTCTCTCTCTCTCTGTCTCTCCCTGTCTCAAAACAATAAGCTCTCCACGTCAGAACCTAGAAAAAGATGAGAAAATAAAACTAAAGAAGAAAACCAAAGGAATCCTTCCACCCAATTTCAAGATCTACAGCTATAGTAATCAAAAATGTGTGGTGTTGGTGAAGGGATAGACAAATGGAACAGTATAAAGATAGATAAGTGGAACCGGATCAAACCCAGAAAGAGACCAACCACCAACATGTCAATGGGATTCTGACAAAGGGGAAAAGCAATTCAATGGAGGAGTGACAGCGTTTTGAAGAAATGGTGCTAGAGCAAGTGGACTTCCAGAGACAAAGAAGAAGAAGGAGAAGAAGAAGAGGGAGGGGCAGAGAGGAGGAGGAGGTGGAGGTGGAGGACGAGGAGGACGAGGACCACAATCGAAGGCTCATCCTCTGTACAAAACTGAACTCGTGGCGCCTGGGTGACTCAGTCGCTGAGGCAGCCAGCTCTTAATTTCGGCTCTTGTCATGCTCTCAGGGTCCCGGGACAAAATCAGGCTCCAAGCTCACTGGGGAGTCTGCTTAAGGACGCTCTTTTCGCTTCTCCCTCCACCCCACGCCCCACTCATGCGCATGCTCACTCTCTCAAAAAGAAAAAAAATTTTGTTAAATTAACTCAAAATTAATCACCGCCTTCTATGTAAAATGATAAATCTTCTAGGGAAAAAATGTCCAGAATGGACAGCTAGGGAAAGAATCCTCCGACTGGACATCAAATCATGTTCCGTTCAAGAAGAGTTGATTCATTAGACATGATCCAACAGTCAGAATTGGAAGTCTGTAATGTGTGAAATACCTTGTGAAGAAGACCCAAAAGGGAAGCTACAAACTGGGAGAAAATAGGTGCAAACCACATACCTGATAAAGGACTCCTGTCGGAAGGAGAGAACCTCAAAAGTGGACCCCCAAAGAAGCAAGCCATCCAGTCTGAAAAGAACAAAAACCAAAAAATGGGCAAAAGACCGAAACCCTTTACCAAAGAGTATACAGATGGAAATCCCATAAAAAGTTACCAGCGGGGCAATTCAGATTCAAACTCCAATGAGCTCTCACTGCACACCTATCACCATGATGCAAACCAAATGCACCCGAGAGGGAGAGAGAGACCCCACTCCCCAATGCAAGGCAGGATGTGGAACGACTGGATCGCTCCTGCATCGCTGTTGGGAATGGAAGAGGATAGAGCTCCCTCTTGAAAACAGTTCAGAGTTCCTTTTCTTTTTCAAGGCCTGGATTTAAATTCCAGGGAACAAGCAGTAGAATATGCTTTTCGGGTGCACAGTAGAGTGACCCAACCCTCCACACAGTTTCTCTGAAAACTAGACTTGCAACCACCCTAGGACCCCAGTCATTGCACTCTTGGCATTTCTCTGCGAGAAATCCAAACTTACGTTTGCTCAAAAACCTGTACAGGAACGGATCTGTGTCCTGATGGAAGCAGTGGGGCTGCCAAGGGGGTAGAAGTGACTGCAGTGGTTGGATATTGACACTGGACAGCCTTGTAAGAGATGTTCTCATCTTGCTTCTTTGAAGGCCCCTTCCCATTCATGGTGGTCCTGGGGACAAGGAGAAAAGGAATGTCAACGATTTCAAGAAGTTGAAAGGATTTCAAGAAGTTGAAACCAAGCATTAGAACACCATCTCTTCTACATGAATTCATTCTCGTATTCACCCCCAGTCTCCCAAAGCAGACAGGAGGGGTCTGGTCCAACAGGGGTTGCGGGCAGTGGCCCTTCCACAGGCCATCTCCCCTCCAGTCTAGAAGTCCAACGACCAGGTCCCAGGCTTTCAACTCATCTCATTCTCTAGGGGCCTTCTCTAGGGGCCCCAGGGAACTTCTGGGCTCTTTCTCTGCCTTCTAGGAGGCTCTGTGGGGCTGGGTCGAGTGCTCTCAGCCGACTTGGACCACACTGCCAGGTGTCTCCTCCTGCATTTGCCACCCTTCGACACAGGAGGATCAAGTGGGAGGATGTCCTCTCAGAGAGATCCATGGCGATCAGAATAGATGTCCTCTCTCTTCCATTGTTTACCCTCATCTCTCAGGCGTTTCTACCATCTCTTGATTTCCCTGGAATTTCAACCCCAGGAGAGGGGGGCGGTGGGTCAGAAGCCAAACATTTGGCTTCACACTCCTGTCTTTCTTGAAGGTTTTCCCCGAACCAATGGGCCTAAAACAACATTCATAACCTGATATGGTTTCTGTGGGCCAGCCATCCAGGTGCAACTAGCCAGGTCCCTGTGGCTCAGGATCTCTCACAAGGCTGCAGTCCAGAGGGCCTCTGGATCTTCAGTCATCTGCGGGCTTGTTGGGGGTCAGTCTGCTTTTGAGCTCACTCAGCTGGCTGTGAGCAGCCAGAGGCCCTCCATTGCTGGAAGCAAGAAATAGTCATTCCTTGCCCCATGGGCCTCTCCAGCATAAAGCTCCCAAGGAGCAGCTGGCTTCCCTGGGAACAGATGAGGGAGGGAGGGACGGAGGGCGGGCAAGCCCAAGAGCAGACCAGTCTCTTTGTAAATTAACCTCCGAAGGGACATCCTATCACTTTGGCCACATTCTGTCCTTTACAAGGGAGTCAGTAGTTCTGACTCGAATCAAGAGTTAGAGTATGGAACACAAAACGATGTGTACCCAAGATGGGAATCGTTGGAGACCCTTAAAGGCTGCCCTCCCTACTTGGCTGGGACTTGACCTCAGCTAGCCACCACTATAATCTCTGCATCCTTATATTATTATATATTATGTTAGATTATATTATATGCACTATTATCTTTGCATAGAATCATCACATCCTAGGACGTGAACGAGGGGAACATTTTACCAAGCCCTTCTGGGATCCTTCAGCAGCTTGCCTAGAAGTGCCTTGCCCAAGGGTGCCTGTCAGGTCAGTGTCTGGCTCCTGATTTCGGTTCAGGGCTGATCACGTGATCTGGGAAATCCAGACCAGCGTCTGGTTCAGCACTTGAGTCCCAAGCCTGTCGAGGAATCTCTCTAACTCGGCCCCTCCCCCGCCTGCATGTGTGTGCGTTCTTTGTGTGTGTGTGTGTGTGTATGTGTGCGCCGTCACCCTTTCTGTCTCTCTCTCTCTCTCTCTCTCTCTCGAAGAAGAAGAAGAAGAAGAAGAAGAAGAACAGTAGTAGGCATAGTAGTAGAAGTTATTGGCACAGCAGGTGATCATTAGACAACCCTGGTTTGGAACGGGAGCTCTGAAATTCACTAGCTGTGTGATCTTGAGGCAAGTTGTTTCCCCTGTCTGAACGTCAGTCAGACATGACACACTGGGTTATTGGGACGATTAAGGGATCGATACAAGACACTTCAAACCGTCCCTTGCTTGGCATAGAATCCCTTACTCAAATCCATTCTCAGTAGCAGTAGTCTCAGCCATTGGATATTTTTATTTTTATTTGTGTTACGCTGAACACTGAAAAATATACTCTCATACTCATACGGCTCCAGGGAATATGGAGCATCAGGCTAAAGAATGGGGTGGAGCCATGGGTATGGCTGAAGGGGTAAGCACAGGAACTTTGGTGCTCTGGTTGTGAGTGTTGGTGGCTGCTGGGCAAGGGAATCAGACCTGCAGGGGACCCGAGAACTTGGAGTCTGGCCAGTGCACCCTTGCTCCCTTCTTGGGCTTCCTGGGTTTCAGGGGAGCCATTGGCCCTTGAGGGTATTTGGAGGCTGTGCCCGGAACAGCAGGAGCAGGAGCAGGAGGCCCTCCGGAGACAGGCTGGACCTTGGGCCCAGAGTTGGCCAGCTTCTGCCTGAGGCAATGGTTTTGGGCCTGGAGCCTTTGGAACTCCCTCTCTGCCCACAGGACAGCCTTCTGGCTCTCCTCACTTCTCTTCTCCACCAGGAGGCGCTCCCGCTCATGCAAGGAGGAGATTTGCTGCCATTCTCGGTGCAGGTCGGTGTCCATGTTCCTATAGAGGCCCAAGTGCCAGTGGGCAGCATCCGCCTTCCTGCGCACCTTGGCAAGCTCGTTCTTCACTTGCAGGCAGCGTGCCTTCTCCTCCATCATCTTCCTCTCCAGGTGTCTGAGGTTCTCTTCGCACAGCTTCGGCTCTGCCTCAAGCTTCAGGCGCAACGTCGGAATCTCACCGTCCAGGAGGGTGTTCCGAAGGTGAACAGGTACTTGCTCAGTTTGGTGGTTTGTTGGGTTTCTTGGGAGCTCTTCATTCCTCTGACGTGCCTTCTTCAGTGCCCTGGATGGCTTTAATTGGTTCACGGGGCTCCCGCCTGAGGGCACGTGGTCAGGGGAGGAGGAGCCAGTCTCCACCTGCCTCCTTGAGCCCCCACCTTCCAGATGATCTCCAAGCAGCTCTAGCACATGCATCCCCTTCAGGAGGATCTGGCTGAGGGTGTGCTTTTGGCTCTGGCCCTCAGCGCTGGCCTGCCGCCGCACTCCTCCTTCAGGAAGCTCTGGCCTGCCTGCCTGTCCTGCCTCGTCCTGCACTCTCTGTCCACAGCTGCCAATCTCCTGAACCAGCAGGTCTGCACTTGCCTGCAGATCACGGCTGTCCTTGAAGCCTTCTGGTGTTTTCCTCACCAGGGCTTCTCCATCTTCCTGGGCTGCTCCACAGATGGGATTTTCATGAGGCAGCTGGTGAGGGCTCTTCAACAGCCTTTCCCGAACTCCCTTCAGCAGTTGCATGGTGTTTCCCACTGACCAATACCCGGCATCTTGATTCAGGGCAGCCAGAGCAAGAAGCTGGAACGGGAGAGGACTGGCCTTCCGCTCGGATGATGCGACAGCTCCACGGGCTTGTGCGTCCGGTTCGGTCTTCTCCATGCCTTTTCCAGAGACTTCCTCGTTCTGGGCACACTGCCCCTTTCTTCTTTGGAAGCTGAGTGCACTCTTTCCCAGGAACACCACCACTGCAGGGCACACCAGGATCTCCCAGCGAAACCCAGAGACTCGTGGCACATGTGGCCAACGTTCGGATATCACCAACCCAGCAGCCCACAGCTGCTCCAGGACAGCCCACAGCGGCTCCAGAACTGTGTGGGGAGGCATTTGGATGGCCCCCAGCTGGCTCCAAAGAGCCTTGTGGCTTGGTCTCCGATCACCAGTGTCTTCTGGGCCACTAGGAAGTGCTTGGAACCCCTACGAGGGTTCCGTCTCCAAGGCAAACCAGTGCCTGGCAACAGGAGCTGAAGGGAGGAGGGGTGGGGGAGGTGCACCTGAGTCTCCTGCCGGCAACCGGAGCTGAGAGCAGGTGGGGTAGGGGAGGGGAATCGCTATATTGTACACCTGAAACAAATACAACGCTATCGATCAATTTCTCGGAAGTACAATTGAAACATTAAAAAAAAATATTGAAAAAGCAAACTAGGTATCCAAAGGAGAAAAATAAAAAATATCCAAAAACTGAGAAAGTAACATTCTAGATGATCAAAGATCAAAGATCAAATCTCAATGCATTGAAGTGAAGGAAAATGAACATACAACATACGAAATTGTGTGGGACACAGCTCAATCAATGGACAGCACCATGTAGAGCAATCACTGCCTATGTTAGAAAGGAGGTGGAGCATCTGGCAGGCTCAGTCAGTTAGTCCAACTCTTGATTTGGACTCGGGTCATGATCAAATTCGGGGTTGTGAGACTGAACCTGCATTGTGCTGGTGCTGGGCATGGAGGCTGCTTAATAATCCGTCTCTATCTCTCTCTCTCTCTCTGTACCCCTTCCCTGTCTCTCTCTCTCTCTCTCTCTCTGTCTCTCCCTGTCTCAAAACAATAAGCTCTCCACATCAGAACCTAGAAAAAGATGAGAAAATAAAACTAAAGAAGAAAACCAAAGGAATCCTTCCACCCAATTCCAAGATCTACAGCTATAGTAATCAAAAATGTGTGGTGTTGGTGAAGGGATAGACAAATGGAACAGTATAAAGATAGATAAGTGGAACCGGATCAAACCCAGAAAGAGACCAACCACCAACATGTCAATGGGATTCTGACAAAGGGGAAAAGCAATTCAATGGAGGAGTGACAGCGTTTTGAAGAAATGGTGCTAGAGCAAGTGGACTTCCAGAGACAAAGAAGAAGAAGGAGAAGAAGAAGAGGGAGGGGCAGAGAGGAGGAGGAGGTGGAGGTGGAGGACGAGGAGGACGAGGACCACAATCGAAGGCTCATCCTCTGTACAAAACTGAACTCGTGGCGCCTGGGTGACTCAGTCGCTGAGGCAGCCAGCTCTTAATTTCGGCTCTTGTCATGCTCTCAGGGTCCCGGGACAAAATCAGGCTCCAAGCTCACTGGGGAGTCTGCTTAAGGACGCTCTTTTCGCTTCTCCCTCCACCCCACGCCCCACTCATGCGCATGCTCACTCTCTCAAAAAGAAAAAAAATTTTGTTAAATTAACTCAAAATTAATCACCGCCTTCTATGTAAAATGATAAATCTCCTAGGGAAAAAATGTCCAGAATGGACAGCTAGGGAAAGAATCCTCCGACTGGACATCAAATCATGTTCCGTTCAAGAAGAGTTGATTCATTAGACATGATCCAACAGTCAGAATTGGAAGTCTGTTATGTGTGAAATACCTTGTGAAGAAGACCCAAAAGGGAAGCTACAAACTGGGAGAAAATAGGTGCAAACCACATACCTGATAAAGGACTCCTGTCGGAAGGAGAGAACCTCAAAAGTGGACCCCCAAAGAAGCAAGCCATCCAGTCTGAAAAGAACAAAAACCAAAAAATGGGCAAAAGACCGAAACCCTTTACCAAAGAGTATACAGATGGAAATCCCATAAAAAGTTACCAGCGGGGCAATTCAGATTCAAACTCCAATGAGCTCTCACTGCACACCTATCACCATGATGCAAACCAAATGCACCCGAGAGGGAGAGAGAGACCCCATTCCCCAATGCAAGGCAGGATGTGGAACGACTGGATCGCTCCTGCATCGCTGTTGGGAATGGAAGATGATAGAGCTCCCTCTTGAAAACAGTTCACAGTTCCTTTTCTTTTTCAAGGCCTGGATTTAAATTCCAGGGAACAAGCAGTAGAATATGCTTTTCGGGTGCACAGTAGAGTGACCCAACCCTCCACACAGTTTCTCTGAAAACTAGACTTGCAACCACCCTAGGACCCCAGTCATTGCACTCTTGGCATTTCTCTGCGAGAAATCCAAACTTACGTTTGCTCAAAAACCTGTACAGGAACGGATCTGTGTCCTGATGGAAGCAGTGGGGCTGCCAAGGGGGTAGAAGTGACTGCAGTGGTTGGATATTGACACTGGACAGCCTTGTAAGAGATGTTCTCATCTTGCTTCTTTGAAGGCCCCTTCCCATTCATGGTGGTCCTGGGGACAAGGAGAAAAGGAATGTCAACGATTTCAAGAAGTTGAAACGATTTCAAGAAGTTGAAACCAAGCATTAGAACACCATCTCTTCTACATGAATTCATTCTCGTATTCACCCCCAGTCTCCCAAAGCAGACAGGAGGGGTCTGGTCCAACAGGGGTTGCGGGCAGTGGCCCTTCCACAGGCCATCTCCCCTCCAGTCTAGAAGTCCAACGACCAGGTCCCAGGCTTTCAACTCATCTCATTCTCTAGGGGCCTTCTCTAGGGGCCCCAGGGAACTTCTGGGCTCTTTCTCTGCCTTCTAGGAGGCTCTGTGGGGCTGGGTCGAGTGCTCTCAGCCGACTTGGACCACACTGCCAGGTGTCTCCTCCTGCATTTGCCACCCTTCGACACAGGAGGATCAAGTGGGAGGATGTCCTCTCAGAGAGATCCATGGCGATCAGAATAGATGTCCTCTCTCTTCCATTGTTTACCCTCATCTCTCAGGCGTTTCTACCATCTCTTGATTTCCCTGGAATTTCAACCCCAGGAGAGGGGGGCGGTGGGTCAGAAGCCAAACATTTGGCTTCACACTCCTGTCTTTCTTGAAGGTTTTCCCCGAACCAATGGGCCTAAAACAACATTCATAACCTGATATGGTTTCTGTGGGCCAGCCATCCAGGTGCAACTAGCCAGGTCCCTGTGGCTCAGGATCTCTCACAAGGCTGCAGTCAAGAGGGCCTCTGGATCTTCAGTCATCTGCGGGCTTGTTGGGGGTCAGTCTGCTTTTGAGCTCACTCAGCTGGCTGTGAGTAGCCAGAGGCCCTCCATTGCTGGAAGCAAGAAATAGTCATTCCTTGCCCCATGGGCCTCTCCAGCATAATGCTCCCAAGGAGCAGCTGGCTTCCCTGGGAACAGATGAGGGAGGGAGGGACGGAGGGCGGGCAAGCCCAAGAGCAGACCAGTCTCTTTGTAAACTCACCTCCGAAGGGACATCCTATCACTTTGGCCACATTCTGTCCTTTACAAGGGAGTCAGTAGTTCTGACTCGAATCAAGAGGTAGAGTATGGAACACAAAACGATGTGTACCCAAGATGGGAATCGTTGGAGACCCTTAAAGGCTGCCCTCCCTACTTGGCTGGGACTTGACCTCAGCTAGCCACCACTATAATCTCTGCATCCTTATATTATTATATATTATGTTAGATTATATTATATGCACTATTATCTTTGCATAGAATCATCACATCCTAGGACGTGAACGAGGGGAACATTTTACCAAGCCCTTCTGGGATCCTTCAGCAGCTTGCCTAGAAGTTCCTTGCCCAAGGGTGCCTGTCAGGTCAGTGTCTGGCTCCTGATTTCGGTTCAGGGCTGATCACGTGATCTGGGAAATCCAGACCAGCGTCTGGTTCAGCACTTGAGTCCCAAGCCTGTCGAGGAATCTCTCTAACTCGGCCCCTCCCCCGCCTGCATGTGTGTGCGTTCCTTTGTGTGTGTGTGTGTGTGTATGTGTGCGCCGTCACCCTTTCTGTCTCTCCGAAGAAGAAGAAGAAGAAGAAGAAGAAGAAGAAGAAGAAGAAGAAGAAGAAGAAGAAGAAAAGTAGTAGGCATAGTAGTAGAAGTTATTGGCACAGCAGGTGATCATTAGACAACCCTGGTTTGGAACGGGAGCTCTGAAATTCACTAGCTGTGTGATCTTGGGGCAGGTTGTTTCCCCTGTCTGAACCTCAGTCAGACATGACACACTGGGTTATTGGGACGATTAAGGGATCGATAAAAGACACTTCAAACCGTCCCTTGCTTGGCATAGAATCCCTTAATCAAATCCATTCTCAGGAGCAGTAGTCACAGCCATTGGATATTTTTATTTTTATTTGTGTTACGCTGAACACTGAAAAATATTCTCTCACACTCATATGGCTCCAGGGAATATGGAGCATCAGGCTAAAGGATGGGGTGGATCTCAAGTCAAAGGAGCCATGGGTATGGCTGAAGGGGTAAGCACAGGAGCTTTTGTGCTCTGGTTGTGAGTGTTGGTGGCTGCTGGGCAAGGGAATCAGACCTGCAGGGGACCTGAGAACTTGGAGTCTGGCCAGTGCACCCTTGCTCCCTTCTTGGGCTTCCTGGGTTTCAGGGGAGCCTTTGGCCCTTGAGGGTATTTGGAGGCTGTGCCCGGAACAGCAGGAGCAGGAGCAGGAGGCCCCCCGGAGACAGGCTGGACCATGGGCCCAGAGTTGGCCAGCTTCTGCCAGAGGCAATGGTTTTGGGCCTGGCGCCTTTGGAACTCCCTCTCTGCCCACAGGACAGCCTTCTGGCTCTCCTCACTCCTCTTCTCCAACAGGAGGCGCTCCCGCTCATGCAAGGAGGAGATTTGCTGCCATTCTCGGTGCAGGTCGGCGGCCATGTTCCTATAGAGGCCCAAGTGCCAGCGGGCAGCATCCGCCTTCCTGCGCACCTTGGCAAGCTCGTTCTTCACTTGCAGGCAGCGTGCCTTCTCCTCCATCATCTTCCTCTCCAGGTGTCTGAGGTGCTCTTCGCACAGCTTCGGCTCTGCCTCAAGCGTCAGGCGCAACTTCGGAATCTCACCGTCCAGGAGGGTGTTCCGAAGGTGAACAGGTACTTGCTCCGCTTGGTGGCTTGTTGGGTTTCTTGGGAGCTCTTCATTCCTCTGACGTGCCTTCTTCAGTGCCCTAGACGGCTTTAATTGGTTCACGGGGCTCCCGCCTGAGGGCACGTGGTCAGGGGAGGAGGAGCCAGTCTCCACCTGCCTCCTTGAGCCCCCACCTTCCAGATGATCTCCAAGCAGCTCTAGCACATGCATCCCCTTCAGGAGGATCTGGCTGAGGGTGTGCTGTTGGCTCTGGCCCTCAGCGCTGACCTGCCGCCGCACTCCTCCTTCAGGAAGCTCTGGCCTGCCTGCCTGCCCTGCCTCGTCCTGCACTCTCTGTCCACAGCTGCCAATCTCCTGAACCAGCGGGTCTGCACTTGCCTGCAGATCACGGCTGTCTTTGAAGCCTTCTGGTGTTTTCCTCACCAGGGCTTCTCCATCTTCTTGGGCTGCTCCACAGATGGGATTTTCATGAGGCAGCTGGTGAGGGCTCTTCAACAGCCTTTCCCGAACTCCCTTCAGCAGTTGCGTGGTGTTTCCCACTGACCAATACCCGGCATCTTGATTCAGGGCAGCCAGAGCAAGACGCTGGAACGGGAGAGGACTGGCCTTCGGCTCGGATGATGCGACAGCTCCACGGGCTTGTGCGTCCGGTTCGGTCTTCTCCATGCCTTTTCCAGAGACTTCCTCCTTCTGGGCACACTGCCACTTTCTTCTTCGGAAGCTGAGTGCACTCTTTCCCAGGAACACCACCACTGCAGTGCACACCAGGATCTCCCAGCGAAACCCAGAGACTCGTGGCACATGTGGCCAAGGTTCGTCTATCACCAACCCAGCAGCCCACAGCTACTCCAGGACAGCCCACAGCGGCTCCAGAACTGTGTGGGGAGGCATTTGGATGGCCCCCAGCTGGCTCCAAAGAGCCTTGTGGCTTGGTCTCCGATCACCAGTGTCTTCTGGGCCACTAGGAAGTGCTTGGAACCCCTACGAGGGTTCCGTCTCCAACGCAAACCAGTGCCTGGCAACAGGAGCTGAAGGGAGGAGGGGTGGGGGAGGTGCACCTGAGTCTCCTGCCTGCAACCGGAGCTGACAGCAGGTGGGGTAGGGGAGGGGAATCGCTATATTGTACACCTGAAACAAATACAACGCTATCGATCAATTTCTCGGAAGTACAATTGAAACATTAAAAAAAAAATATTGAAAAAGCAAACTAGGTATCCAAAGGAGAAAAATAACAAATATCCAAACACTGAGAAAGTAACATTCTAGATGATCAAAGATCAAAGATCAAATCTCAATGCATTGAAGTGAAGGAAAATGAACATACAACATACGAAAATGTGTGGGACACAGCTCAATCAATGGACAGCACCATGTAGAGCAATCACTGCCTATGTTAGAAAGGAGGAGGAGCATCTGGCAGGCTCAGTCAGTTAGTCCAACTCTTGATTTGGACTCGGGTCATGATCAAATTCGGGGTTGTGAGACTGAACCTGCATTGTGCTGGTGCTGGGCATGGAGGCTGCTTAATAATCCGTCTCTATCTCTCTCTCTCTCTCTGTACACCTTCCCTGTCTCTCTCTCTCTCTCTCTCTCTGTCTCTCCCTGTCTCAAAACAATAAGCTCTCCACGTCAGAACCTAGAAAAAGATGAGAAAATAAAACTAAAGAAGAAAACCAAAGGAATCCTTCCACCCAATTCCAAGATCTACAGCTATAGTAATCAAAAATGTGTGGTGTTGGTGAAGGGATAGACAAATGGAACAGTATAAAGATAGATAAGTGGAACCGGATCAAACCCAGAAAGAGACCAACCACCAACATGTCAATGGGATTCTGACAAAGGGGAAAAGCAATTCAATGGAGGAGTGACAGCGTTTTGAAGAAATGGTGCTAGAGCAAGTGGACTTCCAGAGACAAAGAAGAAGAAGGAGAAGAAGAAGAGGGAGGGGCAGAGAGGAGGAGGAGGTGGAGGTGGAGGACGAGGAGGACGAGGACCACAATCGAAGGCTCATCCTCTGTACAAAACTGAACTCGTGGCGCCTGGGTGACTCAGTCGCTGAGGCAGCCAGCTCTTAATTTCGGCTCTTGTCATGCTCTCAGGGTCCCGGGACAAAATCAGGCTCCAAGCTCACTGGGGAGTCTGCTTAAGGACGCTCTTTTCGCTTCTCCCTCCACCCCACGCCCCACTCATGCGCATGCTCACTCTCTCAAAAAGAAAAAAAATTTTGTTAAATTAACTCAAAATTAATCACCGCCTTCTATGTAAAATGATAAATCTTCTAGGGAAAAAATGTCCAGAATGGACAGCTAGGGAAAGAATCCTCCGACTGGACATCAAATCATGTTCCGTTCAAGAAGAGTTGATTCATTAGACATGATCCAACAGTCAGAATTGGAAGTCTGTAATGTGTGAAATACCTTGTGAAGAAGACCCAAAAGGGAAGCTACAAACTGGGAGAAAATAGGTGCAAACCACATACCTGATAAAGGACTCCTGTCGGAAGGAGAGAACCTCAAAAGTGGACCCCCAAAGAAGCAAGCCATCCAGTCTGAAAAGAACAAAAACCAAAAAATGGGCAAAAGACCGAAACCCTTTACCAAAGAGTATACAGATGGAAATCCCATAAAAAGTTACCAGCGGGGCAATTCAGATTCAAACTCCAATGAGCTCTCACTGCACACCTATCACCATGATGCAAACCAAATGCACCCGAGAGGGAGAGAGAGACCCCACTCCCCAATGCAAGGCAGGATGTGGAACGACTGGATCGCTCCTGCATCGCTGTTGGGAATGGAAGAGGATAGAGCTCCCTCTTGAAAACAGTTCAGAGTTCCTTTTCTTTTTCAAGGCCTGGATTTAAATTCCAGGGAACAAGCAGTAGAATATGCTTTTCGGGTGCACAGTAGAGTGACCCAACCCTCCACACAGTTTCTCTGAAAACTAGACTTGCAACCACCCTAGGACCCCAGTCATTGCACTCTTGGCATTTCTCTGCGAGAAATCCAAACTTACGTTTGCTCAAAAACCTGTACAGGAACGGATCTGTGTCCTGATGGAAGCAGTGGGGCTGCCAAGGGGGTAGAAGTGACTGCAGTGGTTGGATATTGACACTGGACAGCCTTGTAAGAGATGTTCTCATCTTGCTTCTTTGAAGGCCCCTTCCCATTCATGGTGGTCCTGGGGACAAGGAGAAAAGGAATGTCAACGATTTCAAGAAGTTGAAAGGATTTCAAGAAGTTGAAACCAAGCATTAGAACACCATCTCTTCTACATGAATTCATTCTCGTATTCACCCCCAGTCTCCCAAAGCAGACAGGAGGGGTCTGGTCCAACAGGGGTTGCGGGCAGTGGCCCTTCCACAGGCCATCTCCCCTCCAGTCTAGAAGTCCAACGACCAGGTCCCAGGCTTTCAACTCATCTCATTCTCTAGGGGCCTTCTCTAGGGGCCCCAGGGAACTTCTGGGCTCTTTCTCTGCCTTCTAGGAGGCTCTGTGGGGCTGGGTCGAGTGCTCTCAGCCGACTTGGACCACACTGCCAGGTGTCTCCTCCTGCATTTGCCACCCTTCGACACAGGAGGATCAAGTGGGAGGATGTCCTCTCAGAGAGATCCATGGCGATCAGAATAGATGTCCTCTCTCTTCCATTGTTTACCCTCATCTCTCAGGCGTTTCTACCATCTCTTGATTTCCCTGGAATTTCAACCCCAGGAGAGGGGGGCGGTGGGTCAGAAGCCAAACATTTGGCTTCACACTCCTGTCTTTCTTGAAGGTTTTCCCCGAACCAATGGGCCTAAAACAACATTCATAACCTGATATGGTTTCTGTGGGCCAGCCATCCAGGTGCAACTAGCCAGGTCCCTGTGGCTCAGGATCTCTCACAAGGCTGCAGTCCAGAGGGCCTCTGGATCTTCAGTCATCTGCGGGCTTGTTGGGGGTCAGTCTGCTTTTGAGCTCACTCAGCTGGCTGTGAGCAGCCAGAGGCCCTCCATTGCTGGAAGCAAGAAATAGTCATTCCTTGCCCCATGGGCCTCTCCAGCATAAAGCTCCCAAGGAGCAGCTGGCTTCCCTGGGAACAGATGAGGGAGGGAGGGACGGAGGGCGGGCAAGCCCAAGAGCAGACCAGTCTCTTTGTAAATTAACCTCCGAAGGGACATCCTATCACTTTGGCCACATTCTGTCCTTTACAAGGGAGTCAGTAGTTCTGACTCGAATCAAGAGTTAGAGTATGGAACACAAAACGATGTGTACCCAAGATGGGAATCGTTGGAGACCCTTAAAGGCTGCCCTCCCTACTTGGCTGGGACTTGACCTCAGCTAGCCACCACTATAATCTCTGCATCCTTATATTATTATATATTATGTTAGATTATATTATATGCACTATTATCTTTGCATAGAATCATCACATCCTAGGATGTGAACGAGGGGAACATTTTACCAAGCCCTTCTGGGATCCTTCAGCAGCTTGCCTAGAAGTGCCTTGCCCAAGGGTGCCTGTCAGGTCAGTGTCTGGCTCCTGATTTCGGTTCAGGGCTGATCACGTGATCTGGGAAATCCAGACCAGCGTCTGGTTCAGCACTTGAGTCCCAAGCCTGTCGAGGAATCTCTCTAACTCGGCCCCTCCCCCGCCTGCATGTGTGTGCGTTCTTTGTGTGTGTGTGTGTGTGTATGTGTGCGCCGTCACCCTTTCTGTCTCTCTCTCTCTCTCGAAGAAGAAGAAGAAGAAGAAGAAGAAGAAGAAGAAGAAGAAGAAGAAGAACAGTAGTAGGCATAGTAGTAGAAGTTATTGGCACAGCAGGTGATCATTAGACAACCCTGGTTTGGAACGGGAGCTCTGAAATTCACTAGCTGTGTGATCTTGAGGCAAGTTGTTTCCCCTGTCTGAACGTCAGTCAGACATGACACACTGGGTTATTGGGACGATTAAGGGATCGATACAAGACACTTCAAACCGTCCCTTGCTTGGCATAGAATCCCTTACTCAAATCCATTCTCAGTAGCAGTAGTCTCAGCCATTGGATATTTTTATTTTTATTTGTGTTACGCTGAACACTGAAAAATATACTCTCATACTCATACGGCTCCAGGGAATATGGAGCATCAGGCTAAAGAATGGGGTGGAGCCATGGGTATGGCTGAAGGGGTAAGCACAGGAACTTTGGTGCTCTGGTTGTGAGTGTTGGTGGCTGCTGGGCAAGGGAATCAGACCTGCAGGGGACCCGAGAACTTGGAGTCTGGCCAGTGCACCCTTGCTCCCTTCTTGGGCTTCCTGGGTTTCAGGGGAGCCATTGGCCCTTGAGGGTATTTGGAGGCTGTGCCCGGAACAGCAGGAGCAGGAGCAGGAGGCCCTCCGGAGACAGGCTGGACCTTGGGCCCAGAGTTGGCCAGCTTCTGCCTGAGGCAATGGTTTTGGGCCTGGAGCCTTTGGAACTCCCTCTCTGCCCACAGGACAGCCTTCTGGCTCTCCTCACTTCTCTTCTCCACCAGGAGGCGCTCCCGCTCATGCAAGGAGGAGATTTGCTGCCATTCTCGGTGCAGGTCGGTGTCCATGTTCCTATAGAGGCCCAAGTGCCAGTGGGCAGCATCCGCCTTCCTGCGCACCTTGGCAAGCTCGTTCTTCACTTGCAGGCAGCGTGCCTTCTCCTCCATCATCTTCCTCTCCAGGTGTCTGAGGTTCTCTTCGCACAGCTTCGGCTCTGCCTCAAGCTTCAGGCGCAACGTCGGAATCTCACCGTCCAGGAGGGTGTTCCGAAGGTGAACAGGTACTTGCTCAGTTTGGTGGTTTGTTGGGTTTCTTGGGAGCTCTTCATTCCTCTGACGTGCCTTCTTCAGTGCCCTGGATGGCTTTAATTGGTTCACGGGGCTCCCGCCTGAGGGCACGTGGTCAGGGGAGGAGGAGCCAGTCTCCACCTGCCTCCTTGAGCCCCCACCTTCCAGATGATCTCCAAGCAGCTCTAGCACATGCATCCCCTTCAGGAGGATCTGGCTGAGGGTGTGCTTTTGGCTCTGGCCCTCAGCGCTGGCCTGCCGCCGCACTCCTCCTTCAGGAAGCTCTGGCCTGCCTGCCTGTCCTGCCTCGTCCTGCACTCTCTGTCCACAGCTGCCAATCTCCTGAACCAGCAGGTCTGCACTTGCCTGCAGATCACGGCTGTCCTTGAAGCCTTCTGGTGTTTTCCTCACCAGGGCTTCTCCATCTTCCTGGGCTGCTCCACAGATGGGAT
The DNA here is from genome assembly GCF_922984935.1 of Meles meles. Taxonomy (NCBI): domain Eukaryota; kingdom Metazoa; phylum Chordata; class Mammalia; order Carnivora; family Mustelidae; genus Meles; species Meles meles. The sequence continues at coordinate 140,595 of NW_025721201.1, forward strand.
TTTCATGAGGCAGCTGGTGAGGGCTCTTCAACAGCCTTTCCCGAACTCCCTTCAGCAGTTGCATGGTGTTTCCCACTGACCAATACCAGGCATCTTGATTCAGGGCAGCCAGAGCAAGAAGCTGGAACGGGAGAGGACTGGCCTTCCGCTCGGATGATGCGACAGCTCCACGGGCTTGTGCGTCCGGTTCGGTCTTCTCCATGCCTTTTCCAGAGACTTCCTCGTTCTGGGCACACTGCCCCTTTCTTCTTTGGAAGCTGAGTGCACTCTTTCCCAGGAACACCACCACTGCAGGGCACACCAGGATCTCCCAGCGAAACCCAGAGACTCGTGGCACATGTGGCCAACGTTCGGATATCACCAACCCAGCAGCCCACAGCTGCTCCAGGACAGCCCACAGCGGCTCCAGAACTGTGTGGGGAGGCATTTGGATGGCCCCCAGCTGGCTCCAAAGAGCCTTGTGGCTTGGTCTCCGATCACCAGTGTCTTCTGGGCCACTAGGAAGTGCTTGGAACCCCTACGAGGGTTCCGTCTCCAAGGCAAACCAGTGCCTGGCAACAGGAGCTGAAGGGAGGAGGGGTGGGGGAGGTGCACCTGAGTCTCCTGCCTGCAACCGGAGCTGAGAGCAGGTGGGGTAGGGGAGGGGAATCGCTATATTGTACACCTGAAACAAATACAACGCTATCGATCAATTTCTCGGAAGTACAATTGAAACATTAAAAAAAAATATTGAAAAAGCAAACTAGGTATCCAAAGGAGAAAAATAAAAAATATCCAAAAACTGAGAAAGTAACATTCTAGATGATCAAAGATCAAAGATCAAATCTCAATGCATTGAAGTGAAGGAAAATGAACATACAACATACGAAATTGTGTGGGACACAGCTCAATCAATGGACAGCACCATGTAGAGCAATCACTGCCTATGTTAGAAAGGAGGTGGAGCATCTGGCAGGCTCAGTCAGTTAGTCCAACTCTTGATTTGGACTCGGGTCATGATCAAATTCGGGGTTGTGAGACTGAACCTGCATTGTGCTGGTGCTGGGCATGGAGGCTGCTTAATAATCCGTCTCTATCTCTCTCTCTCTCTCTGTACCCCTTCCCTGTCTCTCTCTCTCTCTCTCTCTCTGTCTCTCCCTGTCTCAAAACAATAAGCTCTCCACGTCAGAACCTAGAAAAAGATGAGAAAATAAAACTAAAGAAGAAAACCAAAGGAATCCTTCCACCCAATTCCAAGATCTACAGCTATAGTAATCAAAAATGTGTGGTGTTGGTGAAGGGATAGACAAATGGAACAGTATAAAGATAGATAAGTGGAACCGGATCAAACCCAGAAAGAGACCAACCACCAACATGTCAATGGGATTCTGACAAAGGGGAAAAGCAATTCAATGGAGGAGTGACAGCGTTTTGAAGAAATGGTGCTAGAGCAAGTGGACTTCCAGAGACAAAGAAGAAGAAGGAGAAGAAGAAGAGGGAGGGGCAGAGAGGAGGAGGAGGTGGAGGTGGAGGACGAGGAGGACGAGGACCACAATCGAAGGCTCATCCTCTGTACAAAACTGAACTCGTGGCGCCTGGGTGACTCAGTCGCTGAGGCAGCCAGCTCTTAATTTCGGCTCTTGTCATGCTCTCAGGGTCCCGGGACAAAATCAGGCTCCAAGCTCACTGGGGAGTCTGCTTAAGGACGCTCTTTTCGCTTCTCCCTCCACCCCACGCCCCACTCATGCGCATGCTCACTCTCTCAAAAAGAAAAAAAATTTTGTTAAATTAACTCAAAATTAATCACCGCCTTCTATGTAAAATGATAAATCTCCTAGGGAAAAAATGTCCAGAATGGACAGCTAGGGAAAGAATCCTCCGACTGGACATCAAATCATGTTCCGTTCAAGAAGAGTTGATTCATTAGACATGATCCAACAGTCAGAATTGGAAGTCTGTTATGTGTGAAATACCTTGTGAAGAAGACCCAAAAGGGAAGCTACAAACTGGGAGAAAATAGGTGCAAACCACATACCTGATAAAGGACTCCTGTCGGAAGGAGAGAACCTCAAAAGTGGACCCCCAAAGAAGCAAGCCATCCAGTCTGAAAAGAACAAAAACCAAAAAATGGGCAAAAGACCGAAACCCTTTACCAAAGAGTATACAGATGGAAATCCCATAAAAAGTTACCAGCGGGGCAATTCAGATTCAAACTCCAATGAGCTCTCACTGCACACCTATCACCATGATGCAAACCAAATGCACCCGAGAGGGAGAGAGAGACCCCATTCCCCAATGCAAGGCAGGATGTGGAACGACTGGATCGCTCCTGCATCGCTGTTGGGAATGGAAGAGGATAGAGCTCCCTCTTGAAAACAGTTCACAGTTCCTTTTCTTTTTCAAGGCCTGGATTTAAATTCCAGGGAACAAGCAGTAGAATATGCTTTTCGGGTGCACAGTAGAGTGACCCAACCCTCCACACAGTTTCTCTGAAAACTAGACTTGCAACCACCCTAGGACCCCAGTCATTGCACTCTTGGCATTTCTCTGCGAGAAATCCAAACTTACGTTTGCTCAAAAACCTGTACAGGAACGGATCTGTGTCCTGATGGAAGCAGTGGGGCTGCCAAGGGGGTAGAAGTGACTGCAGTGGTTGGATATTGACACTGGACAGCCTTGTAAGAGATGTTCTCATCTTGCTTCTTTGAAGGCCCCTTCCCATTCATGGTGGTCCTGGGGACAAGGAGAAAAGGAATGTCAACGATTTCAAGAAGTTGAAACGATTTCAAGAAGTTGAAACCAAGCATTAGAACACCATCTCTTCTACATGAATTCATTCTCGTATTCACCCCCAGTCTCCCAAAGCAGACAGGAGGGGTCTGGTCCAACAGGGGTTGCGGGCAGTGGCCCTTCCACAGGCCATCTCCCCTCCAGTCTAGAAGTCCAACGACCAGGTCCCAGGCTTTCAACTCATCTCATTCTCTAGGGGCCTTCTCTAGGGGCCCCAGGGAACTTCTGGGCTCTTTCTCTGCCTTCTAGGAGGCTCTGTGGGGCTGGGTCGAGTGCTCTCAGCCGACTTGGACCACACTGCCAGGTGTCTCCTCCTGCATTTGCCACCCTTCGACACAGGAGGATCAAGTGGGAGGATGTCCTCTCAGAGAGATCCATGGCGATCAGAATAGATGTCCTCTCTCTTCCATTGTTTACCCTCATCTCTCAGGCGTTTCTACCATCTCTTGATTTCCCTGGAATTTCAACCCCAGGAGAGGGGGGCGGTGGGTCAGAAGCCAAACATTTGGCTTCACACTCCTGTCTTTCTTGAAGGTTTTCCCCGAACCAATGGGCCTAAAACAACATTCATAACCTGATATGGTTTCTGTGGGCCAGCCATCCAGGTGCAACTAGCCAGGTCCCTGTGGCTCAGGATCTCTCACAAGGCTGCAGTCAAGAGGGCCTCTGGATCTTCAGTCATCTGCGGGCTTGTTGGGGGTCAGTCTGCTTTTGAGCTCACTCAGCTGGCTGTGAGTAGCCAGAGGCCCTCCATTGCTGGAAGCAAGAAATAGTCATTCCTTGCCCCATGGGCCTCTCCAGCATAAAGCTCCCAAGGAGCAGCTGGCTTCCCTGGGAACAGATGAGGGAGGGAGGGACGGAGGGCGGGCAAGCCCAAGAGCAGACCAGTCTCTTTGTAAACTCACCTCCGAAGGGACATCCTATCACTTTGGCCACATTCTGTCCTTTACAAGGGAGTCAGTAGTTCTGACTCGAATCAAGAGGTAGAGTATGGAACACAAAACGATGTGTACCCAAGATGGGAATCGTTGGAGACCCTTAAAGGCTGCCCTCCCTACTTGGCTGGGACTTGACCTCAGCTAGCCACCACTATAATCTCTGCATCCTTATATTATTATATATTATGTTAGATTATATTATATGCACTATTATCTTTGCATAGAATCATCACATCCTAGGACGTGAACGAGGGGAACATTTTACCAAGCCCTTCTGGGATCCTTCAGCAGCTTGCCTAGAAGTTCCTTGCCCAAGGGTGCCTGTCAGGTCAGTGTCTGGCTCCTGATTTCGGTTCAGGGCTGATCACGTGATCTGGGAAATCCAGACCAGCGTCTGGTTCAGCACTTGAGTCCCAAGCCTGTCGAGGAATCTCTCTAACTCGGCCCCTCCCCCGCCTGCATGTGTGTGCGTTCCTTTGTGTGTGTGTGTGTGTGTATGTGTGCGCCGTCACCCTTTCTGTCTCTCCGAAGAAGAAGAAGAAGAAGAAGAAGAAGAAGAAGAAGAAGAAGAAGAAGAAGAAGAAGAAGAAGAAGAAAAGTAGTAGGCATAGTAGTAGAAGTTATTGGCACAGCAGGTGATCATTAGACAACCCTGGTTTGGAACGGGAGCTCTGAAATTCACTAGCTGTGTGATCTTGGGGCAGGTTGTTTCCCCTGTCTGAACCTCAGTCAGACATGACACACTGGGTTATTGGGACGATTAAGGGATCGATAAAAGACACTTCAAACCGTCCCTTGCTTGGCATAGAATCCCTTAATCAAATCCATTCTCAGGAGCAGTAGTCACAGCCATTGGATATTTTTATTTTTATTTGTGTTACGCTGAACACTGAAAAATATTCTGTCACACTCATATGGCTCCAGGGAATATGGAGCATCAGGCTAAAGGATGGGGTGGATCTCAAGTCAAAGGAGCCATGGGTATGGCTGAAGGGGTAAGCACAGGAGCTTTTGTGCTCTGGTTGTGAGTGTTGGTGGCTGCTGGGCAAGGGAATCAGACCTGCAGGGGACCTGAGAACTTGGAGTCTGGCCAGTGCACCCTTGCTCCCTTCTTGGGCTTCCTGGGTTTCAGGGGAGCCTTTGGCCCTTGAGGGTATTTGGAGGCTGTGCCCGGAACAGCAGGAGCAGGAGCAGGAGGCCCCCCGGAGACAGGCTGGACCATGGGCCCAGAGTTGGCCAGCTTCTGCCAGAGGCAATGGTTTTGGGCCTGGCGCCTTTGGAACTCCCTCTCTGCCCACAGGACAGCCTTCTGGCTCTCCTCACTCCTCTTCTCCAACAGGAGGCGCTCCCGCTCATGCAAGGAGGAGATTTGCTGCCATTCTCGGTGCAGGTCGGCGGCCATGTTCCTATAGAGGCCCAAGTGCCAGCGGGCAGCATCCGCCTTCCTGCGCACCTTGGCAAGCTCGTTCTTCACTTGCAGGCAGCGTGCCTTCTCCTCCATCATCTTCCTCTCCAGGTGTCTGAGGTGCTCTTCGCACAGCTTCGGCTCTGCCTCAAGCGTCAGGCGCAACTTCGGAATCTCACCGTCCAGGAGGGTGTTCCGAAGGTGAACAGGTACTTGCTCCGCTTGGTGGCTTGTTGGGTTTCTTGGGAGCTCTTCATTCCTCTGACGTGCCTTCTTCAGTGCCCTAGACGGCTTTAATTGGTTCACGGGGCTCCCGCCTGAGGGCACGTGGTCAGGGGAGGAGGAGCCAGTCTCCACCTGCCTCCTTGAGCCCCCACCTTCCAGATGATCTCCAAGCAGCTCTAGCACATGCATCCCCTTCAGGAGGATCTGGCTGAGGGTGTGCTGTTGGCTCTGGCCCTCAGCGCTGACCTGCCGCCGCACTCCTCCTTCAGGAAGCTCTGGCCTGCCTGCCTGCCCTGCCTCGTCCTGCACTCTCTGTCCACAGCTGCCAATCTCCTGAACCAGCGGGTCTGCACTTGCCTGCAGATCACGGCTGTCTTTGAAGCCTTCTGGTGTTTTCCTCACCAGGGCTTCTCCATCTTCTTGGGCTGCTCCACAGATGGGATTTTCATGAGGCAGCTGGTGAGGGCTCTTCAACAGCCTTTCCCGAACTCCCTTCAGCAGTTGCGTGGTGTTTCCCACTGACCAATACCCGGCATCTTGATTCAGGGCAGCCAGAGCAAGACGCTGGAACGGGAGAGGACTGGCCTTCGGCTCGGATGATGCGACAGCTCCACGGGCTTGTGCGTCCGGTTCGGTCTTCTCCATGCCTTTTCCAGAGACTTCCTCCTTCTGGGCACACTGCCACTTTCTTCTTCGGAAGCTGAGTGCACTCTTTCCCAGGAACACCACCACTGCAGTGCACACCAGGATCTCCCAGCGAAACCCAGAGACTCGTGGCACATGTGGCCAAGGTTCGTCTATCACCAACCCAGCAGCCCACAGCTGCTCCAGGACAGCCCACAGCGGCTCCAGAACTGTGTGGGGAGGCATTTGGATGGCCCCCAGCTGGCTCCAAAGAGCCTTGTGGCTTGGTCTCCGATCACCAGTGTCTTCTGGGCCACTAGGAAGTGCTTGGAACCCCTACGAGGGTTCCGTCTCCAACGCAAACCAGTGCCTGGCAACAGGAGCTGAAGGGAGGAGGGGTGGGGGAGGTGCACCTGAGTCTCCTGCCTGCAACCGGAGCTGACAGCAGGTGGGGTAGGGGAGGGGAATCGCTATATTGTACACCTGAAACAAATACAACGCTATCGATCAATTTCTCGGAAGTACAATTGAAACATTAAAAAAAAAATATTGAAAAAGCAAACTAGGTATCCAAAGGAGAAAAATAACAAATATCCAAACACTGAGAAAGTAACATTCTAGATGATCAAAGATCAAAGATCAAATCTCAATGCATTGAAGTGAAGGAAAATGAACATACAACATACGAAAATGTGTGGGACACAGCTCAATCAATGGACAGCACCATGTAGAGCAATCACTGCCTATGTTAGAAAGGAGGAGGAGCATCTGGCAGGCTCAGTCAGTTAGTCCAACTCTTGATTTGGACTCGGGTCATGATCAAATTCGGGGTTGTGAGACTGAACCTGCATTGTGCTGGTGCTGGGCATGGAGGCTGCTTAATAATCCGTCTCTATCTCTCTCTCTCTCTCTGTACACCTTCCCTGTCTCTCTCTCTCTCTCTCTCTCTGTCTCTCCCTGTCTCAAAACAATAAGCTCTCCACGTCAGAACCTAGAAAAAGATGAGAAAATAAAACTAAAGAAGAAAACCAAAGGAATCCTTCCACCCAATTCCAAGATCTACAGCTATAGTAATCAAAAATGTGTGGTGTTGGTGAAGGGATAGACAAATGGAACAGTATAAAGATAGATAAGTGGAACCGGATCAAACCCAGAAAGAGACCAACCACCAACATGTCAATGGGATTCTGACAAAGGGGAAAAGCAATTCAATGGAGGAGTGACAGCGTTTTGAAGAAATGGTGCTAGAGCAAGTGGACTTCCAGAGACAAAGAAGAAGAAGGAGAAGAAGAAGAGGGAGGGGCAGAGAGGAGGAGGAGGTGGAGGTGGAGGACGAGGAGGACGAGGACCACAATCGAAGGCTCATCCTCTGTACAAAACTGAACTCGTGGCGCCTGGGTGACTCAGTCGCTGAGGCAGCCAGCTCTTAATTTCGGCTCTTGTCATGCTCTCAGGGTCCCGGGACAAAATCAGGCTCCAAGCTCACTGGGGAGTCTGCTTAAGGACGCTCTTTTCGCTTCTCCCTCCACCCCACGCCCCACTCATGCGCATGCTCACTCTCTCAAAAAGAAAAAAAATTTTGTTAAATTAACTCAAAATTAATCACCGCCTTCTATGTAAAATGATAAATCTCCTAGGGAAAAAATGTCCAGAATGGACAGCTAGGGAAAGAATCCTCCGACTGGACATCAAATCATGTTCCGTTCAAGAAGAGTTGATTCATTAGACATGATCCAACAGTCAGAATTGGAAGTCTGTAATGTGTGAAATACCTTGTGAAGAAGACCCAAAAGGGAAGCTACAAACTGGGAGAAAATAGGTGCAAACCACATACCTGATAAAGGACTCCTGTCGGAAGGAGAGAACCTCAAAAGTGGACCCCCAAAGAAGCAAGCCATCCAGTCTGAAAAGAACAAAAACCAAAAAATGGGCAAAAGACCGAAACCCTTTACCAAAGAGTATACAGATGGAAATCCCATAAAAAGTTACCAGCGGGGCAATTCAGATTCAAACTCCAATGAGCTCTCACTGCACACCTATCACCATGATGCAAACCAAATGCACCCGAGAGGGAGAGAGAGACCCCACTCCCCAATGCAAGGCAGGATGTGGAACGACTGGATCGCTCCTGCATCGCTGTTGGGAATGGAAGAGGATAGAGCTCCCTCTTGAAAACAGTTCACAGTTCCTTTTCTTTTTCAAGGCCTGGATTTAAATTCCAGGGAACAAGCAGTAGAATATGCTTTTCGGGTGCACAGTAGAGTGACCCAACCCTCCACACAGTTTCTCTGAAAACTAGACTTGCAACCACCCTAGGACCCCAGTCATTGCACTCTTGGCATTTCTCTGCGAGAAATCCAAACTTACGTTTGCTCAAAAACCTGTACAGGAACGGATCTGTGTCCTGATGGAAGCAGTGGGGCTGCCAAGGGGGTAGAAGTGACTGCAGTGGTTGGATATTGACACTGGACAGCCTTGTAAGAGATGTTCTCATCTTGCTTCTTTGAAGGCCCCTTCCCATTCATGGTGGTCCTGGGGACAAGGAGGAAAGGAATGTCAACGATTTCAAGAAGTTAAAACGATTTCAAGAAGTTGAAACCAAGCATTAGAACACCATCTCTTCTACATGAATTCATTCTCGTATTCACCCCCAGTCTCCCAAAGCAGACAGGAGGGGTCTGGTCCAACAGGGGTTGCGGGCAGTGGCCCTTCCACAGGCCATCTCCCCTCCAGTCTAGAAGTCCAACGACCAGGTCCCAGGCTTTCAACTCATCTCATTCTCTAGGGGCCTTCTCTAGGGGCCCCAGGGAACTTCTGGGCTCTTTCTCTGCCTTCTAGGAGGCTCTGTGGGGCTGGGTCGAGTGCTCTCAGCCGACTTGGACCACACTGCCAGGTGTCTCCTCCTGCATTTGCCACCCTTCGACACAGGAGGATCAAGTGGGAGGATGTCCTCTCAGAGAGATCCATGGCGATCAGAATAGATGTCCTCTCTCTTCCATTGTTTACCCTCATCTCTCAGGCGTTTCTACCATCTCTTGATTTCCCTGGAATTTCAACCCCAGGAGAGGGGGGCGGTGGGTCAGAAGCCAAAGATTTGGCTTCCCACTCCTGTCTTTCTTGAAGGTTTTCCCCGAACCAATGGGCCTAAAACAACATTCATAACCTGATATGGTTTCTGTGGGCCAGCCATCCAGGTGCAACTAGCCAGGTCCCTGTGGCTCAGGATCTCTCACAAGGCTGCAGTCAAGAGGGCCTCTGGATCTTCAGTCATCTGCGGGCTTGTTGGGGGTCAGTCTGCTTTTGAGCTCACTCAGCTGGCTGTGAGCAGCCAGAGGCCCTCCATTGCTGGAAGCAAGAAATAGTCATTCCTTGCCCCATGGGCCTCTCCAGCATAAAGCTCCCAAGGAGCAGCTGGCTTCCCTGGGAACAGATGAGGGAGGGAGGGACGGAGGGCGGGCAAGCCCAAGAGCAGACCAGTCTCTTTGTAAACTAACCTCCGAAGGGACATCCTATCACTTTGGCCACATTCTGTCCTTTACAAGGGAGTCAGTAGTTCTGACTCGAATCAAGAGTTAGAGTATGGAACACAAAACGATGTGTACCCAAGATGGGAATCGTTGGAGACCCTTAAAGTCTGCCCTCCCTACTTGGCTGGGACTTGACCTCAGCTAGCCACCACTATAATCTCTGCATCCTTATATTATTATATATTATGTTAGATTATATTATATGCACTATTATCTTTGCATAGAATCATCACATCCTAGGACGTGAACGAGGGGAACATTTTACCAAGCCCTTCTGGGATCCTTCAGCAGCTTGCCTAGAAGTTCCTTGCCCAAGGGTGCCTGTCAGGTCAGTGTCTGGCTCCTGATTTCGGTTCAAGGCTGATCACGTGATCTGGGAAATCCAGACCAGCGTCTGGTTCAGCACTTGAGTCCCAAGCCTGTCGAGGAATCTCTCTAACTCGGCCCCTCCCCCGCCTGCATGTGTGTGCGTTCCTTTGTGTGTGTGTGTGTGTGTATGTGTGCGCCGTCACCCTTTCTGTCTCTCCGAAGAAGAAGAAGAAGAAGAAGGAGAAGAAGAAGAAGAAGAAGAAGAAGAAGAAGAAGAAGAAGAAAAGTAGTAGGCATAGTAGTAGAAGTTATTGGCACAGCAGGTGATCATTAGACAACCCTGGTTTGGAACGGGAGCTCTGAAATTCACTAGCTGTGTGATCTTGGGGCAGGTTGTTTCCCCTGTCTGAACCTCAGTCAGACATGACACACTGGGTTATTGGGACGATTAAGGGATCGATAAAAGACACTTCAAACCGTCCCTTGCTTGGCATAGAATCCCTTAATCAAATCCATTCTCAGGAGCAGTAGTCACAGTCATTGGATATTTTTATTTTTATTTGTGTTACGCTGAACACTGAAAAATATTCTCTCACACTCATAGGGCTCCAGGGAATATGGAGCATCAGGCTAAAGGATGGGGTGGATCTCAAGTCAAAGGAGCCATGGGTATGGCTGAAGGGGTAAGCACAGGAGCTTTTGTGCTCTGGTTGTGAGTGTTGGTGGCTGCTGGGCAAGGGAATCAGACCTGCAGGGGACCCGAGAACTTGGAGTCTGGCCAGTGCACCCTTGCTCCCTTCTTGGGCTTCCTGGGTTTCAGGGGAGCCTTTGGCCCTTGAGGGTATTTGGAGGCTGTGCACGGAACAGCAGGAGCAGGAGCAGGAGGCCCCCCGGAGACAGGCTGGACCTTGGGCCCAGAGTTGGCCAGCTTCTGCCTGAGGCAATGGTTTTGGGCCTGGAGCCTTTGGAACTCCCTCTCTGCCCACAGGACAGCCTTCTGGCTCTCCTCACTTCTCTTCTCCACCAGGAGGCGCTCCCGCTCATGCAAGGAGGAGATTTGCTGCCATTCTCGGTGCAGGTCGGCGGCCATGTTCCTATAGAGGCCCAAGTGCCAGCGGGCAGCATCCGCCTTCCTGCGCACCTTGGCAAGCTCGTTCTTCACTTGCAGGCAGCGTGCCTTCTCCTCCATCATCTTCCTCTCCAGGTGTCTGAGGTGCTCTTCGCACAGCTTCGGCTCTGCCTCAAGCTTCAGGCGCAACGTCGGAATCTCACCGTCCAGGAGGGTGTTCCGAAGGTGAACAGGTACTTGCTCAGCTTGGTGGTTTGTTGGGTTTCTTGGGAGCTCTTCATTCCTCTGACGTGCCTTCTTCAGTGCCCTGGATGGCTTTAATTGGTTCACGGGGCTCCCGCCTGAGGGCACGTGGTCAGGGGAGGAGGAGCCAGTCTCCACCTGCCTCCTTGAGCCCCCACCTTCCAGATGATCTCCAAGCAGCTCTAGCACATGCATCCCCTTCAGGAGGATCTGGCTGAGGGTGTGCTTTTGGCTCTGGCCCTCACCGCTGGCCTGCCGCCGCACTCCTCCTTAAGGAAGCTCTGGCCTGCCTGCCTGCCCTGCCTCGTCCTGCACTCTCTGTCCACAGCTGCCAATCTCCTGAACCAGCGGGTCTGCACTTGCCTGCAGATCACGGCTGTCCTTGAAGCCTTCTGGTGTTTTCCTCACCAGGGCTTCTCCATCTTCCTGGGCGGCTCCACAGATGGGATTTTCATGAGGCAGCTGGTGAGGGCTCTTCAACAGCCTTTCCCGAACTCCCTTCAGCAGTTGCGTGGTGTTTCCCACTGACCAATACCCGGCATCTTGATTCAGGGCAGCCAGAGCAAGAAGTTGGAACGGGAGAGGACTGGCCTTCGGCTCGGATGATGCGACAGCGCCACGGGCTTGTGCGTCCGGTTCGGTCTTCTCCATGCCTTTTCCAGAGACTTCCTCGTTCTGGGCACACTGCCCCGTTCTTCTTCGGAAGCTGAGTGCACTCTTTCCCAGGAACACCACCGCTGCAGTGCACACCAGGATTTCCCAGCGAAACCCAGAGACTCGTGGCACATGTGGCCAACGTTCGGATATCACCAACCCAGCAGCCCACAGCTGCTCCAGGACAGGCCACAGCGGCTCCAGAACTGTGTGGGGAGGCATTTGGATGGCCCCCAGCTGGCTCCAAAGAGCCTTGTGGCTTGGTCTCCGATCACCAGTGTCTTCTGGGCCACTAGGAAGTGCTTGGAACCCCTACGAGGGTTCCGTCTCCAACGCAAACCAGTGCCTGGCAACAGGAGCTGAAGGGAGGAGGGGTGGGGGAGGTGCACCTGAGTCTCCTGCCTGCAACCGGAGCTGACAGCAGGTGGGGTAGGGGAGGGGAATCGCTATATTGTACACCTGAAACAAATACAACGCTATCGATCAATTTCTCGGAAGTACAATTGAAACATTAAACAAATATATTGAAAAAGCAAACTAGGTATCCAAAGGAGAAAAATAACAAATATCCAAACACTGAGAAAGTAACATTCTAGATGATCAAAGATCAAAGATCAAATCTCAATGCATTGAAGTGAAGGAAAATGAACATACAACATATGAAAATGTGTGGGACACAGCTCAATCAATGGACAGCACCATGTAGAGCAATCACTGCCTACGTTAGAAAGGAGGAGGAGCATCTGGCAGGCTCAGTCAGTTTGTCCAACTCTTGATTTGGACTCGGCTCATGATCAAACTCGGGGTTGTGAGACTGAACCTGCATTGTGCTGGTGCTGGGCATGGAGGCTGCTTAATAATCCGTCTCTATCTCTCTCTCTCTCTCTGTACCCCTTCCCTGTCTCTCTCTCTCTCTCTCTCTCTGTCTCTCCCTGTCTCAAAACAATAAGCTCTCCACGTCAGAACCTAGAAAAAGATGAGAAAATAAAACTAAAGAAGAAAACCAAAGGAATCCTTCCACCCAATTTCAAGATCTACAGCTATAGTAATCAAAAATGTGTGGTGTTGGTGAAGGGATAGACAAATGGAACAGTATAAAGATAGATAAGTGGAACCGGATCAAACCCAGAAAGAGACCAACCACCAACATGTCAATGGGATTCTGACAAAGGGGAAAAGCAATTCAATGGAGGAGTGACAGCGTTTTGAAGAAATGGTGCTAGAGGAAGTGGACTTCCAGAGACAAAGAAGAAGAAGGAGAAGAAGAAGAGGGAGGGGCAGAGAGGAGGAGGAGGTGGAGGTGGAGGACGAGGAGGACGAGGACCACAATCGAAGGCTCATCCTCTGTACAAAACTGAACTCGTGGCGCCTGGGTGACTCAGTCGCTGAGGCAGCCAGCTCTTAATTTCGGCTCTTGTCATGCTCTCAGGGTCCCGGGACAAAATCAGGCTCCAAGCTCACTGGGGAGTCTGCTTAAGGACGCTCTTTTCGCTTCTCCCTCCACCCCACGCCCCACTCATGCGCATGCTCACTCTCTCAAAAAGAAAAAAAATTTTGTTAAATTAACTCAAAATTAATCACCGCCTTCTATGTAAAATGATAAATCTTCTAGGGAAAAAATGTCCAGAATGGACAGCTAGGGAAAGAATCCTCCGACTGGACATCAAATCATGTTCCGTTCAAGAAGAGTTGATTCATTAGACATGATCCAACAGTCAGAATTGGAAGTCTGTAATGTGTGAAATACCTTGTGAAGAAGACCCAAAAGGGAAGCTACAAACTGGGAGAAAATAGGTGCAAACCACATACCTGATAAAGGACTCCTGTCGGAAGGAGAGAACCTCAAAAGTGGACCCCCAAAGAAGCAAGCCATCCAGTCTGAAAAGAACAAAAACCAAAAAATGGGCAAAAGACCGAAACCCTTTACCAAAGAGTATACAGATGGAAATCCCATAAAAAGTTACCAGCGGGGCAATTCAGATTCAAACTCCAATGAGCTCTCACTGCACACCTATCACCATGATGCAAACCAAATGCACCCGAGAGGGAGAGAGAGACCCCACTCCCCAATGCAAGGCAGGATGTGGAACGACTGGATCGCTCCTGCATCGCTGTTGGGAATGGAAGAGGATAGAGCTCCCTCTTGAAAACAGTTCACAGTTCCTTTTCTTTTTCAAGGCCTGGATTTAAATTCCAGGGAACAAGCAGTAGAATATGCTTTTCGGGTGCACAGTAGAGTGACCCAACCCTCCACACAGTTTCTCTGAAAACTAGACTTGCAACCACCCTAGGACCCCAGTCATTGCACTCTTGGCATTTCTCTGTGAGAAATCCAAACTTACGTTTGCTCAAAAACCTGTACAGGAACGGATCTGTGTCCTGATGGAAGCAGTGGGGCTGCCAAGGGGGTAGAAGTGACTGCAGTGGTTGGATATTGACACTGGACAGCCTTGTAAGAGATGTTCTCATCTTGCTTCTTTGAAGGCCCCTTCCCATTCATGGTGGTCCTGGGGACAAGGAGAAAAGGAATGTCAACGATTTCAAGAAGTTGAAACGATTTCAAGAAGTTGAAACCAAGCATTAGAACACCATCTCTTCTACATGAATTCATTCTCGTATTCACCCCCAGTCTCCCAAAGCAGACAGGAGGGGTCTGGTCCAACAGGGGTTGCGGGCAGTGGCCCTTCCACAGGCCATCTCCCCTCCAGTCTAGAAGTCCAACGACCAGGTCCCAGGCTTTCAACTCATCTCATTCTCTAGGGGCCTTCTCTAGGGGCCCCAGGGAACTTCTGGGCTCTTTCTCTGCCTTCTAGGAGGCTCTGTGGGGCTGGGTCGAGTGCTCTCAGCCGACTTGGACCACACTGCCAGGTGTCTCCTCCTGCATTTGCCACCCTTCGACACAGGAGGATCAAGTGGGAGGATGTCCTCTCAGAGAGATCCATGGCGATCAGAAAAGATGTCCTCTCTCTTCCATTGTTTACCCTCATCTCTCAGGCGTTTCTACCATCTCTTGATTTCCCTGGAATTTCAACCCCAGGAGAGGGGGGCGGTGGGTCAGAAGCCAAACATTTGGCTTCCCACTCCTGTCTTTCTTGAAGGTTTTCCCCGAACCAATGGGCCTAAAACAACATTCATAACCTGATATGGTTTCTGTGGGCCAGCCATCCAGGTGCAACTAGCCAGGTCCCTGTGGCTCAGGATCTCTCACAAGGCTGCAGTCAAGAGGGCCTCTGGATCTTCAGTCATCTGCGGCTTGTTGGGGGTCAGTCTGCTTTTGAGCTCACTCAGCTGGCTGTGAGCAGCCAGAGGCCCTCCATTGCTGGAAGCAAGAAATAGTCATTCCTTGCCCCATGGGCCTCTCCAGCATAAAGCTCCCAAGGAGCAGCTGGCTTCCCTGGGAACAGATGAGGGAGGGAGGGACGGAGGGCGGGCAAGCCCAAGAGGATACCAGTCTCTTTGTCAACTAACCTCCGAAGGGACATCCTATCACTTTGGCCACATTCTGTCCTTTACAAGGGAGTCAGTAGTTCTGACTCGAATCAAGAGGTAGAGTATGGAACACAAAACGATGTGTACCCAAGATGGGAATCGTTGGAGACCCTTAAAGGCTGCCCTCCCTACTTGGCTGGGACTTGACCTCAGCTAGCCACCACTATAATCTCTGCATCCTTATATTATTATATACTATGTTAGATTATATTATATGCACTATTATCTTTGCATAGGATCATCACATCCTAGGATGTGAACGAGGGGAACATTTTACCAAGCCCTTCTGGGATCCTTCAGCAGCTTGCCTAGAAGTTCCTTGCCCAAGGGTGCCTGTCAGGTCAGTGTCTGGCTCCTGATTTCGGTTCAGGGCTGATCACGTGATCTGGGAAATCCAGACCAGCGTCTGGTTCAGCACTTGAGTCCCAAGCCTGTCGAGGAATCTCTCTAACTCGGCCCCTCCCCCGCCTGCATGTGTGTGCGTTCCTTTGTGTGTGTGTGTGTGTGTATGTGTGCGCCGTCACCCTTTCTGTCTCTCCGAAGAAGAAGAAGAAGAAGAAGAAGAAGAAGAAGAAGAAGAAGAAGTAGAAGAAGAAGAAGAAGAAGAAGAAGAAGAAGAAGAAAAGTAGTAGGCATAGTAGTAGAAGTTATTGGCACAGCAGGTGATCATTAGACAACCCTGGTTTGGAACGGGAGCTCTGAAATTCACTAGCTGTGTGATCCTGGGGCAAGTTGTTTCCCCTGTCTGAACGTCAGTCAGACATGACACACTGGGTTATTGGGACGATTAAGGGATCGATAAAAGACACTTCAAACCGTCCCTTGCTTGGTATAGAATCCCTTACTCAAATCCATTCTCAGTAGCAGTAGTCTCAGCCATTGGATATTTTTATTTTTATTTGTGTTACGCTGAACACTGAAAAATATTCTCTCACACTCATACGGCTCCAGGGAATATGGAGCATCAGGCTAAAGGATGGGGTGGATCTCAAGTCAAAGGAGCCATGGGTATGGCTGAAGGGGTAAGCACAGGAGCTTTGGTGCTCTGGTTGTGAGTGTTGGTGGCTGCTGGGCAAGGGAATCAGACCTGCAGGGGACCTGAGAACTTGGAGTCTGGCCAGTGCACCCTTGCTCCCTTCTTGGGCTTCCTGGGTTTCAGGGGAGCCTTTGGCCCTTGAGGGTATTTGGAGGCTGTGCCCGGAACAGCAGGAGCAGGAGCAGGAGGCCCCCCGGAGACAGGCTGGACCATGGGCCCAGAGTTGGCCAGCTTCTGCCAGAGGCAATGGTTTTGGGCCTGGCGCCTTTGGAACTCCCTCTCTGCCCACAGGACAGCCTTCTGGCTCTCCTCACTCCTCTTCTCCAACAGGACGCGCTCCCGCTCATGCAAGGAGGAGATTTGCTGCCATTCTCGGTGCAGGTCGGCGGCCATGTTCCTATAGAGGCCCAAGTGCCAGCGGGCAGCATCCGCCTTCCTGCGCACCTTGGCAAGCTCGTTCTTCACTTGCAGGCAGCGTGCCTTCTCCTCCATCATCTTCCTCTCCAGGTGTCTGAGGTGCTCTTCGCACAGCTTCAGCTCTGCCTCAAGCGTCAGGCGCAACTTCGGAATCTCACCGTCCAGGAGGGTGTTCCGAAGGTGAACAGGTACTTGCTCCGCTTGGTGGCTTGTTGGGTTTCTTGGGAGCTCTTCATTCCTCTGACGTGCCTTCTTCAGTGCCCTGGACGGCTTTAATTGGTTCACGGGGCTCCCGCCTGAGGGCACGTGGTCAGGGGAGGAGGAGCCAGTCTCCACCTGCCTCCTTGAGCCCCCACCTTCCAGATGATCTCCAAGCAGCTCTAGCACATGCATCCCCTTCAGGAGGATCTGGCTGAGGGTGTGCTTTTGGCTCTGGCCCTCAGCGCTGGCCTGCCGCTGCACTCCTCCTTAAGGAAGCTCTGGCCTGCCTGCCTGCCCTGCCTCGTCCTGCACTCTCTGTCCACAGCTGCCAATCTCCTGAACCAGCGGGTCTGCACTTGCCTGCAGATCACGGCTGTCCTTGAAGCCTTCTGGTGTTTTCCTCACCAGGGCTTCTCCATCTTCCTGGGCGGCTCCACAGATGGGATTTTCATGAGGCAGCTGGTGAGGGCTCTTCAACAGCCTTTCCCGAACTCCCTTCAGCAGTTGCGTGGTGTTTCCCACTGACCAATACCCGGCATCTTGATTCAGGGCAGCCAGAGCAAGAAGTTGGAACGGGAGAGGACTGGCCTTCGGCTCGGATGATGCGACAGCGCCACGGGCTTGTGCGTCCGGTTCGGTCTTCTCCATGCCTTTTCCAGAGACTTCCTCGTTCTGGGCACACTGCCCCGTTCTTCTTCGGAAGCTGAGTGCACTCTTTCCCAGGAACACCACCGCTGCAGTGCACACCAGGATCTCCCAGCGAAACCCAGAGACTCGTGGCACATGTGGCCAACGTTCGGATATCACCAACCCAGCAGCCCACAGCTGCTCCAGGACAGCCCACAGCGGGTCCAGAACTGTGTGGGGAGGCATTTGGATGGCCCCCAGCTGGCTCCAAAGAGCCTTGTGGCTTGGTCTCCGATCACCAGTGTCTTCTGGGCCACTAGGAAGTGCTTGGAACCCCTACGAGGGTTCCGTCTCCAACGCAAACCAGTGCCTGGCAACAGGAGCTGAAGGGAGGAGGGGTGGGGGAGGTGCACCTGAGTCTCCTGCCTGCAACCGGAGCTGACAGCAGGTGGGGTAGGGGAGGGGAATCGCTATATTGTACACTTGAAACAAATACAACGCTATCGATCAATTTCTCGGAAGTACAATTGAAACATTAAACAAAAATATTGAAAAAGCAAACTAGGTATCCAAAGGAGAAAAATAACAAATATCCAAACACTGAGAAAGTAACATTCTAGATGATCAAAGATCAAAGATCAAATCTCAATGCATTGAAGTGAAGGAAAATGAACATACAACATATGAAAATGTGTGGGACACAGCTCAATCAATGGACAGCACCATGTAGAGCAATCACTGCCTATGTTAGAAAGGAGGAGGAGCATCTGGCAGGCTCAGTCAGTTAGTCCAACTCTTGATTTGGACTCGGCTCATGATCAAACTCGGGGTTGTGAGACTGAACCTGCATTGTGCTGGTGCTGGGCATGGAGGCTGCTTAATAATCCGTCTCTATCTCTCTTTCTCTCTCTCTGTACCCCTTCCCTGTCTCTCTCTCTCTCTCTCTCTCTCTGTCTCTCCCTGTCTCAAAACAATAAGCTCTCCACATCAGAACCTAGAAAAAGATGAGAAAATAAAACTAAAGAAGAAAACCAAAGGAATCCTTCCACCCAATTTCAAGATCTACAGCTATAGTAATCAAAAATGTGTGGTGTTGGTGAAGGGATAGACAAATGGAACAGTATAAAGATAGATAAGTGGAACCGGATCAAACCCAGAAAGAGACCAACCACCAACATGTCAATGGGATTCTGACAAAGGGGAAAAGCAATTCAATGGAGGAGTGACAGCGTTTTGAAGAAATGGTGCTAGAGCAAGTGGACTTCCAGAGACAAAGAAGAAGAAGCAGAAGAAGAAGAGGGAGGGGCAGAGAGGAGGAGGAGGTGGAGCTGGAGGACGAGGAGGACGAGGACCACAATCGAAGGCTCATCCTCTGTACAAAACTGAACTCGTGGCGCCTGGGTGACTCAGTCGCTGAGGCAGCCAGCTCTTAATTTCGGCTCTTGTCATGCTCTCAGGGTCCCGGGACAAAATCAGGCTCCAAGCTCACTGGGGAGTCTGCTTAAGGACGCTCTTTTCGCTTCTCCCTCCACCCCACGCCCCACTCATGCGCATGCTCACTCTCTCAAAAAGAAAAAAAATTTTGTTAAATTAACTCAAAATTAATCACCGCCTTCTATGTAAAATGATAAATCTTCTAGGGAAAAAATGTCCAGAATGGACAGCTAGGGAAAGAATCCTCCGACTGGACATCAAATCATGTTCCGTTCAAGAAGAGTTGATTCATTAGACATGATCCAACAATCAGAATTGGAAGTCTGTAATGCGTGAAACACCTTGTGAAGAAGACCCAAAAGGGAAGCTACAAACTGGGAGAAAATAGGTGCAAACCACATACCTGATAAAGGACTCCTGTCGGAAGGAGAGAACCTCAAAAGTGGACCCCCAAAGAAGCAAGCCATCCAGTCTGAAAAGAACAAAAACCAAAAAATGGGCAAAAGACCGAAACCCTTTACCAAAGAGTATACAGATGGAAATCCCATAAAAAGTTACCAGCGGGGCAATTCAGATTCAAACTCCAATGAGCTCTCACTGCACACCTATCACCATGATGCAAACCAAATGCACCCGAGAGGGAGAGAGAGACCCCACTCCCCAATGCAAGGCAGGATGTGGAACGACTGGATCGCTCCTGCATCGCTGTTGGGAATGGAAGGTGATAGAGCTCCCTCTTGAAAACAGTTCACAGTTCCTTTTCTTTTTCAAGGCCTGGATTTAAATTCCAGGGAACAAGCAGTAGAATATGCTTTTCGGGTGCACAGTAGAGTGACCCAACCCTCCACACAGTTTCTCTGAAAACTAGACTTGCAACCACCCTAGGACCCCAGTCATTGCACTCTTGGCATTTCTCTGCGAGAAATCCAAACTTACGTTTGCTCAAAAACCTGTACAGGAACGGATCTGTGTCCTGATGGAAGCAGTGGGGCTGCCAAGGGGGTAGAAGTGACTGCAGTGGTTGGATATTGACACTGGACAGCCTTGTAAGAGATGTTCTCATCTTGCTTCTTTGAAGGCCCCTTCCCATTCATGGTGGTCCTGGGGACAAGGAGAAAAGGAATGTCAACGATTTCAAGAAGTTGAAACCAAGCATGAGAACACCATCTCTTCTACATGAATTCATTCTCATATTCACCCCCAGTCTCCCAAAGCAGACAGGAGGGGTCTGGTCCAACAGGGGTTGCGGGCAGTGGCCCTTCCACAGGCCATCTCCCCTCCAGTCTAGAAGTCCAACGACCAGGTCCCAGGCTTCCAACTCATCTCATTCTCTCGGGGCCTTCTCTAGGGGCCCCAGGGAACTTCTGGGCTCTTTCTCTGCCTTCTAGGAGGCTCTGTGGGGCTGGGTCGAGTGCTCTCAGCCGACTTGGACCACACTGCCAGGTGTCTCCTCCTGCATTTGCCACCCTTCGACACAGGAGGATCAAGTGGGAGGATGTCCTCTCAGAGAGATCCATGGCGATCAGAATAGATGTCCTCTCTCTTCCATTGTTTACCCTCATCTCTCAGGCGTTTCTACCATCTCTTGATTTCCCTGGAATTTCAACCCCAGGAGGGGGGGGGGGTCAGAAGCCAAACATTTGGCTTCCCACTCCTGTCTTTCTTGAAGGTTTTCCCCGAACCAATGGGCCTAAAACAACATTCATAACCTGATATGGTTTCTGTGGGCCAGCCATCCAGGTGCAACTAGCCAGGTCCCTGTGGCTCAGGATCTCTCACAAGGCTGCAGTCAAGAGGGCCTCTGGATCTTCAGTCATCTGCGGCTTGTTGGGGGTCAGTCTGCTTTTGAGCTCACTCAGCTGGCTGTGAGCAGCCAGAGGCCCTCCATTGCTGGAAGCAAGAAATAGTCATTCCTTGCCCCATGGGCCTCTCCAGCATAAAGCTCCCAAGGAGCAGCTGGCTTCCCTGGGAACAGATGAGGGAGGGAGGGACGGAGGGCGGGCAAGCCCAAGAGCAGACCAGTCTCTTTGTAAACTAACCTCCGAAGGGACATCCTATCACTTTGGCCACATTCTGTCCTTTACAAGGGAGTCAGTAGTTCTGACTCGAATCAAGAGTTAGAGTATGGAACACAAAACGATGTGTACCCAAGATGGGAATCGTTGGAGACCCTTAAAGTCTGCCCTCCCTACTTGGCTGGGACTTGACCTCAGCTAGCCACCACTATAATCTCTGCATCCTTCTATTATTATATATTATGTTAGATTATATTATATGCACTATTATCTTTGCATAGAATCATCACATCCTAGGACGTGAACGAGGGGAACATTTTACCAAGCCCTTCTGGGATCCTTCAGCAGCTTGCCTAGAAGTTCCTTGCCCAAGGGTGCCTGTCAGGTCAGTGTCTGGCTCCTGATTTCGGTTCAGGGCTGATCACGTGATCTGGGAAATCCAGCCCAGCGTCTGGTTCAGCACTTGAGTCCCAAGCCTGTCGAGGAATCTCTCTAACTCGGCCCCTCCCCCGCCTGCATGTGTGTGCGTTCCTTTGTGTGTGTGTGTGTGTGTATGTGTGCGCCGTCACCCTTTCTGTCTCTCCGAAGAAGAAGAAGAAGAAGAAGAAGAAGAAGAAGAAGAAGAAGAAGAAGAAGAAGAAGAAGAAGAAGAAGAAAAGTAGTAGGCATAGTAGTAGAAGTTATTGGCACAGCAGGTGATCATTAGACAACCCTGGTTTGGAACGGGAGCTCTGAAATTCACTAGCTGTGTGATCTTGGGGCAAGTTGTTTCCCCTGTCTGAACCTCAGTCAGACATGACACACTGGGTTATTGGGACGATTAAGGGATCGATAAAAGACACTTCAAACCGTCTCTTGCTTGGCATAGAATCCCTTACTCAAATCCATTCTGAGTAGCAGTAGTCTCAGCCATTGGATATTTTTATTTTTATTTGTGTTACGCTGAACACTGAAAAATATTCTCCCACACTCATACGGCTCCAGGGAATATGGAGCATCAGGCTAAAGAATGGGGTGGATCTCAAGTCAAAGGAGCCATGGGTATGGCTGAAGGGGTAAGCACAGGAGCTTTGGTCCTCTGGTTGTGAGTGTTGGTGGCTGCTGGGCAAGGGAATCAGACCTGCAGGGGACCCGAGAACTTGGAGTCTGGCCAGTGCACCCTTGCTCCCTTCTTGGGCTTCCTGGGTTTCAGGGGAGCCTTTGGCCCTTGAGGGTATTTGGAGGCTGTGCACGGAACAGCAGGAGCAGGAGCAGGAGGCCCCCCGGAGACAGGCTGGACCTTGGGCCCAGAGTTGGCCAGCTTCTGCCTGAGGCAACGGTTTTGGGCCTGGCGACTTTGGAACTCCCTCTATGCCCACAGGACAGCCTTCTGGCTCTCCTCACTTCTCTTCTCCACCAGGAGGCGCTCCCGCTCATGCAAGGAGGAGATTTGCTGCCATTCTCCATGCAGGTCGGCGGCCATGTTCCTATAGAGGCCCAAGGGCCAGCGGGCAGCATCCGCCTTCCTGCGCACCTTGGCAAGCTCGTTCTTCACTTGCAAGCAGCGTGCCTTCTCCTCCATCATCTTCCTCTCCAGGTGTCTGAGGTGCTCTTCGCACAGCTTCGGCTCTGCCTCAAGCTTCAGGCGCAACTTCAGAATCTCACCGTCCAGGAGGGTGTTCCGAAGGTGAACAGGTACTTGCTCCGCTTGGTGGCTTGTTGGGTTTCTTGGGAGCTCTTCATTCCTCTGACGTGCCTTCTTCAGTGCCCTGGACGGCTTTAATTGGTTCACGGGGCTCCCGCCTGAGGGCACGTGGTCAGGGGAGGAGGAGCCAGTCTCCACCTGCCTCCTTGAGCCCCCACCTTCCAGATGATCTCCAAGCAGCTCTAGCACATGCATCCCCTTCAGGAGGATCTGGCTGAGGGTGTGCTGTTGGCTCTGGCCCTCACCGCTGGCCTGCCGCCGCACTCCTCCTTCAGGAAGCTCTGGCCTGCCTGCCTGCCCTGCCTCGTCCTGCACTCTCTGTCCACAGCTGCCAATCTCCTGAACCAGCGGGTCTGCACTTGCCTGCAGATCACGGCTGTCCTTGAAGCCTTCTGGTGTTTTCCTCACCAGGGCTTCTCCATCTTCCTGGGCGGCTCCACAGATGGGATTTTCATGAGGCAGCTGGTGAGGGCTCTTCAACAGCCTTTCCCGAACTCCCTTCAGCAGTTGCGTGGTGTTTCCCACTGACCAATACCCGGCATCTTGATTCAGGGCAGCCAGAGCAAGACGCTGGAACGGGAGAGGACTGGCCTTCGGCTCGGATGATGCGACAGCTCCACGGGCTTGTGCGTCCGGTTCGGTCTTCTCCATGCCTTTTCCAGAGACTTCCTCCTTCTGGGCACACTGCCACTTTCTTCTTCGGAAGCTGAGTGCACTCTTTCCCAGGAACACCACCACTGCAGTGCACACCAGGATCTCCCAGCGAAACCCAGAGACTCGTGGCACATGTGGCCAACGTTCGTCTATCACCAACCCAGCAGCCCACAGCTGCTCCAGGACAGCCCACAGCGGCTCCAGAACTGTGTGGGGAGGCATTTGGATGGCCCCTAGCTGGCTCCAAAGAGCCTTGTGGCTTGGTCTCCGATCACCAGTGTCTTCTGGGCCACTAGGAAGTGCTTGGAACCCCTACGAGGGTTCCGCCTCCAACGCAAACCAGTGCCTGGCAACAGGAGCTGAAGGGAGGAGGGGTGGGGAAGGTGCACCTGAGTCTCCAAGGCACATCCGTGCCTGCAACCGGAGCTGACAGCAGGTGGGATAGGGGAGGGGAATCGCTGTATTGTACACCTGAAACAAATACAACGCTATCGATCAATTTCTCGGAAGTACAATTTAAACATTAAAAAAAATATTGAAAAAGCAAACTAGGTATCCAAAGGAGAAAAATAACAAATATCCAAACACTGAGAAAGTCACATTCTAGATGATCAAAGATCAAAGATCAAATCTCAATGCATTGAAGTGAAGGAAAATGAACATACAACATATGCAAATGTGTGGGACACAGCTCAATCAATGGACAGCACCATGTAGAGCAATCACTGCCTATGTTAGAAAGGAGGAGGAGCATCTGGGAGGCTCAGTGAGTTAGTCCAACTCTTGATTTGGACTCGGCTCATGATCAAACTCGGGGTTGTGAGACTGAACCTGCATTGTGCTGGTGCTGGGCATGGAGGCTGCTTAATAATCCGTCTCTCTCTCTCTCTCTCTCTCTCTGTACCCCTCCCTGTCTCTCTCTCTCTCTCTCTCTCTCTCTCTCTCTCTCTCTGTCTCTCCCTGTCTCAAAACAATAAGCTCTCCACGTCAGAACCTAGAAAAAGATGAGAAAATAAAACTAAAGAAGAAAACCAAAGGAATCCTTCCACCCAATTTCAAGATCTACAGCTATAGTAATCAAAAATGTGTGGTGTTGGTGAAGGGATAGACAAATGGAACAGTATAAAGATAGATAAGTGGAACCGGATCAAACCCAGAAAGAGACCAACCACCAACATGTCAATGGGATTCTGACAAAGGGGAAAAGCAATTCAATGGAGGAGTGACAGCGTTTTGAAGAAATGGTGCTAGAGCAAGTGGACTTCCAGAGACAATAAGAAGAAGGAGAAGAAGAAGAGGGAGGGGCAGAGAGGAGGAGGAGGTGGAGCTGGAGGACGAGGAGGACGAGGACCACAATCGAAGGCTCATCCTCTGTACAAAACTGAACTCGTGGCGCCTGGGTGACTCAGTCGCTGAGGCAGCCAGCTCTTAATTTCGGCTCTTGTCATGCTCTCAGGGTCCCGGGACAAAATCAGACTCCAAGCTCACTGGGGAGTCTGCTTAAGGACGCTCTTTTCGCTTCTCCCTCCACCCCACGCCCCCCTCATGCGCATGCTCTCTCTCAAAAAGAAAAAAAATTTTGTTAAATTAACTCAAATTTAATCACCGCCTTCTATGTAAAATGATAAATCTTCTAGGGAAAAAATGTCCAGAATGGACAGCTAGGGAAAGAATCCTCCGACTGGACATCAAATCATGTTCCGTTCAAGAAGAGTTGATTCATTAGACATGATCCAACAGTCAGAATTGGAAGTCTGTAATGTGTGAAATACCTTGTGAAGAAGACCCAAAAGGGAAGCTACAAACTGGGAGAAAATAGGTGCAAACCACATACCTGATAAAGGACTCCTGTCGGAAGGAGAGAACCTCAAAAGTGGACCCCCAAAGAAGCAAGCCATCCAGTCTGAAAAGAACAAAAACCAAAAAATGGGCAAAAGACCGAAACCCTTTACCAAAGAGTATACAGATGGAAATCCCATAAAAAGTTACCAGCGGGGCAATTCAGATTCAAACTCCAATGAGCTCTCACTGCACACCTATCACCATGATGCAAACCAAATGCACCCGAGAGGGAGAGAGAGACCCCACTCCCCAATGCAAGGCAGGATGTGGAACGACTGGATCGCTCCTGCATCGCTGTTGGGAATGGAAGAGGATAGAGCTCCCTCTTGAAAACAGTTCACAGTTCCTTTTCTTTTTCAAGGCCTGGATTTAAATTCCAGGGAACAAGCAGTAGAATATGCTTTTCGGGTGCACAGTAGAGTGACCCAACCCTCCACACAGTTTCTCTGAAAACTAGACTTGCAACCACCCTAGGACCCCAGTCATTGCACTCTTGGCATTTCTCTGCGAGAAATCCAAACTTACGTTTGCTCAAAAACCTGTACAGGAACGGATCTGTGTCCTGATGGAAGCAGTGGGGCTGCCAAGGGGGTAGAAGTGACTGCAGTGGTTGGATATTGACACTGGACAGCCTTGTAAGAGATGTTCTCATCTTGCTTCTTTGAAGGCCCCTTCCCATTCATGGTGGTCCTGGGGACAAGGAGAAAAGGAATGTCAACGATTTCAAGAAGTTGAAACGATTTCAAGAAGTTGAAACCAAGCATTAGAACACCATCTCTTCTACATGAATTCATTCTCGTATTCACCCCCAGTCTCCCAAAGCAGACAGGAGGGGTCTGGTCCAACAGGGGTTGCGGGCAGTGGCCCTTCCACAGGCCATCTCCCCTCCAGTCTAGAAGTCCAACGACCAGGTCCCAGGCTTTCAACTCATCTCATTCTCTAGGGGCCTTCTCTAGGGGCCCCAGGGAACTTCTGGGCTCTTTCTCTGCCTTCTAGGAGGCTCTGTGGGGCTGGGTCGAGTGCTCTCAGCCGACTTGGACCACACTGCCAGGTGTCTCCTCCTGCATTTGCCACCCTTCGACACAGGAGGATCAAGTGGGAGGATGTCCTCTCAGAGAGATCCATGGCGATCAGAATAGATGTCCTCTCTCTTCCATTGTTTACCCTCATCTCTCAGGCGTTTCTACCATCTCTTGATTTCCCTGGAATTTCAACCCCAGGAGAGGGGGGCGGTGGGTCAGAAGCCAAAGATTTGGCTTCCCACTCCTGTCTTTCTTGAAGGTTTTCCCCGAACCAATGGGCCTAAAACAACATTCAAAACCTGATATGGTTTCTGTGGGCCAGCCATCCAGGTGCAACTAGCCAGGTCCCTGTGGCTCAGGATCTCTCACAAGGCTGCAGTCAAGAGGGCCTCTGGATCTTCAGTCATCTGCGGGCTTGTTGGGGGTCAGTCTGCTTTTGAGCTCACTCAGCTGGCTGTGAGCAGCCAGAGGCCCTCCATTGCTGGAAGCAAGAAATAGTCATTCCTTGCCCCATGGGCCTCTCCAGCATAAAGCTCCCAAGGAGCAGCTGGCTTCCCTGGGAACAGATGAGGGAGGGAGGGACGGAGGGCGGGCAAGCCCAAGAGCAGACCAGTCTCTTTGTAAACTAACCTCCGAAGGGACATCCTATCACTTTGGCCACATTCTGTCCTTTACAAGGGAGTCAGTAGTTCTGACTCGAATCAAGAGTTAGAGTATGGAACACAAAACGATGTGTACCCAAGATGGGAATCGTTGGAGACCCTTAAAGTCTGCCCTCCCTACTTGGCTGGGACTTGACCTCAGCTAGCCACCACTATAATCTCTGCATCCTTATATTATTATATATTATGTTAGATTATATTATATGCACTATTATCTTTGCATAGAATCATCACATCCTAGGACGTGAACGAGGGGAACATTTTACCAAGCCCTTCTGGGATCCTTCAGCAGCTTGCCTAGAAGTTCCTTGCCCAAGGGTGCCTGTCAGGTCAGTGTCTGGCTCCTGATTTCGGTTCAGGGCTGATCACGTGATCTGGGAAATCCAGACCAGCGTCTGGTTCAGCACTTGAGTCCCAAGCCTGTCGAGGAATCTCTCTAACTCGGCCCCTCCCCCGCCTGCATGTGTGTGCGTTCCTTTGTGTGTGTGTGTGTGTGTATGTGTGCGCCGTCACCCTTTCTGTCTCTCCGAAGAAGAAGAAGAAGAAGAAGAAGAAGAAGAAGAAGAAGAAGAAGAAGAAGAAGAAAAGTAGTAGGCATAGTAGTAGAAGTTATTGGCACAGCAGGTGATCATTAGACAACCCTGGTTTGGAACGGGAGCTCTGAAATTCACTAGCTGTGTGATCTTGGGGCAAGTTGTTTCCCCTGTCTGAACCTCAGTCAGACATGACACACTGGGTTATTGGGACGATTAAGGGATCGATACAAGACACTTCAAACCGTCCCTTGCTTGGCATGCAATCCCTTAATCAAAACCATTCTCAGTAGCAGGAGTCTCAGCCATTGGATATTTTTATTTTTATTTCTGTTACGCTGAACACTGAAAAATATTCTCTCACACTCATACGGCTCCAGGGAATATGGAGCATCAGGCTAAAGAATGGGGTGGATCTCAAGTCAAAGGAGCCATGGGTATGGCTGAAGGGGTAAGCACAGGAGCTTTGGTGCTCTGGTTGTGAGTGTTGGTGGCTGCTGGGCAAGGGAATCAGACCTGCAGGGGACCCGAGAACTTGGAGTCTGGCCAGTGCACCCTTGCTCCCTTCTTGGGCTTCCTGGGTTTCAGGGGAGCCTTTGGCCCTTGAGGGTATTTGGAGGCTGTGCCCGGAACAGCAGGAGCAGGAGCAGGAGGCCCCCCGGAGACAGGCTGGACCTTGGGCCCAGAGTTGGCCAGCTTCTGCCTGAGGCAATGGTTTTGGGCCTGGAGCCTTTGGAACTCCCTCTCTGCCCACAGGACAGCCTTCTGGCTCTCCTCACTTCTCTTCTCCACCAGGAGGCGCTCCCGCTCATGCAAGGAGGAGATTTGCTGCCATTCTCGGTGCAGGTCGGCGGCCATGTTCCTATAGAGGCCCAAGGGCCAGCGGGCAGCATCCGCCTTCCTGCGCACCTTGGCAAGCTCGTTCTTCACTTGCAGGCAGCGTGCCTTCTCCTCCATCATCTTCCTCTCCAGGTGTCTGAGGTGCTCTTCGCACAGCTTCGGCTCTGCCTCAAGCTTCAGGCGCAACTTCGGAATCTCACCGTCCAGGAGGGTGTTCCGAAGGTGAACAGGTACTTGCTCCGCTTGGTGGCTTGTTGGGTTTCTTGGGAGCTCTTCATTCCTCTGACGTGCCTTCTTCAGTGCCCTGGACGGCTTTAATTGGTTCACGGGGCTCCCGCCTGAGGGCACGTGGTCAGGGGAGGAGGAGCCAGTCTCCACCTGCCTCCTTGAGCCCCCACCTTCCAGATGATCTCCAAGCAGCTCTAGCACATGCATCCCCTTCAGGAGGATCTGGCTGAGGGTGTGCTGTTGGCTCTGGCCCTCAGCGCTGGCCTGCCGCCGCACTCCTCCTTCAGGAAGCTCTGGCCTGCCTGCCTGCCCTGCCTCGTCCTGCACTCTCTGTCCACAGCTGCCAATCTCCTGAACCAGCGGGTCTGCACTTGCCTGCAGATCACGGCTGTCCTTGAAGCCTTCTGGTGTTTTCCTCACCAGGGCTTCTCCATCTTCCTGGGCGGCTCCACAGATGGGATTTTCATGAGGCAGCTGGTGAGGGCTCTTCAACAGCCTTTCCCGAACTCCCTTCAGCAGTTGCGTGGTGTTTCCCACTGACCAATACCCGGCATCTTGATTCAGGGCAGCCAGAGCAAGACGCTGGAACGGGAGAGGACTGGCCTTCGGCTCGGATGATGCGACAGCTCCACGGGCTTGTGCGTCCGGTTCGGTCTTCTCCGTGCCTTTTCCAGAGACTTCCTCGTTCTGGGCACACTGCAACTTTCTTCTTCGGAAGCTGAGTGCACTCTTTCCCAGGAACACCACCACTGCAGTGCACACCAGGATCTCCCAGCGAAACCCAGAGACTCGTGGCACATGTGGCCAACGTTCGTCTATCACCAACCCAGCAGCCCACAGCTGCTCCAGGACAGCCCACAGCGGCTCCAGAACTGTGTGGGGAGGCATTTGGATGGCCACCAGCTGGCTCCAAAGAGCCTTGTGGCTTGGTCTCCGATCACCAGTGTCTTCTGGGCCACTAGGAAGTGCTTGGAATCCCTACGAGGGTTCCGTCTCCAACGCAAACCAGTGCCTGGCAACAGGAGCTGAAGGGAGGAGGGGTGGGGGAGGTGCACCTGAGTCTCCAAGGCACATCCGTGCCTGCAACCGGAGCTGACAGCAGGTGGGGTAGGGGAGGGGAATCGCTATATTGTACACCTGAAACAAATACAACGCTATCGATCAATTTCTCGGAAGTACAATTGAAACATTAAACAAAAATATTGAAAAAGCAAACTAGGTATCCAAAGGAGAAAAATAACAAATATCCAAACACTGAGAAAGTAACATTCTAGATGATCAAAGATCAAAGATCAAATCTCAATGCATTGAAGTGAAGGAAAATGAACATACAACATACGAAAATGTGTGGGACACAGCTCAATCAATGGACAGCACCATGTAGAGCAATCACTGCCTATGTTAGAAAGGAGGAGGAGCATCTGGGAGGCTCAGTCAGTTAGTCCAACTCTTGATTTGGACTCGGCTCATGATCAAACTCGGGGTTGTGAGACTGAACCTGCATTGTGCTGGTGCTGGGCATGGAGGCTGCTTAATAATCCGTCTCTATCTCTCTCTCTCTGTACCCCTTCCCTCTCTCTCTCTCTCTCTCTCTCTCTCCCTGTCTCAAAACAATAAGCTCTCCACGTCAGAACCTAGAAAAAGATGAGAAAATAAAACTAAAGAAGAAAACCAAAGGAATCCTTCCACCCAATTCCAAGATCTACAGCTATAGTAATCAAAAATGTGTGGTGTTGGTGAAGGGATAGACAAATGGAACAGTATAAAGATAGATAAGTGGAACCGGATCAAACCCAGAAAGAGACCAACCACCAACATGTCAATGGGATTCTGACAAAGGGGAAAAGCAATTCAATGGAGGAGTGACAGCGTTTTGAAGAAATGGTGCTAGAGCAAGTGGACTTCCAGAGACAAAGAAGAAGAAGGAGAAGAAGAAGAGGGAGGGGCAGAGAGGAGGAGGAGGTGGAGCTGGAGGACGAGGAGGACGAGGACCACAATCGAAGTCTCATCCTCTGTACAAAACTGAACTCGTGGCGCCTGGGTGACTCAGTCGCTGAGGCAGCCAGCTCTTAATTTCGGCTCTTGTCATGCTCTCAGGGTCCCGGGACAAAATCAGGCTCCAAGCTCACTGGGGAGTCTGCTTAAGGACGCTCTTTTCGCTTCTCCCTCCACCCCACGCCCCACTCATGCGCATGCTCACTCTCTCAAAAAGAAAAAAAATTTTGTTAAATTAACTCAAATTTAATCACCGCCTTCTATGTAAAATGATAAATCTTCTAGGGAAAAAATGTCCAGAATGGACAGCTAGGGAAAGAATCCTCCGACTGGACATCAAATCATGTTCCGTTCAAGAAGAGTTGATTCATTAGACATGATCCAACAATCAGAATTGGAAGTCTGTAATGTGTGAAACACCTTGTGAAGAAGACCCAAAAGGGAAGCTACAAACTGGGAGAAAATAGGTGCAAACCACATACCTGATAAAGGACTCCTGTCGGAAGGAGAGAACCTCAAAAGTGGACCCCCAAAGAAGCAAGCCATCCAGTCTGAAAAGAACAAAAACCAAAAAATGGGCAAAAGACCGAAACCCTTTACCAAAGAGTATACAGATGGAAATCCCATAAAAAGTTACCAGCGGGGCAATTCAGATTCAAACTCCAATGAGCTCTCACTGCACACCTATCACCATGATGCAAACCAAATGCACCCGAGAGGGAGAGAGAGACCCCACTCCCCAATGCAAGGCAGGATGTGGAACGACTGGATCGCTCCTGCATCGCTGTTGGGAATGGAAGAGGATAGAGCTGCCTCTTGAAAACAGTTCAGAGTTCCTTTTCTTTTTCAAGGCCTGGATTTAAATTCCAGGGAACAAGCAGTAGAATATGCTTTTCGGGTGCACAGTAGAGTGACCCAACCCTCCACACAGTTTCTCTGAAAACTAGACTTGCAACCACCCTAGGACCCCAGTCATTGCACTCTTGGCATTTCTCTGCGAGAAATCCAAACTTACGTTTGCTCAAAAACCTGTACAGGAACGGATCTGTGTCCTGATGGAAGCAGTGGGGCTGCCAAGGGGGTAGAAGTGACTGCAGTGGTTGGATATTGACACTGGACAGCCTTGTAAGAGATGTTCTCATCTTGCTTCTTTGAAGGCCCCTTCCCATTCATGGTGGTCCTGGGGACAAGGAGAAAAGGAATGTCAACGATTTCAAGAAGTTGAAACGATTTCAAGAAGTTGAAACCAAGCATAAGAACACCATCTCTTCTACATGAATTCATTCTCGTATTCACCCCCAGTCTCCCAAAGCAGACAGGAGGGGTCTGGTCCAACAGGGGTTGCGGGCAGTGGCCCTTCCACAGGCCATCTCCCCTCCAGTCTAGAAGTCCAACGACCAGGTCCCAGGCTTTCAACTCATCTCATTCTCTAGGGGCCTTCTCTAGGGGCCCCAGGGAACTTCTGGGCTCTTTCTCTGCCTTCTAGGAGGCTCTGTGGGGCTGGGTCGAGTGCTCTCAGCCGACTTGGACCACACTGCCAGGTGTCTCCTCCTGCATTTGCTACCCTTCGACACAGGAGGATCAAGTGGGAGGATGTCCTCTCAGAGAGATCCATGGCGATCAGAATAGATGTCCTCTCTCTTCCATTGTTTACCCTCATCTCTCAGGCATTTCTACCATCTCTTGATTTCCCTGGAATTTCAACCCCAGGAGAGGGGGGGGGTGGGTCAGAAGCCAAACATTTGGCTTCCCACTCCTGTCTTTCTTGAAGGTTTTCCCCGAACCAATGGGCCTAAAACAACATTCATAACCTGATATGGTTTCTGTGGGCCAGCCATCCAGGTGCAACTAGCCAGGTCCCTGTGGCTCAGGATCTCTCACAAGGCTGCAGTCCAGAGGGCCTCTGGATCTTCAGTCATCTGCGGGCTTGTTGGGGGTAAGTCTGCTTTTGAGCTCACTCAGCTGGCTGTGAGCAGCCAGAGGCCCTCCATGGCTGGAAGCAAGAAATAGTCATTCCTTGCCCCATGGGCCTCTCCAGCATAAAGCTCCCAAGGAGCAGCTGGCTTCCCTGGGAACAGATGAGGGAGGGAGGGACGGAGGGCGGGCAAGCCCAAGAGGAGACCAGTCTCTTTGTCAACTAGCCTCCGAAGGGACATCCTATCACTTTGGCCACATTCTGTCCTTTACAAGGGAGTCAGTAGTTCTGACTCGAATCAAGAGGTAGAGTATGGAACACAAAACGATGTGTACCCAAGATGGGAATCGTTGGAGACCCTTAAAGGCTGCCCTCCCTACTTGGCTGGGATTTGACCTCAGCTAGCCACCACTATAATCTCTGCATCCTTCTATTATTATATATTATGTTAGATTATATTATATGCACTATTATCTTTGCATAGAATCATCACATCCTAGGACGTGAACGAGGGGAACATTTTACCAAGCCCTTCTGGGATCCTTCAGCAGCTTGCCTAGAAGTTCCTTGCCCAAGGGTGCCTGTCAGGTCAGTGTCTGGCTCCTGATTTCGGTTCAGGGCTGATCACGTGATCTGGGAAATCCAGACCAGCGTCTGGTTCAGCACTTGAGTCCCAAGCCTGTCGAGGAATCTCTCTAACTCGGTCCCTCCCCCGCCTGCATGTGTGTGCGTTCCTTTGTGTGTGTGTCTGTATGTGTGCGCCGTCACCCTTTCTGTCTCTCCGAAGAAGAAGAAGAAGAAGAAGAAGAAGAAGAAGAAGAAGAAGAAGAAGAAGAAGAAGAAGAAGAAGAAGAAGAAGAAGAAGAAGAAGAAGAAAAGTAGTAGGCATAGTAGTAGAAGTTATTGGCACAGCAGGTGATCATTAGACAACCCTGGTTTGGAACGGGAGCTCTGAAATTCACTAGCTGTGTGATCTTGGGGCAAGTTGTTCCCCCTGTCTGAACCTCAGTCAGACATGACACACTGGGTTATTGGGACGATTAAGGGATCGATACAAGACACTTCAAACCGTCCCTTGCTTGGCATAGAATCCCTTAATCAAATCCATTCTCAGTAGCAGGAGTCTCAGCCATTGGATATTTTTATTTTTATTTCTGTTACGCTGAACACTGAAAAATATTCTCTCACACTCATAGGGCTCCAGGGAATATGGAGCATCAGGCTAAAGGATGGGGTGGATCTCAAGTCAAAGGAGCCATGGGTATGGCTGAAGGGGTAAGCACAGGAGCTTTGGTGCTCTGGTTGTGAGTGTTGGTGGCTGTTGGGCAAGGGAATCAGACCTGCAGGGGACCCGAGAACTTGGAGTCTGGCCAGTGCACCCTTGCTCCCTTCTTGGGCTTCCTGGGTTTCAGGGGAGCCTTTGGCCCTTGGGGGTATTTGGAGGCTGTGCCCGGAACAGCAGGAGCAGGAGCAGGAGGCCCCCCGGAGACAGGCTGGACCTTGGGCCCAGAGTTGGCCAGCTTCTGCCTGAGGCAATGGTTTTGGGCCTGGAGCCTTTGGAACTCCCTCTCTGCCCACAGGACAGCCTTCTGGCTCTCCTCACTTCTCTTCTCCACCAGGAGGCGCTCCCGCTCATGCAAGGAGGAGATTTGCTGCCATTCTCGGTGCAGGTCGGCGGCCATGTTCCTATAGAGGCCCAAGGGCCAGCGGGCAGCATCCGCCTTCCTGCGCACCTTGGCAAGCTCGTTCTTCACTTGCAGGCAGCGTGCCTTCTCCTCCATCATCTTCCTCTCCAGGTGTCTGAGGTGCTCTTCGCACAGCTTCGGCTCTGCCTCAAGCTTCAGGCGCAACTTCGGAATCTCACCGTCCAGGAGGGTGTTCCGAAGGTGAACAGGTACTTGCTCCGCTTGGTGGCTTGTTGGGTTTCTTGGGAGCTCTTCATTCCTCTGACGTGCCTTCTTCAGTGCCCTGGACGGCTTTAATTGGTTCACGGGGCTCCCGCCTGAGGGCACGTGGTCAGGGGAGGAGGAGCCAGTCTCCACCTGCCTCCTTGAGCCCCCACCTTCCAGATGATCTCCAAGCAGCTCTAGCACATGCATCCCCTTCAGGAGGATCTGGCTGAGGGTGTGCTGTTGGCTCTGGCCCTCAGCGCTGGCCTGCCGCCGCACTCCTCCTTCAGGAAGCTCTGGCCTGCCTGCCTGCCCTGCCTCGTCCTGCACTCTCTGTCCACAGCTGCCAATCTCCTGAACCAGCGGGTCTGCACTTGCCTGCAGATCACGGCTGTCCTTGAAGCCTTCTGGTGTTTTCCTCACCAGGGCTTCTCCATCTTCCTGGGCGGCTCCACAGATGGGATTTTCATGAGGCAGCTGGTGAGGGCTCTTCAACAGCCTTTCCCGAACTCCCTTCAGCAGTTGCGTGGTGTTTCCCACTGACCAATACCCGGCATCTTGATTCAGGGCAGCCAGAGCAAGACGCTGGAACGGGAGAGGACTGGCCTTCGGCTCGGATGATGCGACAGCTCCACGGGCTTGTGCGTCCGGTTCGGTCTTCTCCGTGCCTTTTCCAGAGACTTCCTCGTTCTGGGCACACTGCAACTTTCTTCTTCGGAAGCTGAGTGCACTCTTTCCCAGGAACACCACCACTGCAGTGCACACCAGGATCTCCCAGCGAAACCCAGAGACTCGTGGCACATGTGGCCAACGTTCGTCTATCACCAACCCAGCAGCCCACAGCTGCTCCAGGACAGCCCACAGCGGCTCCAGAACTGTGTGGGGAGGCATTTGGATGGCCACCAGCTGGCTCCAAAGAGCCTTGTGGCTTGGTCTCCGATCACCAGTGTCTTCTGGGCCACTAGGAAGTGCTTGGAATCCCTACGAGGGTTCCGTCTCCAACGCAAACCAGTGCCTGGCAACAGGAGCTGAAGGGAGGAGGGGTGGGGGAGGTGCACCTGAGTCTCCAAGGCACATCCATGCCTGCAACCGGAGCTGACAGCAGGTGGGGTAGGGGAGGGGAATCGCTATATTGTACACCTGAAACAAATACAACGCTATCGATCAATTTCTCGGAAGTACAATTGAAACATTAAACAAAAATATTGAAAAAGCAAACTAGGTATCCAAAGGAGAAAAATAACAAATATCCAAACACTGAGAAAGTAACATTCTAGATGATCAAAGATCAAAGATCAAATCTCAATGCATTGAAGTGAAGGAAAATGAACATACAACATACGAAAATGTGTGGGACACAGCTCAATCAATGGACAGCACCATGTAGAGCAATCACTGCCTATGTTAGAAAGGAGGAGGAGCATCTGGGAGGCTCAGTCAGTTAGTCCAACTCTTGATTTGGACTCGGCTCATGATCAAACTCGGGGTTGTGAGACTGAACCTGCATTGTGCTGGTGCTGGGCATGGAGGCTGCTTAATAATCCGTCTCTATCTCTCTCTCTCTGTACCCCTTCCCTCTCTCTCTCTCTCTCTCTCTCTCTCCCTGTCTCAAAACAATAAGCTCTCCACGTCAGAACCTAGAAAAAGATGAGAAAATAAAACTAAAGAAGAAAACCAAAGGAATCCTTCCACCCAATTCCAAGATCTACAGCTATAGTAATCAAAAATGTGTGGTGTTGGTGAAGGGATAGACAAATGGAACAGTATAAAGATAGATAAGTGGAACCGGATCAAACCCAGAAAGAGACCAACCACCAACATGTCAATGGGATTCTGACAAAGGGGAAAAGCAATTCAATGGAGGAGTGACAGCGTTTTGAAGAAATGGTGCTAGAGCAAGTGGACTTCCAGAGACAAAGAAGAAGAAGGAGAAGAAGAAGAGGGAGGGGCAGAGAGGAGGAGGAGGTGGAGCTGGAGGACGAGGAGGACGAGGACCACAATCGAAGTCTCATCCTCTGTACAAAACTGAACTCGTGGCGCCTGGGTGACTCAGTCGCTGAGGCAGCCAGCTCTTAATTTCGGCTCTTGTCATGCTCTCAGGGTCCCGGGACAAAATCAGGCTCCAAGCTCACTGGGGAGTCTGCTTAAGGACGCTCTTTTCGCTTCTCCCTCCACCCCACGCCCCACTCATGCGCATGCTCACTCTCTCAAAAAGAAAAAAAATTTTGTTAAATTAACTCAAATTTAATCACCGCCTTCTATGTAAAATGATAAATCTTCTAGGGAAAAAATGTCCAGAATGGACAGCTAGGGAAAGAATCCTCCGACTGGACATCAAATCATGTTCCGTTCAAGAAGAGTTGATTCATTAGACATGATCCAACAATCAGAATTGGAAGTCTGTAATGTGTGAAACACCTTGTGAAGAAGACCCAAAAGGGAAGCTACAAACTGGGAGAAAATAGGTGCAAACCACATACCTGATAAAGGACTCCTGTCGGAAGGAGAGAACCTCAAAAGTGGACCCCCAAAGAAGCAAGCCATCCAGTCTGAAAAGAACAAAAACCAAAAAATGGGCAAAAGACCGAAACCCTTTACCAAAGAGTATACAGATGGAAATCCCATAAAAAGTTACCAGCGGGGCAATTCAGATTCAAACTCCAATGAGCTCTCACTGCACACCTATCACCATGATGCAAACCAAATGCACCCGAGAGGGAGAGAGAGACCCCACTCCCCAATGCAAGGCAGGATGTGGAACGACTGGATCGCTCCTGCATCGCTGTTGGGAATGGAAGATGATAGAGCTCCCTCTTGAAAACAGTTCAGAGTTCCTTTTCTTTTTCAAGGCCTGGATTTAAATTCCAGGGAACAAGCAGTAGAATATGCTTTTCGGGTGCACAGTAGAGTGACCCAACCCTCCACACAGTTTCTCTGAAAACTAGACTTGCAACCACCCTAGGACCCCAGTCATTGCACTCTTGGCATTTCTCTGCGAGAAATCCAAACTTACGTTTGCTCAAAAACCTGTACAGGAACGGATCTGTGTCCTGATGGAAGCAGTGGGGCTGCCAAGGGGGTAGAAGTGACTGCAGTGGTTGGATATTGACACTGGACAGCCTTGTAAGAGATGTTCTCATCTTGCTTCTTTGAAGGCCCCTTCCCATTCATGGTGGTCCTGGGGACAAGGAGAAAAGGAATGTCAACGATTTCAAGAAGTTGAAACGATTTCAAGAAGTTGAAACCAAGCATAAGAACACCATCTCTTCTACATGAATTCATTCTCGTATTCACCCCCAGTCTCCCAAAGCAGACAGGAGGGGTCTGGTCCAACAGGGGTTGCGGGCAGTGGCCCTTCCACAGGCCATCTCCCCTCCAGTCTAGAAGTCCAACGACCAGGTCCCAGGCTTTCAACTCATCTCATTCTCTAGGGGCCTTCTCTAGGGGCCCCGGGGAACTTCTGGGCTCTTTCTCTGCCTTCTAGGAGGCTCTGTGGGGCTGGGTCGAGTGCTCTCAGCCGACTTGGACCACACTGCCAGGTGTCTCCTCCTGCATTTGCCACCCTTCGACACAGGAGGATCAAGTGGGAGGATGTCCTCTCAGAGAGATCCATGGCGATCAGAATAGATGTCCTCTCTCTTCCATTGTTTACCCTCATCTCTCAGGCGTTTCTACCATCTCTTGATTTCCCTGGAATTTCAACCCCAGGAGAGGGGTAGGGGGTGGGTCAGAAGCCAAACATTTGGCTTCCCACTCCTGTCTTTCTTGAAGGTTTTCCCCGAACCAATGGGCCTAAAACAATATTCATAACCTGATATGGTTTCTGTGGGCCAGCCATCCAGGTGCAACTAGCCAGGTCCCTGTGGCTCAGGATCTCTCACAAGGCTGCAGTCAAGAGGGCCTCTGGATCTTCAGTCATCTGCGGGCTTGTTGGGGGTAAGTCTGCTTTTGAGCTCACTCAGCTGGCTGTGAGCAGCCAGAGGCCCTCCATGGCTGGAAGCAAGAAATAGTCATTCCTTGCCCCATGGGCCTCTCCAGCATAAAGCTCCCAAGGAGCAGCTGGCTTCCCTGGGAACAGATGAGGGAGGGAGGGACGGAGGGCGGGCAAGCCCAAGAGGAGACCAGTCTCTTTGTCAACTAGCCTCCGAAGGGACATCCTATCACTTTGGCCACATTCTGTCCTTTACAAGGGAGTCAGTAGTTCTGACTCGAATCAAGAGGTAGAGTATGGAACACAAAACGATGTGTACCCAAGATGGGAATCGTTGGAGACCCTTAAAGGCTGCCCTCCCTACTTGGCTGGGACTTGACCTCAGCTAGCCACCACTATAATCTCTGCATCCTTCTATTATTATATATTATGTTAGATTATATTATATGCACTATTATCTTTGCATAGAATCATCACATCCTAGGACGTGAACGAGGGGAACATTTTACCAAGCCCTTCTGGGATCCTTCAGCAGCTTGCCTAGAAGTTCCTTGCCCAAGGGTGCCTGTCAGGTCAGTGTCTGGCTCCTGATTTCGGTTCAGGGCTGATCACGTGATCTGGGAAATCCAGACCAGCGTCTGGTTCAGCACTTGAGTCCCAAGCCTGTCGAGGAATCTCTCTAACTCGGCCCCTCCCCCGCCTGCATGTGTGTGCGTTCCTTTGTGTGTGTGTCTGTATGTGTGCGCCGTCACCCTTTCTGTCTCTCCGAAGAAGAAGAAGAAGAAGAAGAAGAAGAAGAAGAAGAAGAAGAAGAAGAAGAAGAAGAAGAAGAAGAAGAAGAAGAAAAGTAGTAGGCATAGTAGTAGAAGTTATTGGCACAGCAGGTGATCATTAGACAACCCTGGTTTGGAACGGGAGCTCTGAAATTCACTAGCTGTGTGATCTTGGGGCAAGTTGTTCCCCCTGTCTGAACCTCAGTCAGACATGACACACTGGGTTATTGGGACGATTAAGGGATCGATACAAGACACTTCAAACCGTCCCTTGCTTGGCATGCAATCCCTTAATCAAAACCATTCTCAGTAGCAGGAGTCTCAGCCATTGGATATTTTTATTTTTATTTCTGTTACGCTGAACACTGAAAAATATTCTCTCACACTCATACGGCTCCAGGGAATATGGAGCATCAGGCTAAAGAATGGGGTGGATCTCAAGTCAAAGGAGCCATGGGTATGGCTGAAGGGGTAAGCACAGGAGCTTTGGTGCTCTGGTTGTGAGTGTTGGTGGCTGTTGGGCAAGGGAATCAGACCTGCAGGGGACCCGAGAACTTGGAGTCTGGCCAGTGCACCCTTGCTCCCTTCTTGGGCTTCCTGGGTTTCAGGGGAGCCTTTGGCCCTTGGGGGTATTTGGAGGCTGTGCCCGGAACAGCAGGAGCAGGAGCAGGAGGCCCCCCGGAGACAGGCTGGACCTTGGGCCCAGAGTTGGCCAGCTTCTGCCTGAGGCAATGGTTTTGGGCCTGGAGCCTTTGGAACTCCCTCTCTGCCCACAGGACAGCCTTCTGGCTCTCCTCACTTCTCTTCTCCACCAGGAGGCGCTCCCGCTCATGCAAGGAGGAGATTTGCTGCCATTCTCGGTGCAGGTCGGCGGCCATGTTCCTATAGAGGCCCAAGGGCCAGCGGGCAGCATCCGCCTTCCTGCGCACCTTGGCAAGCTCGTTCTTCACTTGCAGGCAGCGTGCCTTCTCCTCCATCATCTTCCTCTCCAGGTGTCTGAGGTGCTCTTCGCACAGCTTCGGCTCTGCCTCAAGCTTCAGGCGCAACTTCGGAATCTCACCGTCCAGGAGGGTGTTCCGAAGGTGAACAGGTACTTGCTCCGCTTGGTGGCTTGTTGGGTTTCTTGGGAGCTCTTCATTCCTCTGACGTGCCTTCTTCAGTGCCCTGGACGGCTTTAATTGGTTCACGGGGCTCCCGCCTGAGGGCACGTGGTCAGGGGAGGAGGAGCCAGTCTCCACCTGCCTCCTTGAGCCCCCACCTTCCAGATGATCTCCAAGCAGCTCTAGCACATGCATCCCCTTCAGGAGGATCTGGCTGAGGGTGTGCTGTTGGCTCTGGCCCTCAGCGCTGGCCTGCCGCCGCACTCCTCCTTCAGGAAGCTCTGGCCTGCCTGCCTGCCCTGCCTCGTCCTGCACTCTCTGTCCACAGCTGCCAATCTCCTGAACCAGCGGGTCTGCACTTGCCTGCAGATCACGGCTGTCCTTGAAGCCTTCTGGTGTTTTCCTCACCAGGGCTTCTCCATCTTCCTGGGCGGCTCCACAGATGGGATTTTCATGAGGCAGCTGGTGAGGGCTCTTCAACAGCCTTTCCCGAACTCCCTTCAGCAGTTGCGTGGTGTTTCCCACTGACCAATACCCGGCATCTTGATTCAGGGCAGCCAGAGCAAGACGCTGGAACGGGAGAGGACTGGCCTTCGGCTCGGATGATGCGACAGCTCCACGGGCTTGTGCGTCCGGTTCGGTCTTCTCCGTGCCTTTTCCAGAGACTTCCTCGTTCTGGGCACACTGCAACTTTCTTCTTCGGAAGCTGAGTGCACTCTTTCCCAGGAACACCACCACTGCAGTGCACACCAGGATCTCCCAGCGAAACCCAGAGACTCGTGGCACATGTGGCCAACGTTCGTCTATCACCAACCCAGCAGCCCACAGCTGCTCCAGGACAGCCCACAGCGGCTCCAGAACTGTGTGGGGAGGCATTTGGATGGCCACCAGCTGGCTCCAAAGAGCCTTGTGGCTTGGTCTCCGATCACCAGTGTCTTCTGGGCCACTAGGAAGTGCTTGGAATCCCTACGAGGGTTCCGTCTCCAACGCAAACCAGTGCCTGGCAACAGGAGCTGAAGGGAGGAGGGGTGGGGGAGGTGCACCTGAGTCTCCAAGGCACATCCGTGCCTGCAACCGGAGCTGACAGCAGGTGGGGTAGGGGAGGGGAATCGCTATATTGTACACCTGAAACAAATACAACGCTATCGATCAATTTCTCGGAAGTACAATTGAAACATTAAACAAAAATATTGAAAAAGCAAACTAGGTATCCAAAGGAGAAAAATAACAAATATCCAAACACTGAGAAAGTAACATTCTAGATGATCAAAGATCAAAGATCAAATCTCAATGCATTGAAGTGAAGGAAAATGAACATACAACATACGAAAATGTGTGGGACACAGCTCAATCAATGGACAGCACCATGTAGAGCAATCACTGCCTATGTTAGAAAGGAGGAGGAGCATCTGGGAGGCTCAGTCAGTTAGTCCAACTCTTGATTTGGACTCGGCTCATGATCAAACTCGGGGTTGTGAGACTGAACCTGCATTGTGCTGGTGCTGGGCATGGAGGCTGCTTAATAATCCGTCTCTATCTCTCTCTCTCTGTACCCCTTCCCTCTCTCTCTCTCTCTCTCTCTCTCTCTCCCTGTCTCAAAACAATAAGCTCTCCACGTCAGAACCTAGAAAAAGATGAGAAAATAAAACTAAAGAAGAAAACCAAAGGAATCCTTCCACCCAATTCCAAGATCTACAGCTATAGTAATCAAAAATGTGTGGTGTTGGTGAAGGGATAGACAAATGGAACAGTATAAAGATAGATAAGTGGAACCGGATCAAACCCAGAAAGAGACCAACCACCAACATGTCAATGGGATTCTGACAAAGGGGAAAAGCAATTCAATGGAGGAGTGACAGCGTTTTGAAGAAATGGTGCTAGAGCAAGTGGACTTCCAGAGACAAAGAAGAAGAAGGAGAAGAAGAAGAGGGAGGGGCAGAGAGGAGGAGGAGGTGGAGCTGGAGGACGAGGAGGACGAGGACCACAATCGAAGTCTCATCCTCTGTACAAAACTGAACTCGTGGCGCCTGGGTGACTCAGTCGCTGAGGCAGCCAGCTCTTAATTTCGGCTCTTGTCATGCTCTCAGGGTCCCGGGACAAAATCAGGCTCCAAGCTCACTGGGGAGTCTGCTTAAGGACGCTCTTTTCGCTTCTCCCTCCACCCCACGCCCCACTCATGCGCATGCTCACTCTCTCAAAAAG
Organism: Meles meles; assembly: GCF_922984935.1. NCBI lineage: Eukaryota > Metazoa > Chordata > Mammalia > Carnivora > Mustelidae > Meles > Meles meles. The sequence goes on from NW_025721201.1 coordinate 182,847, forward strand.
AAAAAAAATTTTGTTAAATTAACTCAAATTTAATCACCACCTTCTATGTAAAATGATAAATCTTCTAGGGAAAAAATGTCCAGAATGGACAGCTAGGGAAAGAATCCTCCGACTGGACATCAAATCATGTTCCGTTCAAGAAGAGTTGATTCATTAGACATGATCCAACAATCAGAATTGGAAGTCTGTAATGTGTGAAACACCTTGTGAAGAAGACCCAAAAGGGAAGCTACAAACTGGGAGAAAATAGGTGCAAACCACATACCTGATAAAGGACTCCTGTCGGAAGGAGAGAACCTCAAAAGTGGACCCCCAAAGAAGCAAGCCATCCAGTCTGAAAAGAACAAAAACCAAAAAATGGGCAAAAGACCGAAACCCTTTACCAAAGAGTATACAGATGGAAATCCCATAAAAAGTTACCAGCGGGGCAATTCAGATTCAAACTCCAATGAGCTCTCACTGCACACCTATCACCATGATGCAAACCAAATGCACCCGAGAGGGAGAGAGAGACCCCACTCCCCAATGCAAGGCAGGATGTGGAACGACTGGATCGCTCCTGCATCGCTGTTGGGAATGGAAGAGGATAGAGCTGCCTCTTGAAAACAGTTCAGAGTTCCTTTTCTTTTTCAAGGCCTGGATTTAAATTCCAGGGAACAAGCAGTAGAATATGCTTTTCGGGTGCACAGTAGAGTGACCCAACCCTCCACACAGTTTCTCTGAAAACTAGACTTGCAACCACCCTAGGACCCCAGTCATTGCACTCTTGGCATTTCTCTGCGAGAAATCCAAACTTACGTTTGCTCAAAAACCTGTACAGGAACGGATCTGTGTCCTGATGGAAGCAGTGGGGCTGCCAAGGGGGTAGAAGTGACTGCAGTGGTTGGATATTGACACTGGACAGCCTTGTAAGAGATGTTCTCATCTTGCTTCTTTGAAGGCCCCTTCCCATTCATGGTGGTCCTGGGGACAAGGAGAAAAGGAATGTCAACGATTTCAAGAAGTTGAAACGATTTCAAGAAGTTGAAACCAAGCATAAGAACACCATCTCTTCTACATGAATTCATTCTCGTATTCACCCCCAGTCTCCCAAAGCAGACAGGAGGGGTCTGGTCCAACAGGGGTTGCGGGCAGTGGCCCTTCCACAGGCCATCTCCCCTCCAGTCTAGAAGTCCAACGACCAGGTCCCAGGCTTTCAACTCATCTCATTCTCTAGGGGCCTTCTCTAGGGGCCCCAGGGAACTTCTGGGCTCTTTCTCTGCCTTCTAGGAGGCTCTGTGGGGCTGGGTCGAGTGCTCTCAGCCGACTTGGACCACACTGCCAGGTGTCTCCTCCTGCATTTGCCACCCTTCGACACAGGAGGATCAAGTGGGAGGATGTCCTCTCAGAGAGATCCATGGCGATCAGAATAGATGTCCTCTCTCTTCCATTGTTTACCCTCATCTCTCAGGCGTTTCTACCATCTCTTGATTTCCCTGGAATTTCAACCCCAGGAGAGGGGTAGGGGGTGGGTCAGAAGCCAAACATTTGGCTTCCCACTCCTGTCTTTCTTGAAGGTTTTCCCCGAACCAATGGGCCTAAAACAACATTCATAACCTGATATGGTTTCTGTGGGCCAGCCATCCAGGTGCAACTAGCCAGGTCCCTGTGGCTCAGGATCTCTCACAAGGCTGCAGTCCAGAGGGCCTCTGGATCTTCAGTCATCTGCGGGCTTGTTGGGGGTAAGTCTGCTTTTGAGCTCACTCAGCTGGCTGTGAGCAGCCAGAGGCCCTCCATTGCTGGAAGCAAGAAATAGTCATTCCTTGCCCCATGGGCCTCTCCAGCATAAAGCTCCCAAGGAGCAGCTGGCTTCCCTGGGAACAGATGAGGGAGGGAGGGACGGAGGGCGGGCAAGCCCAAGAGGAGACCAGTCTCTTTGTCAACTAGCCTCCGAAGGGACATCCTATCACTTTGGCCACATTCTGTCCTTTACAAGGGAGTCAGTAGTTCTGACTCGAATCAAGAGGTAGAGTATGGAACACAAAACGATGTGTACCCAAGATGGGAATCGTTGGAGACCCTTAAAGGCTGCCCTCCCTACTTGGCTGGGACTTGACCTCAGCTAGCCACCACTATAATCTCTGCATCCTTCTATTATTATATATTATGTTAGATTATATTATATGCACTATTATCTTTGCATAGAATCATCACATCCTAGGACGTGAACGAGGGGAACATTTTACCAAGCCCTTCTGGGATCCTTCAGCAGCTTGCCCAGAAGTTCCTTGCCCAAGGGTGCCTGTCAGGTCAGTGTCTGGCTCCTGATTTCGGTTCAGACCTGATCACGTGATCTGGGAAATCCAGACCAGCGTCTGGTTCAGCACTTGAGGCCCAAGCCTGTCGAGGAATCTCTCTAACTCGGTCCCTCCCCCGCCTGCATGTGTGTGCGTTCCTTTGTGTGTGTGTGTGTGTGTATGTGTGCGCCGTCACCCTTTCTGTCTCTCCGAAGAAGAAGAAAGAAGAAAGAAGAAAGAGAGAAGAAGAAAAAGAAGAAGAAGAAGAAGAAGAAGAAGAAGATAGAAGAAGAAAGAAGAAAGAAGAAAGAAGAAAGAAGAAAGAAGAAGAAGAAGAAGAAGAAGAAGAAGAAGAAGAAGAAGAAGAAGAAGAAGAAGAAGAAGAAGAAGAAGAAGAAGAAAAGTAGTAGGCATAGTAGTAGAAGTTATTGGCACAGCAGGTGATCATTAGACAACCCTGGTTTGGAACGGGAGCTCTGAAATTCACTAGCTGTGTGATCTTGGGGCAAGTTGTTTCCCCTGTCTGAACCTCAGTCAGACATGACACACTGGGTTATTGGGACGATTAAGGGATCGATACAAGACACTTCAAACCGTCCCTTGCTTGGCATGCAATCCCTTAATCAAAACCATTCTCAGTAGCAGGAGTCTCAGCCATTGGATATTTTTATTTTTATTTGTGTCACGCTGAACACTGAAAAATATTCTCTCACACTCATACGGCTCCAGGGAATATGGAGCATCAGGCTAAAGAATGGGGTGGATCTCAAGTCAAAGGAGCCATGGGTATGGCTGAAGGGGTAAGCACAGGAGCTTTTGTGCTCTGGTTGTGAGTGTTGGTGGCTGTTGGGCAAGGGAATCAGACCTGCAGGGGACCCGAGAACTTGGAGTCTGGCCAGTGCACCCTTGCTCCCTTCTTGGGCTTCCTGGGTTTCAGGGGAGCCTTTGGCCCTTGAGGGTATTTGGAGGCTGTGCCCGGAACAGCAGGAGCAGGAGCAGGAGGCCCCCCGGAGACAGGCTGGACCTTGGGCCCAGAGTTGGCCAGCTTCTGCCTGAGGCAATGGTTTTGGGCCTGGAGCCTTTGGAACTCCCTCTCTGCCCACAGGACAGCCTTCTGGCTCTCCTCACTTCTCTTCTCCACCAGGAGGCGCTCCCGCTCATGCAAGGAGGAGATTTGCTGCCATTCTCGGTGCAGGTCGGCAGCCATGTTCCTATAGAGGCCCAAGGGCCAGCGGGCAGCATCCGCCTTCCTGCGCACCTTGGCAAGCTCGTTCTTCACTTGCAGGCAGCGTGCCTTCTCCTCCATCATCTTCCTCTCCAGGTGTCTGAGGTGCTCTTCGCACAGCTTCGGCTCTGCCTCAAGCTTCAGGCGCAACTTCGGAATCTCACCGTCCAGGAGGGTGTTCCGAAGGTGAACAGGTACTTGCTCCGCTTGGTGGCTTGTTGGGTTTCTTGGGAGCTCTTCATTCCTCTGACGTGCCTTCTTCAGTGCCCTGGACGGCTTTAATTGGTTCACGGGGCTCCCGCCTGAGGGCACGTGGTCAGGGGAGGAGGAGCCAGTCTCCACCTGCCTCCTTGAGCCCCCACCTTCCAGATGATCTCCAAGCAGCTCTAGCACATGCATCCCCTTCAGGAGGATCTGGCTGAGGGTGTGCTGTTGGCTCTGGCCCTCAGCGCTGGCCTGCCGCCGCACTCCTCCTTCAGGAAGCTCTGGCCTGCCTGCCTGCCCTGCCTCGTCCTGCACTCTCTGTCCACAGCTGCCAATCTCCTGAACCAGCGGGTCTGCACTTGCCTGCAGATCACGGCTGTCCTTGAAGCCTTTTGGTGTTTTCCTCACCAGGGCTTCTCCATCTTCCTGGGCGGCTCCACAGATGGGATTTTCATGAGGCAGCTGGTGAGGGCTCTTCAACAGCCTTTCCCGAACTCCCTTCAGCAGTTGCGTGGTGTTTCCCACTGACCAATACCCGGCATCTTGATTCAGGGCAGCCAGAGCAAGACGCTGGAACGGGAGAGGACTGGCCTTCGGCTCGGATGATGCGACAGCTCCACGGGCTTGTGCGTCCGGTTCGGTCTTCTCCATGCCTTTTCCAGAGACTTCCTCGTTCTGGGCACACTGCAACTTTCTTCTTCGGAAGCTGAGTGCACTCTTTCCCAGGAACACCACCACTGCAGTGCACACCAGGATCTCCCAGCGAAACCCAGAGACTCGTGGCACATGTGGCCAACGTTCGTCTATCACCAACCCAGCAGCCCACAGCTGCTCCAGGACAGCCCACAGCGGCTCCAGAACTGTGTGGGGAGGCATTTGGATGGCCCCCATCTGGCTCCAAAGAGCCTGGTGGCTTGGTCTCCGATCACCAGTGTCTTCTGGGCCACTAGGAAGTGCTTGGAATCCCTACGAGGGTTCTGTCTCCAACGCAAACCAGTGCCTGGCAACAGGAGCTGAAGGGAGGAGGGGTGGGGGAGGTGCACCTGAGTCTCCTGCCTGCAACCGGAGCTGTCAGCTGGTGGGGTAGGGGAGGGGAATCGCTATATTGTACACCTGAAACAAATACAACGCTATCGATCAATTTCTCGGAAGTACAATTGAAACATTAAACAAAAATATTGAAAAAGCAAACTAGGTATCCAAAGGAGAAAAATAACAAATATCCAAAGCAGAATATGCATTTTGGGTGCACAGTATAGTGACCCAACACTTCCACTCAGTTTCTTTTTAAAAAGCAAACTAGGGGGGCGCCTGCGTGGCTCTGTGGGTTAAAGCCTCTGCCTTCAGCTCAGGTCATGATCCCAGGGTTCTGGGGTCCAGCCCCGCATCGGGCTCTCTGCTTAGTGGGAGCCTGCTTCCTCCTCTCTCTCTGCCTGCCTCTCTGTCTGGTGTGATTTCTCTCTGTCACGTAAATAAAATATTAAAAAAATTTTTTTTTTAAAAAGCCAACTAGGTATCCAAATGAGAAATATAACAAATATCCAAACTCTGAGAAAGTAACATTCTAGATGATCAAAGATCAAAGCTAGAATCTCAATGCACTGAAGTGAAGGAAAATGGACATACAACATATGAAAATTTGTGGGACACAGCTAAATCATTGAACAGCACAATGTAGAGCACTCAGTGCATATGTTAGAAAGGAGGAGGAGCATATGGGTGTCTAGTTCAGTTAGTCCAACTCTTGATTTTGACTCGGGTCATGATCAGACTTGGGGTTGTGAGACTGAAGCTGCATTGTGCTTGTGCTGGGCATGGAGGTTGCTTAATAATCTCTCTCTCTCTCTCTCTCTGTACCCCTTCCCTGTCTCTCTCTCTCTCTCTCTCTCTCTCTCTCTCTCCGCACCCCTTCCCTGTCTCTCTCTCTTTCTCAGTCTCTCCCTGTCTAAAAACAAAAGGCGTCTCAAAACAATAAGCTCTCTGCTTCAGAACCTAGAAAAAGAAGAGAAATAAAACTGAAGAAGAAAACCAAATGATTCCTTCTACCGAATTTCAAGATCTATAGCTAGATTTATCAAAAGTGTGTGGTGTTGGTGAAGGGATAGACAAATGGAACAGAATAAAGATAGTTAAGTAAAACAGAATCAAGGACCCAGAAATAGACCGACCCCAATTTGTCCAATGGGGATTTGACAAAGGTAAAAAGCAGTCAATGGTGGAGTGACAAGTCATTTTTATGACTATTATATGCTGATATCTGTATTAACATCGTCACGTTTGTATAATTACTCTGGCTTTAATATAATTCCCTAGATTATATACTGAGCAGAGAGCTATACTTCAGTGGCAGGCCTTGGATCTCTGTTTACCAAATTGGTTTAGCTTTTATTTCCCTTGGGCATGAACCTACACTACTTTTCTAATTTTCTCTTGCAATAAGGAGTGGTCATGGAACTGACTTGCATCTAAGGACATGCACACAAATGTAAGGGAAAACATGGAGTGTACAGGCCCATTTAAAACAAACAATCCAAAAACTCCAACACTCCTTCAAAATGACTGTTAAGAGCCCTGCACTGAAGGAAAGTGAGCCTGTCTTCCAGGACAAAAAACCCTGGTGCCTCCAACATCCTCCACCAGTGACTGGTTTTACCTGAGAGAAAATGTACCTTCTAGAATGGGACTGTACTGAGGTTTAAATTTGTTAGAGCATCTATTGCTAACCAATACAGTTTTCCTTCTCAGTGTTCTCAGCAAAAAGTTAATTATCCCATCCTGGTGGATTTCTACCTTTCTGAAAGGAAATATGTCAACACCTGGATTGCTTGATGAATAAGGTAAAAAGATAGTTAAAACTATTAGGCCATAAGAAATAAAGGCCATAACATGATACTTTTATGCTAGGTAGCATAATATCTTACACACAGAATGAAGGAAAGAGTCAGTAAGGAAAGGAATAAACAAATAGTTCATACATAGATTTTCCCTTCTTTGCTCTACTGGGAAGACATAGTTCCTGGAAGTACGTAGCCTAAATGAGAAAGGAATCACCAGATTTCTGAAGGTCTATGATTGTATGTAAAACCTCTCGATAGTCCACCTACTTGAGCTTCAGTAGACTGCAGGACAAAACACAACATATTCCCTTCTTGACTCACATATACATTTGGGCTTGGGGTTAGAAGAAAGGAAAGAGAAGCATCCAAGAGGAAAGTCCTCTAACTCAACATCTTTTCATTTTTACCTATAAAAATGATGGTTTGGATGATGTGTTTTAGCACACTAGATGATATGTGGTATGTTTTCACGGTGCTAAAGAATCAAGTACAAAATCACCTACAATTTATCACTATTATCATCTATTTACTAACAATATAATTACTCCTTTATTCATTCACTGAGCAAATATTTATCGAGCACCCACATGTGATGGGCACTCCACGTATCCTGTTCCTATAGTACTTCTATTTTGATGGGGGGCCAGAATCAATATGGGAAGTAAAGAGAGAAATAATAAACAAATAAAATAGCATGATAATTTAGAGAGTGATAAGTTCATGAAGATAATTTCAAAAATTAAAAACACAGTTTATGGTAATAGGATAAGATTCTCAAAGAGTGTCACTGAAGACATGAGTCATGAATACTGCGACTCTTGTCATTTCATTCACTGCTGTCCCTCCAGCACCTAGAAAACTCCCTGGTATATACTAGGAATTAATAAATAATAGCTGAATGAGAATTGCAAGAGCAAAGATTCATCCCAGAGTGTTTAAGGAAGAGACAGAAAACCACAGGGGCCACAGTGTAATGAGCTGGGTACAACATTATTTGCCAACTCACAGAGGAAGTCAGGGGCCCTATTATGTGGGGCCTTGTGGGCCATGGTAAGAGATCTGGACCATAGTAAGGAAGAGGTTCCAGACTTTTCTTTGAGTGTAATGGGATGCCAGGAGATGATTATAAGCAGGAGAATGCTTTGCGCTTACATTTGTTTTAAAAGGTCTCCAGCTGTTTCCTGGAGGCTGTGTCATAGGGATGGTGGACAAAAGCAGGAGCAAGGAAGGAGAAGTTGTAACTGGGAAGAAGGTGGGGATCTTGGAAGTGACAAAGGTGGTCTGATTAGCGATCTATTTTGGTAGAATTCACAGGGCACCCAGAATGGTGAGGAAAAACTGGGAGAATCTAGTTCAGTTTCATCCCACTCTAACTGGGAAAAAAAAAAAAAAAAAGAACATTGAAGTAGCTTAGTCAAATACTTATGTTTATTCATAATTCCCTCTTTTTCTCCTCTCCCACATTTTGCATTAGAAATTCTTCAAGCTTTACTTCTCAGTCCCATTATCACTGCATTCTTCTTTATTACTGATCTTCTCAGGAAACTGGTGCTCTCTTGAAATGATTCCCACGATTGTATACACTGAGCTTTACACATATATTTTCAACCTCTTGCTGGGTGTTCCCCTGTGGATGTCTTATAACGATCCTGACAAAAACCCTTTATCTTCTCCCACCCTGCTCCTTCTGAATAATCATGCCTGTCAACCAGACAGAAATCTCACAGTAACCTGATCTTGCTCTTCACTCCTCATCTCCCACATCCAACAGTTTTCAGTTTTCTTCCCTTCTGCCCTGTCAGAGTTCTACTCATTCTACAATGCCTTACATGAGGCCCTTTCCCTCATAATGCAGCCCCAAATACTCCAATTAGAACTTGCCACGGGGCGCCTGGGTGGCTCAGTGGGTTAAGCCGCTGCCTTCGGCTCAGGTCATGATCTCAGGGTCCTGGGATCGAGTCCCACATCGGGCTCCCTGCTCAGCAGGGAGACTGCTTCCCTCTCTCTTTGCCTGCCTCTCTGTCTACTTGTGATCTCTGTCTATCAAATAAATAAATAAAATCTATAAAAAAATTAAAAAGAACTTGCCATGTCTTCCTCCACTATCCCAGGTAAATACTTACCCGTATTTCTAATTTTTGCCTGTTTCGTAGCCATTCACATTAAAATTAGCAAATATATCACCATAAACCCATACTCCACAAAATTCCCACAACTGCAGTTCTATATATATTAGGTACTTGAAATGTTAAAAATACATAAGCATCCTATAATGTAGACATTTACTATAAGCCAGATTGATTAACAGAATCAAGATGCTTCCAACTGGTGGCCAAAGGGAATAACTTAGTAATTAACAAAATAATTACCATGGTGGGTGATTCCATTTTCTAATAATGCTTGTCCAAAGTGTACATCTTCCTCAGGCCTGTGAATCTCTCCAATTTCCAAGAGCCATGACACAAATTCACTGCAATAGAAATCCAGTGAAATAGTTAAAGAGTTTTCCCACACCTGCCTCCCCAAGAAGTCTATTTCTACCATGCTTTCATCAAGCAGCTTTGGAAGGAGCCTCAATATAAAGAAATATTTGCAGTGCATTTAAGCTTGCATTTTTTCACATATGCGAAGCCCCAAATTATTTAAATTTTACTCTATCCTAGAAAACTCATTTCCATTCATTCATGCTTACCTAAACCCTATTATATAATACCTATTCAACTTACTGAGACCTCTAATAAACACCAAGGGAAATTTTTAGAGTAGTTTTAACTGTAAAGAGAATACAACAAGATCCTAAAGATAGCAAACAGACAAAATAAACAGAATAATAATGACTGAATATAAGAGATAGACTGGAATATTGCTTTCTAGGTACAGAAAACCAGTGTGTTTGAACTCTAAGAAGGCAAACCCCAAAAAACTGCACACCCCATATGGTAGATGGAATTCTAAACGTGTTCTCTTACCCCATTATCAAGAATCCCATCCCTTGGTTTTGTAACCAAATCCTAATCTGGGTAGTGGTATGGATGAATTTTGTATAGGAAACTAAAATTCCAAGTCAGTTGACCTCAAAATATGTAAATTATTCAAGTGAACTTGACCCAGTCAGTTGAGTACTTTGAAGCAGAGAGTTTTCTCAGGCTGGTGGCACAAGAGTAAGAGACAAATTAAAAGCACAAGAAAGATTCAGTGAGCCACTGCTCACTGCTGCCTTAGAAGATAGAGGGGCCATGTACCAAGGAACACAGGCAGCTTCTGAGAGTGGTCCTGGCCAACAGCCAGCACAGAAGTAGGACTTATTCTTACAATCACGGGGGACTGAATTCTGTCAACAACCTGAATGTGCTTGCAAGTGAATTTTTCTTCAGACCCTTAAGATAAGGCTCAGCACTTGATGTTGGTCTTGATTTTGACCTTGTGAGACCCTAAGCAGACAGCCCAGCATTGCTCCCCCTCAACTTCTTTCTGACGTATAGAATTATGAGCTAATGAATAGGTGTTCTTTCAAGGCACTAGGTGTGTTGTTATTTATTTATTCTGCAGCAATATAAAATTAGTACACACCAATAGTTTTACTATACTGTTTTCAAATTTTGAAGTTATTTAGTGGGGCACATGGGTGGCTCAGTTGGTTGTTTTGGCTCAGGTCATGATCTCGGGGTCCTGGGATCAGTCACACCTCCTGCTCTCTGCTCAGCAGGGAGTCTGTTGCTCCCACTCCCTCTGCCCCTCCCGATGCTTGTGCTCTCTCTCTCTCTCCTCTCAGATAATAAATAAAACCTTTAAAAATACATAAACAAATAAATAAATACGTTTTTTGTTTTTTTTTTATAAATACGGTTTTTAATAAATTCATTCTTGAATTTAAATGTCAGCTGGGGGGTGGGGATGGAGGGACCTGGGTGGCCTAGTCGCTTAAGCATCTGCCTTTGGCTCAGGTCATGTTCCTGGAGTCTGGAAATCGAGATTGGGTTCCCTGCTCACTGAGACATCTGTTTCTCCCTTTGACCCTCCCGCCTGTTGTGCTCTCTCTCTCTGATTCTCCCTCTCTCTCAAATAAATAAATAAAATCTTAAAAAAAGGAATATTCCAGCACAAAACCACCCATCAGAACTGTCGACCACATCCATCTGCTGTGGCTGTGAAAGGCCAGGGAGGATGAACAAACCACATCTTTCACCATTTTGGGGTGTGGGGTGGAGCCCCACATCACAGATAAGTAGGATGATATTTTATAACACAGGAAAGCACCAGCTTGGTACTGTTTTTTGGGCCATGTGGTATCAGTAAAAGAACACTAAGTAGAGAAACATTTTACAATAAAATACTTTATTGTGCTCATGTTATAAAAATATAACATTTGAAATTTACATAAAGTAATGGATACATTTTAGAATGGTTTCAACTTTGCACAGAGGTCAGAGAAGACAAGCTATACAAGGTGTCAGGAAATTACTTTTCCATTTATTTCAAAACCAAAAGCAACACCTATGGCTAAAGTCAAATAACCGAGGGGCATGGAATTCTAAAAATGGATATCTAGTCTAAAAAGTACATTTTAAGGCAGAAGAAGTTGTTAAAGCCATCCAAAAGAAAGAAAATTTTAAAAAGAAGTAAAACTTCAGTTTTTTCTTCAATAGCACAAAAATAATAATACCAATTCCATGATGTCTGGGTAGCTCTGTCAGTTAAGCATCTCCCTTTGGCTCAGGTCATGATCTCAGGGTCCTGGGATCAAGCACCAAATCGGGCTCTGCACTCAGCATGGAGTCTGCTTGTCCCTTTCCCTCTGCTCCCCTCTCTCTCTCTCTCTCTCTCTCTCTCTAATAATTAAGTAAAATCTTGGGGAAAAAAAAAGCATATCAACTCCACAGTGCCGTCACAGGATTAAATGAGCTGATGTATGTCAGGAGCTCAGCACAGTGTATGGCACATTTTGAGCACTTATGAAACGTCAGTGGTTGACAAATGGGTTGAGCTGGTTGGTATGTAGTGAAAGCATCATTCTCTGTTCTGATGTCAGCAGATTCCTGAATATGCCAAATTAAAATGAGGAAAAGAACACACCGTAAGAACTTCTATTAATTAGGAGCATAGGGGAAGGAAAGAGAAGGGGTAAGAAAGGAAGTTACTGGCTGGCTTTATCATGGGACCTACAGAAATCACAAGATCCCATCAACACTCTGCGAAAGGATCCTGATCCAGTCAAAAACAATCTCAAACTTGGTCTATAATTAGTAACTAGTAACTAAGCTAGTGTGCTGTTATGGAAAAAGCCACAATGAACAAACTAAAATTTACCAAGTCTCTCCTGTGTATCAGGCACTGTGGAGAACGCTCACATATCATTGTAACTAACTAGCACTTTGGCCGTGTAAGATCATGTTAACTCTTTTTTTTAGTATTATTATTATTATTTTTATTACCATATAATGTATTATTTGCCCCAGGGGTACAGGTCTGTGAATCATCAGGCTTACACATTTCACAGCGCTCATTAGAGCACAAACCCTCCCCACTGTCCATCACCCAGCCACCCTCTCCACACTCCACCCACGTGTTAACTCTTTAGTTAACAAGACTCCAGCTCCTTTAATTAGGAAAACTTGACCCTGGGTCAGCCTTGGAGCTCTGTTTCCCTGGAACCTGATGGAGGCAGGGCATCTGCTGGGTTACCAGGCAGCATTGATCATGGACAAAATGACTCCTGATGGCTATATGGAATACGAATACATTCTTGGTGAGAAGCTATAGCTTGAAGTGACTCCTATAAAGAGGCATGTTCCTCTGACAACCCCGGAAGTTATGCCCCAGAGGTGGGTTTCTCTCCCACAAGAGCCGTCAGCTGGGGGCCTACCAACAGCAACAGCAGCTTGCTGGCAGCTGAGTGCTCTGCTGTGAGGACCCCAGCCCCTGAAGGAGGGGCCCCATGCTGCCCTGCAGGCCAGGGTTTCCTGGCTTATATTCTTCTACCTGGGTTGGCAGCCGGTGTGGCCTATGGTTATTTTATGGTATCTGCATAACTTATCGAGAAGACATTCTGGTAGGCATTACAGGTAAGCACTATGATCATCTTCATGTTTAGAGAGGAAAAAGACATTTAAACTTCCCACATCGCTCAACTAGCCAGAGGTAGGACCAGATTTGCATGGAGACAGTCTGACTGCGAAGTGTGGGCTTTGAACTACCACTCCAGTCTGCTTCTACAGAGTTGACATTGGCATTCACTGGTTGTATGAAGGCGGGCCTGGTAAACTCCCTGAGAGCTGGTTTCTGAATCTTTAAAAAATATAAAGATTATAAATGCAGAGTATGCATCTGAGGATTAGAAATATATGGAAACAGCCAACACGGGGCATGGCTTAAGGCAGCCGCCCTTCCCTTTGTTTCTGCACCCTTCACCCGGCAGGGACTTCCACGTGCTGCTGCCCGCAGACCCCAGTGGACTGACAGTGGGTCTATGCTCAAAACCCAGGCAACCTCTCTGCCTGTTGCTCTGTGCCAGGCCCCTTGCAGGACCCTCTTTTTCAGATTCCTCATCGATGGTCCTTCAACCTGAGCCCAGTTGTCAAAGTGCTGATGAATCTCGGGTTTGGACTCTGTGTCTTACATTCTTTGGTTCTCTGACTTGTAGGCCCTGTACTCACATCCTTGCTAGACTTCCTCCCCCTTCAGTGAACCTGCTTCCTGACAGCTCTGCCTGACCCCAGTGTCTGCTTCTCCCTCAGAACACCATACATCTGAAATTGTTGACGTCAGGGATGGATGGATAGAGGTCTAAAATCTTCCATGATTGCGGGCTCTAGGTCCATTCCTTCACCTCACTATCATCCAGGAAATGTTGACAGTAAAAAGATATTCAAAAATGCCCAGAGGAATGTTTTTTTTTTTTTTAAGATTTAATTTATCCATTTGACAGACAGAGATGATAAGTACGCAGAGAGAGAGACGGAAGCAGGCTAACCGCCGAGCAGAGAGCCCGATGCGGGGCTCGATCCCAGGACCCTGAAATCATAACCTGAGCTAAAGGCAGAGGCTTTAACCCACTGAGCCGCCCAGGCGCCCCGGAATATTTTTTTTAAAGAAGAAAAGCAAATCATTGAAGGAAGGGTAGTTGATACATGACATAGTGAAAATATGAAAGAAATCCATGCACCCAGACTATGGACCTTACCTTCCAAGGAAGCATTTAAGGAATGTGGTCAGTTTTCTTTTTCTGTCTTTGGTCATATTTCCTTGTTTGCACATCATCTTGTAGAGTTTCTCGCCCTGTTCTGAGATCACTACCCAGGTGTCTTGCTCCATTCCTAATTTTAAACCTATCGAAAAGGAAACCAAGGACAGGTAACTGAAAAAGTCTCCTCACTCACTCTTGCCTGCATGAGACCAAAATTTATTGCACATCAAGCATGGGCAGGGGGTTGCAGATACAGAGCTCTCTACCACAGGGCACCTGGGTAGCTCAGTCAGTTAAGTGCCTGCCTTCGGCTCAGGTCATGGTCTCAGTGTCCTGGGATGGGAGTCCTGAATCGAGCTCCCTGCTTAGCAGGGAGTCTGCTTCTCTCTCTCCCTCTGCCCCTCCCCATGTGCATTAGTTCTCTCTCTCTCTCACACACACACATAAATAAAACCATAAAAAAAATACCTGAATTTGGAGCATAGGGGAAGGAAAGAGAAGGGGTCAAAAGGAAGTTAATGGGTGGCTTTATCATCGGACCTACATAAATCACAAGATTTCTGTGATTTTTATTTTCAGTCTTCTAACTACAAAATTTTTTACTAGAATTTTTATTTTTTACAATGGAGGAGGAATTACCATTTGTCAGTAACAGAATAATTTTTATTTTTTTAAATCTTTTTTTTTAAGATTTTATTTATTTATTTGACAGAGAGAGAGATCACAAGTAGGCAGAGAGGCAGGCAGAGAGAGAGGAGGAAGCAGTCTCCCTGCAGAGCAGAGAGCCCGATGCGGGGCTCGATCCCAGGACCCTGAGATCATGACCTGAGCCGAAGGCAGCGGCTTAATCCACTGAGCCACCCAGGCGCCCCCAGAATAATTATTAAGAATAGAGCCTGTTAACATAAACAAATTAACAGAACATGCTTGTCTGCTTGCTTTGCTTTCTTCGTTTTTCCCTTCCTTCTTTCCCTCCTTCCTTTTTCTCTTCAGATTTATCTATACGCATAGCTATTCTGAAAAAATAAAGCTTCAACTTGATGAAACATTTATTTTACCTTCGAAATGATTTGCTATGCTATCTGAATTGATTGCTAGATTCAACAAAACTTAAAGAATCAGCTATGTATTCATGATCTTTGTTTTAAATTTTTCTCACAGGCTCTCCATCCCAGGTCAATCAAAGGAGTTAAGTATTTGAAATGCTTTGGAAGTTCTCAAACAAATGTGTACTATGAATATTTTAATAGAAGTAGAAGTTTTGCATGTTCTTCAAGGGAAAATTTCTGAAGTTGGAAGAAAGGGTTCTTTGTGTCCTGAAATTTTATCAGCAATGAGGTATTTTGCTCCTAAGTCTCTGGGAAAAAGGAATAACACTGCTTTTTGTCTTATCAGTTATTTGGTAAAGAAATTAGTAGTAACACAAGCATTTCTGTTTCCTAGCTGAATTACCTAGTAATACATGTCAGATAGGTATCAATGGCTTTAATGCCTTGTTCCCTCCTACAAAAAATCACTAAGTGAGAAATCCTGATAAATTGGTGGGGAAAAAAGATCAAATTGTACATGTCTACACACCCTCCTCCACGAATGTGTCACCTTACAGGGCCCGTATCACAAACAAGCATCAGTTTTTCAGACTCAGGATCCTCCCTTCCACAATCAGACCGAGATTAGCTGAGTGAAGCCAGCACTGCCGCTTAAAAGATCCCACAGTCCCACTAGTGCTACTCCTCTTTTAATCATACTCCAGGTAAAGAAAATCACAAGAACCACACGCAACCTGCAGTGATAAAATATTGAACTTATTTTAAAATGAACATAATGTATTCTTCCTATAGAATAACCGAGGAAACACAAGTTCATGTGCCAGGCTGATGCTCTTGACCCTGCATACCGAAGTCCTGGGCCAGTCACCCCTGTAAGCTGGGTCTTCCTTCCTTCCCTTCCTCCCTGCATTCTTTGATCCTGGCCTTGCTCTCTCCACACCCTGCTGACTCTTCCTTCAATATTTCATCAGGCCATTCCTTACTTCAAAAGCCTTTGGTAGCTCACCACTGAACCAAGTGAAAACATGGAAGCTTGCTTTTGTGCTTCTCCTTAAACTGACCCCACCCTATCGAACAATGCCATTTTCGACTGCGTTCTTCTGTGGCCAGGCCACCCTTTGCAGCTTTTCTCCTTGTCCTGTCAATACTTACTTACAGTACTTACTTACAATACTTACTTACAATACTTACTTACTTACAGAACTTACTATTCTGCAGGCTGATGCTCCCATCAAGCAACCCAGCTCTGCTCTCTGCCACAAGCAACTCCTTCTTCCCTTTACAGTATACCCAAATCCTTCATGAAGCCTTGCCTAACCATTACAACCTGTGCATTCAGACTTCCCTTGGAAAATAAATGATTAAACTCAGAACTACACAATTCAAGGCGCCTGGGTAGCAGTGAGTTAAACCACTGCCTTCAGGTCGTGATCTCAGAGTCCTGGGATCGAGCCCCACACGGGCTCTCTGCTCTGCAGAAAGCCTGCTTCCCTCTCTCTCTCTTTGCCTGCCTCTCTGCCTACTTGTGATCTCTGTCAAATAAATAAAATCTTAAAAAAAAAAAAAAGAGCTAGACAAGTCAGCATGAGATTGCATGTGGTCATTGCTTCGTGAACAGAAAGCAAGACTGTAACTGACTGTTAACACTCTGCCAAGTCAAGTAATAGGTTAATTGCTGCAGCAATATAGTATTTTGAAAGAATAGGTTATATCACCTAATAATTTAAATTGGAAAGACAGGGGATGCCTGGGGGTTGGTTAGGTGTCTGCCTTCGGCTCAGGTCATGATCCCAGGGTTCTGGGATCCAGCCCCACATCAGGCTCCCTGCCCAGCTGGGAGTCTGCTTCTCCTTCTGCCACTCACCCTGCTCATTTCCTCTCTCTCCCCTCTCTCTCAAATAGATAAAAGGTATCTCCAAAAAGATACGATTTTGTGAAGCAAATCTAGCATTATAGTAAACACTATTTAGTTTTTATTTAAATTCCAGTTAACATGTAGTATAATGTTAGTTTCAGGTGTACAATATAGTGATTCAACACTTTCATACAATACCCAGTGCCTCATTGCAAGTGCCTCCTTCATCCCCATCACTGATTTTACCCATCCCTTCACCTTCCTCCCCTTTGATAACCATCAGTTTGTTTCTAGTTCACCTCTTTCTTTCACCTATGATTATTTACGTGAACGCTATTTCTTGAAGGCAGGAATATTCTGTGCTTAGAATTTTGGATATATTCTCAAAGCAACCCTATGAATGAGAGGGTACTGTCCTCTTCGTTTTATGGATAAAAATACTTAAAGAGGATTCGTCATTGGTCCAAAGTTGTTTGCTCAGCATCAAAACCAGAAATCCTATCTCGCTTTGTCTACTTCTTAGCCTATATATCCATTTCTTGGTAAAAAAAAAAAAATCTATTTGCTCTCTCAAATAGATAAAATCTTTATAAATAAATAAATTGAAAGGATAATGTTCCTTTTTAAAGTTTATGTGCTAGCCTCTTTCTATCACTAATTTTAAAAATCATAAATAATTTTAAACATATGTGTAAACATGAATGTATACATACATACAACAGGCCTCAAAATGTATAAAGATCACAATGATATCTGTTACCAAATTACCACTTCTTTCAAAATAAGAATTAGTGATATAAAAATGGCTTCATAATTTCAATCACAGCACATTTTTAATAACTTCATTCTAAAATATAAATTTGAATTCAACTTATTTATTAAGAACAGTAACATAGAGAGCATGGAAGGGATGTGTGGGTGGCTCAATTGGTTAAGCATCTGCCTTCAGCTCAGGTCATGATCCGAGTCCTGGGATCCAGCCCCATTAGTCCACGGCAGGCTCCCTGCTCAGTAGGGAGTCTGTGTCTCCCTCTGCCCCTCTCCTCCATGCTCTCTCTCTCTTTCTCTAATAAATTAAATCCTAAAACAAAACACAGAAAAGCCCAACAGTGCTTTTCCTTAGTAGAAATTTAAAAATATTTTTTAATGAAAGAATAATTTATTAATGCCATATGCAGGAATTTGCAAACTTCAATGGATCTAAAATATAATTCTACAGGAAGTGTTAAAAAGGAATGGATTTAAAATTGTCATTCATTAAATGTAGAATATCCAAACTGAACTGTCTCCAGGCCCTGATGTTTTTCCCAAAAAGAGAAAAATCCAAGGGGCAGCCCTGAACAACTCACTAATTACTTTGAAGTTATACAGTTTGCAAATTCCTCACTCTTAACTCAGCATAGTTTTACATAGAGAGATGAGGTTTTTCAAAAACTGATACTACTATAACTCTCAGTGGAAATACTGGTATCTTTTCTATAGTGTGAGTTTTAATGAGATGAAAGCTAGCCACGTACTGTATACTCAAGCTAGGAAATAGAAGAAACTGCCAAAAAATTTATTCAAAACATCAAGAAACTGATATCTAAACAATGTATTTAACACTTATCCTGATGATCAATGGTGTGAATGCATAAATTTCTAGGAGAAATTTTTAAAAATCACAATTTACTCACATTATGAATAATTAATGCTGAAAAAAATTACTTTTTGGAATAAATCTTTGATTCTATCAAATAAGATTTTCTGGCATCCAATATCATTTGACATTATTTATGGCAAAAAAAAAATTTTAAAGGTTGTAACAGATTTTTCCTTTTAAAACTAGAAGTGACCCCACTGACCTTTTTTCAATTCCCAGGAACACTCCTTTAAATTAATAACATTGAAAATTTAACTGTATCAAGAAGGAACTAATATTTCTTGGTAGTCTTTTCAACATTGTAAAGTTATGCTACTTTTTTATTAAGAAAGTATTCAATAGCGCTTATACTGCAGTAGCATGGTTGTAAAGGTAATTATGGTTTGTCTATTTTATCGATGATTAAGTAACAATAAATATATCTTATGTGGATGATAAGACATGAAGACAAAGATGACTACAATTCAAAAAATGATTCTACTTAACTGAAAAGAGGATACAAAACTATAGAGGTTCATGTTTTTAAGCATTTCATTTTATTTTTTTTTTAAGATTTATTTATTTATTTATTTGACAGACAGAGATCACAAGCAGGCATAGAGGGAGGCAGAGAGAGAGGAAGGGAAGCAGGCTCCCTGCTGAGCAGAGAGCCAGATGCTGGGCTGGATCCCAGGACCCTGAGATCATGACCTGAGCCAAAGGCAGAGGCTTTAACCTACTGAGCCACCCAGGTGCCCCAGCATTTTAAAAATCTATGCATAAAAAGAAAATGGAAATATTTAAAAATTCTCATTTACTTCTTTTTAGGTGATGAAATTACCTAGTATTTGCAATTTATTTCTCTATTATTTCCAAATTTTCTCTAATAAGCAAAATTTAATTTAAAAAACTCAATGAGTTTAATATCTTTATTTTATTTTTTTTATCTTTAAATGGTCTAAAATATTTATATTGAAAATGACAGCTGAAATATTTCCTTAAGAAAATCAATTCACACTAAAGAACACCTTAAAGAATAAAAAATTTCCATCTTATTCAATTCACATTTGACCATTGTATTGAAATTTGTGGTTTGCCTAA
This sequence comes from Meles meles, assembly GCF_922984935.1. Lineage (NCBI taxonomy): Eukaryota > Metazoa > Chordata > Mammalia > Carnivora > Mustelidae > Meles > Meles meles. Next base: position 202,198 of record NW_025721201.1, read on the forward strand.
CTCCACTACAGACCACATTTTCTAAAGGTTACCATTTTGCCCTCTCTCCAACTACACAAATAAATTAGTTCTTAAGAAAGAATATAAATGACCTGTTGTTACTTTCCGAATGAATGTCTAAGCGTATACTATGAAAATTACCAAGGAAGTTAACTGCAGAAAGTTCAAAAGCTTTCCTAGGTAGGTCTTAAGTTGGATACTTTTTATGCATCATGTTCAAACTAATATCTCAGAAAGAATCTTCAAGGAATAATTAAATTAGAATTAACCAAAATGCGAGTTGGGTCTAGACAATGGAGGAATAGAAATTTGGAGACAAACTCAATGGCAACCATCTTCCTTCAACATAAGCAGTAATGGATAACATGGATATATTAAAACAAACAAATTTTCACATTTCTACATGTCATATCATTATTGCATTATTTTTTTGTATTCTAAGATATAACTGATGTAATTCAATTTATAAAACATTATAAGTAAGAGTGTAATCAAGTTTATTTTTCAAAAGATTTAAATAGTTACACACTGGCTAAAAGCTTAGTCTCATTCCAAACGCAATTATTTCTTCTGCAAGTTTTGAGCTAAATCATTGTGATCAGTGTCTGATGGAGTCCTTTACTTAGAAAAGTATTTTACTTATACCTACAGTATGCAAAAATACCTAGTATTTTTATAATATATTCAAATAGGCGGGGGAACATTTAAACTTGTCATCAAAAGTTTTAAGCATGGGGGCGCCTGGGGGCTCAGTGGGTTAAAGCCTCTGCCTTCAGCTCAGGTCATGATCCCAGGGTCCTGGGATGGAGCCCCGTGTTAGGCTCTCTGCTCGGCAGGGAGCCTGCTTCCTCCTCTCTCAAATATTCCAGAACTTTGGTATAGTGTGTCTAAGACTGGTCTTTAATCTTTAAATGTAACACAAAGTTAAAATATCCAGGTTTATAGATGAACATTTATAATAATGAATTATGTGGCTAAATGTGTTTGTAGTTGAATCACTGAACATTCAGGAGAGATTATTTTAAAAACAGGTTTTTTTAATTAAAGAGGAAAGATTCTAAGAAATGATTCAGGAGGATTCCAGAATACCTAGTCACTCAAAAGATTTCAATTAACTTGAACTATTCCATTTGACTCATTGACAAAAGTCTGCCTAATAATTTAATATACTGAAATAATTATTCATTTGTTCCATTTGTTGTACAGACACATCTGACAAAAGTGAAGGCATAAATATTCACCAACTTCAGCGTCCCTCTCCTCCCCACCCCTGCAGTTAGATATCAGCCCTGAAGCAGGAGGAGTAGGTACAGGGAGGGGTCACAAGGTGCTGTCCCAGTCTTGAGTTCCTTCCTTGAAAGAGAATCTATATTCCTAGCTCATCTGTCTAAAGCCTCATCAGAACTTAGTAGTCCTTCATCCCTACTGAAAGAAACTAATTAAATAGATTAGTTAACCTCATTAGGGTTTGTCGGCCCAGGCCTTCACCATCTTGCACTCCTATGTTCATTATGAAAGTCACCTCTAAATGTCCTTTGCTAATAACCCTAAATAAATGCTACCAATTAGGGATTCAGGCCATATAGTATGCAAGTTGGCATCATAGAAAGCCAGGATAGAGAATAATGCCGAGAAGTTTAGTATGTAGATAATTGCTTATTCTCCCAAGTAGGACATATTATTGTGGTCTCTTGCAAAAGAGAGTTTCTTGTAAGTTGATACATCATACTTCAATCATTTTTAAAAAAGTTTTATTCACAGGCAAAGAATCGTGGTGTGGAATCTAACACTGGGTCCTATTTTCCAAAGCATTAATTTACTTTGTGATCTTGTGAGTTCTGTATAGGCTTTTAAATTTCTCTTGACCCATAGATAGTAACACTCAGTATGAAATTCCACTAAGTGTCTGATCAATATTGTTAACACTTGGCTTAAAAAGAGAGCTCTTCGGTCCCTTCAGAAGGTGGTTCTATTAAAGTATATCAACTGAAAAGCTTCTGCTTTGAAAATAATTTTGCTCTATGTTTTAATGGAGAATATTTGATATCCCAATTTTCTGATTTCCCTTCTAATTAATTGTTTTAGTGGTTATCAGATACACATTGCAGGAACGTTCATAATGGCAGAAAAACTAAAACAAACAAATAGAAACCTAAAGTCCACTGATAAGAGAGTGAGTAATTAAGTTGTTATCAATATAGTTGTGATAATATTCAACCAATGGAATATTATGCAACAGTTAAATGAATAAACTATTCCTATACATATGGATAAATAATTTACAAACTATATTGTATACAAAATATAAATTGCAGAAAGCAAAATACATTATCATACTTATAGAGCTCATTAACAAGCCAAACTAAGCCATATCATGCTTTATGTATTAACTATTATACATTATTTTTTTTAAATACTAGTTTCTCCTGAGATTAATAGCATTAGTAAATTCCAGAGCTGAGATTCCTAATCAGCACTCTTGTCTTTTGTGAATGTAAATCTAGAATTCAATTCATCAAGTCCCCAGGTTTTGCAGTTAAAATACTGTGGAAATTTGGAAAAGGTTCAGTTTACTCATACTCACTAAACAATCTTTAGAGCTTCAATAGTACTTGGTTAAGGGGATGAAGTATCCTAAAATGAAGGGACTAGATGGTATTAGTCTTACTACTTCAATTTGGGAAGTGAATAGACAATCATTTTTATGCAGTATTTCCATTTCTAGTCACTATGCATTTTGTCCATATTATATACCCATTAAGGATATTTGCTCAAAAACTAGGATTTTAGGGGCACCTGGATGGTTCAGTCAGTTAAGCGTCCAACTCTTGATGTTGGCTCAGGTCATGATCTCAGGGTCCTGGGACTAAGCCCCATGTCAGGCTCTGCACTTCAACGGGGAGAGTCTGCTTCTCTCCCTCTCCCTTTGCCCCTCCTGCTGCTCACTATCTCTCTCTCTCTCAAAAAAAAAAAAAAAAAAAAAAAAAAAAAAACCTTCAGGATTTTAATTTTACAAAATCTTTTCTGTTGTTTACCAATTTAACAAGGAAAGTCATAAGACCATAAATCATATCATCACTGTACATGGCTAATCTTGCAAAAGCTTTGCACTTGAAAGCAGGCATGTATGAGATCAATTGTAATAAAAAAAAACTCATTCTCAAATGGATGCCTTTAATAACTGCACCTAGATGGATGTCTTAATTGACTTCATAGGTAAAATCCTTTCATGATGTATATCAAATCATCATGTAGTACAATTAAAATATATTACAATGTTACTTGTCAACTAGTCCTCCATAAAGCTGGATAAAAACAATTGTACCTAAACAACTTGAAGCACGTTATAATATCTTAATGAGTTATATACAAGTAAAATTAACAGCCTTTTCTACATCTTCCTGAAACGTATTTCTATGAGTCCCAATCTTGCTGCAAAATACAAAGAATTTAGAAGAGCATAGTAAAAAAAATAGTCAAAATGATTCATTTTCATATGTGGTAAAAAGCATCTTTTTAAAAAAAAAAAGCTCATTAAGGCAGGGATTAACAACAACTATCTTTTTTTGAAAGATTTATTATTTCTTTATTTATTTTAAAGAAAGAGAGCATGTGTGAGATTGGGAAAGGGCAGAGTGAGAGAGAGAGAAACTCAAGTTGACACCAATTTGATGCAGAGCCTGATATGGGGCTCAGTCTCACAAACCTGAGATCATAACCGGAGTTGAAACCAGGAGTTAGACACTTAACCAACTGCACCACCCAGGCACCCCATAACTATCTTTTGACTTTAACCCTAACCTGTTCCCTTTCAGCAAGACACATGGGTAGTTCTATGCTTTCTCAGCATCACTGTATTTTTGAACTCATGTCTCCTGCTAGGGCATTCTGATACTATAATCCAAGAGGCAGAACTCCCATGTCATCAATACAGCTGCCAGCTCAGAGAACTTGCTCTTGACATCTTGTTCATTGACTTAGGAAATCCCATTTCAAAAGATGAAGAATGACGTTCCCTTAATCTTGCCTCAGAAATCAGTCAGTTTTTGAGTTTCTCATTTTCATGTTACCAAAAATCTTTGGTTACACTGTCCTCATTTCTGAACCTAGAATAAACACTCATGCAAACCCAGCATCCTCAACCCATCTGTTTCACCTTTAAATTTCAGGAAGCCTTTTAGTACCTTTCAACTGAAAATAATGTATCCTAGATATGGTTAGGAAGAAGTAAAGAAAGGCTCAGGAAATTTCCCAATTAAGTTCAGCTTTATTATTTTGCTTAAATAACTGTAAAACATTTCACCAGAAGTTCAAGGAAACATCCTATATATTAAGTACCTCCTGAAGAAAAAATTATATCTCTACTTTAAAAAAAATAACATGCATCAGTAACACTGCTACATTAAATTACTTAAACTAATGATAACTAAGCTATACCAGGAACTTGCATGGGTTTCATTCATTCACTTATTCATTCATTTATTCACTTATTCAACAAATACCTCTTGAGTGTCTATTACATGGTACATGGCAGGTCCAGTCTCTGGGGAAATAGCACAGAATAAGTAGCAAGACCAGTATTCTCATTGATTTTACCGTCTAATCCAGCAAAGGTGGCAACAAATAAATAAATAATGAAGAAACTATTAGCAAGAATGTTCTAGGTATTGATATAAAATTGCCGGGAGGCTATACTAGATGGGGAAATCAAGGAAAATATTTCCAAGGAAGGGGAGGAAATGACTGGGAAACAGCACTGGGAAACACGGAAGACATATTCACCTTTCCTACAGAGCCTGAGGCATGTCAGGTAGCAACAGAAAATTTTTTTTTCCTCCAAAAGCTTCCTGGGAAGGTAGTGTTATTGAACGACAGTCACATTTCAGTCAGGTTTTACAAGAAGGTAACGAGAAGAATCAGAAAACAGGCTAAGAGTATGTGAATTTTACTGAGGAGATCCTGAGTTCCCGGGAGCACAGAGGAAAAGGTTGAAACTGTGAGATTGATAATTTATTTTTTCTTAAAGAAAGGTTAATAAGGTTAACAAGGTTAATAAGTTATTTCTGAAGTAGTACCTGTTTATCACCTTACCTGTCTTTCCTTTTGCAATACACCAGAAGATTATCAAAAAGAAAAAACACCCGTTCTTGAATATTTCCAGAAGAAATTTTCAGCAAGACGCCACACATTAGCATCTCAGTGCAGATGTCAGTGATCTTGGATCCCCAGGTTAAAAAAAAGAAAAAGAGAGAGAGAGATATAATGTCTGATTACTTAACAGAAACTTTTGTGTGTAATTCTTTTTCTCATTAAAAGTCTGTTTTTATTTCAAGATACAATATACGGACAGAATAAAAGTTGAAACACCATAAATATTTATACACTGGATGGAGGTCTCTTTTCCTCCCAGACTCCTCCTCATCAGTCTCAGCAGATACAACTGTGGTTAGGAGACTCTGGGTCTTCTTTTAGCTTTCTTACACATGCAGGCATACATAAGCATGGATGATACATGTTACCTATGCTCTTTTACAAGGAGATGATTTCAAACTGATGCATAAAATTCATGTCTCTAACACTTCTCTCCCCCTCCTCTCTTCCCCTGGTATGGGAAAAGAGCTCCACGGATATATCACAAAGTACATTAAATTCTCTAAATTTTTAACGGGTCTCAATTCATTTATCCACTCCTTGGATGGAGAGAAGAAAAAAGAAGAAATTAAAGAAAAAAAAAACTATTTAAAGAGAGCAACCTTCCATACAGCTTTAACCCAAGGTAAAAGTTAGCATAGGTACACTTGTTCCTTAAATAAGCCTATACTGAGTGCATGCTAAGCTCAGATGACTAGTGACAAAACTAAGTCTTCACACAAGAACTAACCACTGAGAGGACACACAGATGGAAAGAACCTGAATCATGAACAGAGGAAAGCTGCCCAATGAAGCAGAGTACAAGCATTGGATGGTTGTGTGAGCTGATTAAAAGTCTGTCCTTTGAGCCATTATAAAAGTGGAAGTGTATTTGTTTCTACATCCTAAACTATCACAACTAATGCACTGAGTTAGACAAAACAAAAAACAAAAAAAAAAAATTTTTCAGTAGATGGCTGATAAGCATGCTCTGTTTTCAATATGTCTGGTCTTTAAATCTAGGGATAAATATCTGATTCTTTTTCAACTCATGTTTTTATTTTTGTTTTTGATATTTAAAAATCAGACCACGAATTGTAAATTTCATATTTCCACAGTAATCATTGATACGGTTTATCTGATTATAAAAATTTAAATTACAGTGATAACTCATACATGTCAGTAAGAAATTTCCCAAATGGGAAGTTAAGAGAATGTGATTGTGCTGAGTATCTGCATTACAAACACATTTTATTTATTTTTTATTTTTTACTAACTTTATTTTTTTAAAGATCTTATTTATTTGTCAGAGAGAGAGAGAGAGAGACAGAGAGAGCACAAACAGGGGGAGCAACAGGCAGAGGGAGAAGCAGACTCAATCCCAGGACCCTGGGATCATGATCTGAGCCGAAGGCAGGGGCTTAAATGAGTGAGACATCCAGGCATCCCTACACACATATTTTATTTTTTGTTTTTATATTTAACTTAAATTTAAAAAAAAATAATTTTAATTCCAGGAGAGTTACCAAACAGTGTTATAGTAGTTTCAATTGTATAATATAGTGACTCAGCAAGTCCATACCTTATTCAGTGCCCATCACGATAAGTGTATTCTTAATCCCCCTCACCTCTTTCACACTTCCCCCGGACTCACCTCCCCTCTGGTGACCATCCATTACAAAATACTTTAGATTTAAGACATTTCCCTTTTTCTCGTCTTTCATCATAAAGGTGGACATATAACTAGAGATCTATCAAAAATTTATACAATTTCATATCCTTCCTCATGTGATAATTAAGTAAAAACTGTCATCAAATTCGAATATAAATCCCAATTTCAGTGGCAATGATTTCTTACTTAAGTACTATCCCTACCTCAGAAAAAAATTACGATAGAATACTATTAAAAATGGAAATAAGGAAACATCACATTGATTCTTGCACAAGGACCTATACAATGTTATGAAAGCGGTTTTATTGATAACAATTTTACGAAACGTACAAAATACATCACGTTACATTATTTCTCGTGGTAGCCCAAAAAAGTAAAGCAAAGAAGCTAAGTTTTTATCTAATAAAATGGGAGCTGCAAGGGAGGAGCAAGATGGGGGAGGAGTGAAAGACTTAAATATCATCAGGTCCCAGGGGTTCAGCTAGAGAGTCATCAAACCATTCTGAATACCTACAAATTCAACCGGAGATCAAGGAGAAGACGACCAGTAATTCTAAGAAGAGAAAACAGACCACTTTCCAAAAGGTAGAACATGCAGAGAAGTGAATCTGAGGCAACAGATGGGAAGACAGACTGGGGGGAAAGGGCCAACTCCCAGCAAGAGAGGGAGCAGCGGAGCACAAAAAAGGAACTTTTAGAAATCCACTCCACTGAGGGATGTCATTGTAGAGGCTAAGGGGTAAGGCGGTGGGGGTGGGGAGATCATTCGTGGGGATAGTATGGTCTCAGCACACACGGGGTCAAAAAAAAGACCAGGGGTGTCTGAGTGTGGCAAAGCTCCCAGGTATAGAGCAGGGAAAGCCGGCTGCAGAGACAGAGCCAAGGAGGGAGAACTAAGCTCAGGGTTACCTTAAACCATGATCCGAGGCATAGTTGGGCCACTACTCTCCCAGCAGGAACCCCACAAGGGGCAGATCAGGGGAGAACCCCCCTTCCTCCTCCAAGAGGAGCTGCGTAGGAGCACAGTGCCAGAATCAGCTGGGTTTGGAGACTCCAAATGGGGCCATTCCACAGAGATAGAAAAACTCAGTCACAGGATGGGTGAGCTTGGAGTGCAGCCAGAGACCAGGGAAACAGAGGGATTAACTGCTTTTCTCTGAGGGTACACTGAGCAGTAGGGCCCCCAAGCACTCAGCTCCTCCAGGGCCAGAAATTGAGAGGCCACCATCTTCATTCTGGTTCTCCAAAGCTATACAGAAAGTGTTCAGGAAACAAAAGCTCCCGAAAGCAAACACGAGCAGATTACTTAGCCTGGCCCCTGGCAAGGGTGGTGCAGTTCCACCTCAGGCAAGGACATCTGAGAATCATGGCAACAGGCCCCTCCCCAGTAGATGTGCAAGAACATCTAGCCAAGAATAAGTCCCCTACTCAATAAGAACTGCAGAACTCCAGAGCTAGGGGAAAGCAACACATAGAATTCATGACTTTTTTACCATGATTCTTTAATCTTTGAAAGTTAACTTTTTAAATTTTTTTTTTCCTTATTCTATTTGTAAAAATTTCCTCCATCTTATTTTAACGTTTTTTAACTATTTTATCTTATCAATACCTTTTTAAAAATCTTTTTAAATTTTCATTGTTATACTCATATTCTATCCCTTCATTGTATTTAACTTTATTTTTTGGATATATACAGGGTTTTTTTTCTTTAAAATTTTGGAACACAGATTCTTCTAATAGATCAAAATATACCCTAAATCTAGCACATGTCTTTGTTCTAGTCTCCAGCCTGATCACATTCTTTCCTCTTTTTTCCTCCTTTTTAAAAGAATTTATCATTTCCTATTTTAGAATCTTTTTAAATTTTCAGCTTTACAGTCATATTCCATCCTTTCATCATGTTTACGTTATTTTGTCTGTTCTATTCACCAGTCTAATATATATAATTTTTTCTATTTTCCTTTTTTCCTCCTTTGTTTTCCTCCCAGTTTTGGGTCTCTTCTGACTTGGTTAGTATATAATTTTCTGGGATCACTGCCACCCTTTGTTCGAGAGAACATCTTTTTTATCTGGAAAAAATGACAAGGTGGAAAAACTCACCACAAAAAAAAAAAAAGAGAGAGAGAGAGATAGAGAGAGAGATAGAGAGAGAACAAGAGGCAGTACCGGTGCCTAGGGATCTAATCGATACAAACATTAATAATATCTCAGAACTACAGTTCAGAATGATGATTATCAAGGTGCTAGTTTGGCTTGAAAAAAGCATGGAAGACCCTAGAGAATCCCTTTCTGGAGAAAAAAATCCCTTTCTGGAGGAATACAAGAATGAAAATCTAAGTTGAAATCGAAAAAAGATTTTAATGAGGTGTAATAAAAAAATGGAGGCTCTTACTTCTAGGATAAATGAGGCAAAAGAGAGAATTGAGTGATTTAGAAGACCAAATGATGGAGAATAAAGAAGCTGAGAAAGAGACAAACAACTACTGAACCACAAGGGCAGAATTTGAGAGATAAATGATACTGTAAGATGAAATAATATTGGGATAATTGGGATCCCAGAAGAAGAAAGAAAGAGAGAGGCAGAAGGTATTTTGGAACAAATTATAGCAGAGAATTAATTTCCCTAACTGGGTAAAGGGAACAAGCACCAAAATCCAGGAGGCACAGAGAACCCCCCTCAAAATCAATAAAAATAGGGGGGAAGGGAGTCGGGAGAGGGGGGTGGGGTTATGGACATTGGGGAGGGTATGTGCTATGGGGAGTGCTGTGAAGTGTGTAAACCTGGTGAATCACAGACCCGTACCCCTGGGGATAAAAATATATGTTTATAAAAAAATAAAAATAAATTAAAAAAATCAATAAAAATAGGCCCACACCTTATCATCTAATAGTAAAACTTACAATTCCCAGTGACAAAGATAAAATACTGAAAGCAGCCCAGGACAAGAGGTCTGTAAACTCCAACAGTAAAAATATTAGATTGGAAGCAGACCAAGCTACAGAGATCATGCCAAAAAGACTGGCATGATATAATCAGAGTAAAATAATGAGGAAAATATGCAATGAAGAATACTATATCCAGTTAGGCTGTCACTGAAAATAGAAGGAGAGATAAAAAGCTTCCAGGACAAAGACTAAAAGAATTTGCAATCACCAAACCAGCCCTACAGGAAATACTGAAAGGGGTCTTCTAATCAAAGACAGAGCCTAAAAGTAACAGACCAGAAAGGAACAAAGACAACATACAGTAACCGTAACCTTACAGGCAATAGTAGGGCACTAAATGTAGAGCTTTCAATAGTTACTCTGAATGTAAGTAGGCTAAATGCCCCAGTCAAAAGACACAGGGTATCAGAATGGATTAAAAAAAAGAAAAGAACAAGAATGAAAAGACCCATCGATATGCTGTCTGCAAGAAACTCATTTGAGACCTAAAGACACCTCCAGATTTAAAGTCAGGGGGTGTAAAACAAGTTACCATGCTAATGGACATCAAAAGAAAGCTTGCATAGCAATCCCTACATCAGATAAATTAGATTTTAAGCCAAAGACTATAGTAAGAGATGAGGAAGGACACTATATCATACTTACAAGGTCTGTCCAAAAAGATCTAACAATTTTAAATATCTATGCCCCTAACATGGGAGCAGCCAATTATATACACCAATTAATAACAAAATCAAAGAAACATATCGATAATAATACAATAATAGTAGGCAACTTTAACAACCCCTCACTGAAATAGACAGATCATCTAAGGAAAAGATCAACAAGGAAATGAAGCCTTTAAATGACACATTGGACCCTATGGAAATCACAGTTATATTTAGAACATTCCATCCCAGAATAACAGATTACACATACTTCTCTAGTGCACATGGAACATTCTGTAGAATAGATCACATCCTGGACCACAAATCAGGTCTCAACTGGCATCAAAAGATTGGGATCATTCCCCACATATTTTCAGGCCACAATTCTTTGAAACTAGAACTCAACTACAAGAGGAAAGTTGGAAAAAAAACTCAAATACATAGAGGCTAAAGAGAATAATGCTAAAGAATGAATGGGTCAACCAGGAAATTAAAGAATTTAAAAAAATCATGGAAATAAATGAAAATGAAAACACAACTGTTCTAAATCTTTGGGAAACAGCAAAGGGAGTCCTGATAGGAAAGTATATAGTAATACAACCCTTCTCAAGAAACAAGAAAGGTCTCAAGGACACAACCTAACCCTACACCTAAAGGAGCTGGAGAAAGAACAGTAAAGAAAGCCTAAACCCAGCAGGAGAAGAGAAATCATAAAGATCTGAGCAGAAATCAATGAAATGGAAACAAACAAACAAACAAAAAAAAACCCAAAAACAAACAACAACAAAACAACAAAACAGTAGAACAAGTCAACAAAACTAGGAGCTGGTTCTTTGAAAGAACTAATAAGATTGATAAACTCCTGGCCAGACTTATCAAAAAGAAAAGAGAAAGGACCCAGATAAATAAAAACACGAATGAAAGAGGAGAGATCACAACCAACACCAAAGAAATACAAACAAATATAAGAACATATTATGAGCAACTATTCACCAGCAAATTTGACAATCTGGAAGAAATGGATGAATTCCTAGAGACATATAAACTACCACAACTAAACCAGGAAGAAACAGAAAACCTGAACATACCCATAACCAGTAAGGAGACTGAAGCAGTCATTTAAAAGAAAAAAATCTCCCAGCTAACAAAAGCCCAGGGCCAGATGGCTTCTAAGGATGTCTACCAAGCATTTAAAGAATTAACACCTATTCTCCTGAAACTATTCCAAAAAACAGAAATGGAAGGAAAACTTCCAAACTCATTTTATGAAACCAGCATTACCTTGATCCCAAAATCAGACAGAGACCCCATCAAAAAGAATTATAGACCAATAACCTTGATGAACATGGATGCAAAATATCTCACCAAAATACTAGCCAATAGGATCCAACAGTACATTAAAAGGATTATTCACCACAACCACGTGGGATTTATTCTTCGGCTGCAAGGTTGGTTCAACATCTGCAAATCAATCAATGTGATACATTAATAAAAGAAAGAACATGAACCATATGATACTTTTAATAGATGCTGAAAAAGCATCTGACAAAGTACAGCATCCTCTCTTGATCATAACTCTCCACAGTGTAGGGATAGAGGGTACATACCTCAATATCATCAAAGCCATCTATGAAAAACTCACAGCAAATATCCATTCTCAATATCCGTTCTCAGAGAAAAACAGAACTTTTTCTCTAAGGTCAAGAACACAGAAGGGATGTCCACTATCACCACTGCTATTAAACATAATACCAGAAGTACTAACCTCAATAATCAGACAGGAAAAAGAAATTAAAGGCATCCTAATAGGTAAAGAAGAAGTGAAACTCTTGAGTCTTTGCAGATAGGATACTTTATGTGGAAAACTCAAAAGACTCCACTCCAAAACTGCTAGAACTCACACAGGAATTCAGTAAAATGTAGGGATATAAAATCAGTGCACAGAAATCAGTTGCATTTCTATACACCAACAACAGGACAGAAGAAAGAGAAATTAAAGGGTTGATCCCATTTACAATTGCACCCAAAACCATAAGACACCTAGGAATAAACCTAACCAAAGAGGCAAGGAATCTGTGCTCAGAAAACTATAATGTATTCATGAAAGAAATTGAGGAAGACAAAAAGAAATGGAAAAGTGTTCCATGCTCATAGGTTGGAAAAACAAATATTGTGAATATGTCTATGCTACCTACCTATAGCAATCTACACATTTAATGCAATTTCTATCAAAATACCATCAATTTTTTTTCAAAGAAATGGAATAAATAATCTTAAAATTTATATGGAACCAGAAAAAAACCCAAATAGCTAGAGGAATGTTGAAAAGAAAACTGAAGTTGGCAGAATCACAATTCCGGACTTCAAGCTCTATTACAAACCTATAATCATCAAGACAGTATGGGACTGGCACAAAAACAGACACATAGGTCAATGGAACAAAATAGAGAGCCCAGAAATGGATCCTCAACTCTATGGTCAACTAATCTTTGACAAGGCAGGAAACAACGTTTAATGGAAAAAAGACAGTCTGTTCAACAAATGGTGTTGGGGAAATTGGACTGCCACATGCAGAGGGATGAAGCTGGACCATTTACTTACACCACACATAAAAACAGACTCAAAATGGATGGAATACCTCATTGTGAGACAGAAATCCATCAAAATCTTTGAGAAGAACACAGGTAGCAAAACCTCTTCAACCTCAGCTGCAGCAAATTCTTCCTAGAAACATCAGAAAAGGCAAGGCAAGTGAGGGCAAAAATGAACTATTGGGATTTCATCAAGATCAAAAGCTTTTGCACAGCAAAGGAAACAGTCAACAAAACCAGAAGACAACTGACAGAATGGGAGAAGATATCTGAAAATGACATATCTGATAAAGGACTAGTACCTAAAATCTATAAAGATCTTACCAAACTCAACACCCAAAGAACAAATAATCCAATCAAGAAATGGGCAGAAGACATGAACAGACATTTCTGCAAAGACGACATCCAGATGGCCATCAGACACATGAAAAAGAACTCAACATCGCTCGGCATCAGGGACATACAAATCAAAACCACAGTAAGATACCATACCATACCAATGAGAATGGCTAAAATTAACAAGTCAGGAAACAATAGATGTTGAAGAGGATGGGGAGAAAGGGGAACCCTCCTACACTGTTGGTGGGAATGCAAGTTGGTGCAGCTACTCTGGAAAACAGTATAGAGGTTCCTCAAAAGGTTTAAAATAGAGCTACCCTATGACTTAGCACTCTCACTCCTGGCTATTTACCCTAACGATACAAATGTAGTAATCTGAAGGGGTACATGCACCCAAATGTCTATAGCAGTAATGTCCACAATAGCCAAACTATGGAAAGATCTGCAAGATCCCTGAAGATCTCTTCTGAACCTTCTCCAGTTTGTGAGGGTCTCCCTCAATACGGAACATCTCCAGAAGTGAACACGACCACCCAGATCCAAGCTGCCGAATAAATCATGTAGTCATATCAGTATTTCTCCAGACCCCTACGATATATATCTTGATTCTATAAGATTGGATTAACACATTTATGGCAATCCCATCTTACAGCTAATTCCAAGTGCTCCATTAGTCAACAACGCCTCTGGATCATTTTCCTCTATTGTATGCTTAAATAGTTTGACTTTTGATTTAATCTAGATTGGTATCATAGCCCTTACTAATATTACAAATACATTATGTTTGGGGGCACCTGAGTGGCTCAGTTGGTTAACTGTCTCTTTTCAGCTCAGGTCATGATCCCAAGGTCCTGGAATGGAGCCCTGGGTCAGGCTCAGCCTGCCTCTCCCTGTCCCTGTCCCTCCACTTGTGCTCTCTTTCTCTTTCAAATAAATACAATTTTTAAAAAATCTTTAAAAACTACATTATGTTTAAGTCATTACCACAAGTTCCCATTAGCTCCTAGCTCCTGATCAAAAACCAGAATAATATTAATTGACCTCTGTGAGGTAAAACACTTCTTTTCAAAAACAGCCCAAAGCATCTGTTTAATAATCTATTAATGAAACTTTGTGGGGTAATGACATCGAGCCCAACAATCTTGTTATCTTTTAAAGTATATCTCACAATATAAACATAACATCACTCCTATTATATTTTACTAAATAATACCGAGACGTTTCTATCCCTGTAATGATATGTCTTTAATATTTAACAGCAAGCTTTAAGAATCAGTACATTAGGTACCTTTACCATCTTCTACCAGAGTAGAATAGTAATAGTATTAGATAATAGTAATCTACTATTATCACATGAAATGGCCATTAAATAATTCCCAGAGGATGGCTTATGCACTTAAAGGAATCTTTGTTGAACCTACGCATTTGTCTAAAAAAACTCCTTCTAGGGGTGCCTGGGTGGCTCAGTGGATTAAGCCGCTGCCTTCGGCTCAGGTCATGATCTCAGGGTCCTGGGATCGAGCCCCGCATCGGGCTCTCTGCTCCGCGGGGAGCCTGCTTCCTCCTCTCTCTCTGCCTGCCTCTCTGCCTACTTGTGATCTCTCTCTCTGTCAAATAAATAAATAAAATCTTTAAAAAAAAAAAAAAAAAAAAACTCCTTCTAAATGAATGGCCTATAGCATTTCTCTTTATACCATGTGTATAAGCTGTAAATGGTCAAGAAGAACCATTGTGCCCTTGATTTACCATGATTGAATCTGTGCATTATTACTAGGACAATGGCAACTAGAAATCAGTAAGAATCTCTTAACTACAGAGACGTACAATGTTAGAAATATTAAAAATTTGACCAAGTGTATATACCGTCTTCTGTATAGTCATGATATATGCTTCTCACTTCAAATCCATCCCATGTACAAGTAGACACTTAATAAGCATCTCTTTTTAAATAATGTTGTGTTATTTTCCCCTTGCTTACATGATAAATCTACCTTTCTCTGTAGCTAAAACAAAGGAAAACAAAACAAAACCCTCATGACTTTATGTTTAAAGTAAATGAAATGTATGATATTTCGAAATTACATGCAATTTTTTTTCATTTACCTAGAAATCCCAGGAGAGCTTCTGGGGTTAGAAATAAAGAAGTCAAGCTACAAAATTCACCGAAGAAATTGAAATATAGTATGGCTATGAACATCAGATTACTAGGTAAGAGTCAGGAGCACTAAAGTCTATCAAGATGACAATGTCAGGCAAGTGAACTAGAATATAAAAAATGTGGAAGCAGTAAAACAAGCCAGGCAGATCATCAGAAGACAGCAAAGCCTCTAGGGCAATGGGTCTCAAAGGTTAGAGTTTGGGAGACACACCTGATATGCTTCTTCAAATTCCCAGGTTCCCTGGTCCTACCTTCGGAGATTGAAACTGAGTAAAGCTGGGGTAAGTCCCACGTCATTCCAGTAAATGCTGATGCATGTGGAACACTCTTAAGTAAAATTGCCTTGGAGGCTTTGAGTACCTGAATCCAGGTGCTCAAGTGCATCCTACGGCAATCCTGCTGACAGGGAGATAGAGGTGAGCACAGGTCTCTGCCTGAGGTAGTCCTGACTGCTTCCTAGTTCCAGGGCAGATAGGCATTGATCATGTTACCATGGTCGCAAATATACCACATGGTCACCTCTGGTATATTTCATCACTGGTGAATATTCAATTATACCTAAGTAATGTTACATAACCTAGTTAGTGTTTTATCTTCATTTTGAAAATTGATGCTAATTTTTAAATCTAGAAATCTGTTCTTTGGCAATTCCATATTTATTCATTGAACAATCATATATGATAAACACTTTTCTCTAGATGAATACTAAAGTCAGGGTTTTAACATTTCTATAACATGCCAAACAATGTGTTAAACATTTTTTCCTGAATTAGAGATTTCCTAAATCTCTAGCAAGTTGGCTTCTCTGTAAAGTTTTAGGAAGCAAGAGGGAGAGAGGAAGACGGGAGAGAGGGAGAAACGGAGGAAGGAAGGAAGGAAGGAAGGAAGGAAGAAATATGGAGGGAGGACAGGAGGAAGGAAGATAAAAGGGAAAGATGTTTGGTTAGATCAGTTTTGTACAGTCTTTCATGGGTCACCACGTAGATGTTGAAGGCGGAAACAAATAAACAAACAAACAAACAAAAAAGTAAGAGGGGGTGCCTGGGTGGCTCAGTGGGTTAAAGCCTCTGCCTTCGGCTCAGGTCATGATCCCAGGGTCCTGGGATACAGTGCCGCATCAGGCTCTTTGCTCAGCAGGGAGCCTGCTTCCTCCTCTCTCTCTGCCTGCCTAGTTGTGATTTCTCTCTGTCAAATAAATAAAATATTAAAAAAAAAGCAAGAGGGCTTGTATAAATCATTAATTTGGACTATCCGAAAGCTATTGCCCATAATGTAATATGTATATGTACATATTCAATACAGAATTTTTTTTTTAAAGATTTTACTTATTTATTTGACACAGACAGAGAGAGATCACAAGCTGGCAGAGAGGCAAGCAGAGAGAGAGGGGGGAAGCAGGCTCCCTGCTGAGCAGAGCCCGGTGTGGGGCTCGATCCCACAACCCTGAGACCATGACCTGAGCCGAAGGCAGAGGCTTTAACCCACTGAGCCACCTAGGCGCCCCAGTACAGATATTTTTAAATAATGTTTATCTATATGATTCAGACTTTTGCTGTCTCAGCAATCCCTTAAAAAATAACCAAAATAATGTACTTTTTTCATCTAGATGATTTATCCTTTTTAACATGCATTTCCCTTTAAGAAGATTTTATCATGTAAAATCACACCTGTGATGAATTATATATATAGAACTAAATACAGCAAAGCCCCAGCAAGACGTTCCATGGATGGTTCTCATCCTGACCACTTTTTTTTTCTTTTTTTCTGACCACTTTTATTAAATCAGGAAAGGGAGGCTGAGTGGCCGTTCAAGGGGAGAAGTAACCACCCATTAATAACTGCACCATGGGTGGGAATCTACTCATCCAGTGCCTCTCCTTCCAAAAGCTTCTCTTTCTAGTCCAGTCTGTGGAAACCCATCTCATCCCTCCTCCTTCACCTTGGTCCCAGCAGGTGCAAAGGCTTGGGACTTGACCCCTGTTCCAGATTCTAGTGGAAGAAACAGATATGAAAGCATAGAATTAAATGCAGTGTGATCACTGCAGTAACAGAGTAGCAACAAAATGAGAGCTGGCCTGAACTAACACTCTTAGAGATAGCTGTGTGTGTGTGTGATTATTTATCATTAACTATATAGTTTATTCCATGTCTTGGTTTCAGGTTTCAATCACTCTTTAGGGATTTTCTTTGTCAGACAAAGTACACCATTTCAGTATCACCTTCTGATAGGGTGAAAAGATCAGTATGAAATGGATAGAGCAAACCATGACTTCAGTCACTAAAGCCAGGACCCAGCGGCAGTCCATGTTGGCAACACTCCTCACCAAAGGCTCCTCTTCCCACTGTGGGTGTCTCATGGTCAAGATCCAGCCAGAAAATGGTGACAATTCAGAATCTAATTTGTTAAGAAGCTGAATAATTTTGATTCTATGAATTGGAGGTATAATCAGGTGTGAATTATATAGTCAGCATACATGAAAGACTAGAAAATTCAAAGTACCATTACAGAATTTAATGTAATTTAATTTAATGTGGAATATGATGAATTTCCATAGGTGGACACAAGTTAGGTGACAAAGTATGCTTTCAGAAAATGACAACACCCAGAAAAGACAGTCAGGAGCGTGTGGATTTATTTTATGGCCCCTTTTCTAATTTCCAGTGTGTCTTCAAACATTAAAATGATTTATGAAGCACTGCAACAATAGAACAAAGCCCCACCTCTGAAAAAGACCCAATGAAAATACTATTGCTAAACCACATCTGGATTATTTGAAAGGTAAATCTTTTTATGTTAAGTTCTCTTAATATGTTATGGAAGGGTTCATTACTGATTCTTTGCAGCTATGAGGAGGCAAAAAATCACTATAATAGGAAACTAGTCACTAATTATCTGACCCCACTGTCAGCGCTCCCTGCTTAACACCAGAGTCTACCCCATTCATCTTGTCAACTCAATGTTGAATGTCAATACTGGAAAAACGCAGACTGCAGAGAGAAGGCATAATCTTGGCAAAGGAGGAGGATGACAGGAGGCCCTGAAACTTCCCCCAATCATATACAAAGCACTGACAGATGAAGATCTAACAAGAGCTAGACCCACTCACTGTGGAAGAAAAGAAAACTGACAAGAATGACAACTAGGTGGGCGTCTCATAAGAGAATGATTTCAGTATCAAAGGAGTGTCTCGAGAAAATGAATGAAGCATTTGAATATTCTTTCAAAAAACCTTTTAAAACTACTAGAAAAGTTAAACATGAAATGAAGAATATCACATCATTTTATCATAGAATATCATAAAATGTATGTCCCACAGCAAGATTCAGGATTTGGTTCACTCTTTTTGAGATTCAATTTATTAACTGATGTTTTAACCTAGATTCTGTCATCTATTACATAAAACTAATAACATAAATGTTCGTTTTATCGAAATGAAGTCCCAATCAAGCTTCCCCCCTCCCACTTAGGAAATTCTGCTCCCTTTCTACATAGATTGACTTTCAATGGCCTTCTTCCCAAACCAACTACCCTTAAGTAACAAGGGCCATCTATAAATCAATTCTGTCTCAAGGCAGTAGACAAATTTGTATCTACCAAATCACCTTGTAGAAAAGAAAAAAAAAAATTCTCATCACAACATCTGTTAGACTCATAAAGTAAGAGAACATGACTTGAAGTCAATATACTGTCAGACACAATCATATATAAAAAGCAGGAAATGGATGTTAAAACGGTTTTGTGCCATTATATTTCTCCACGCAGAAAGCCAAGAGGTGTCAAATTTCTATTCTGTTTCTATTTCATAAAATGCAGTAACTATTTTGATCTTATTTTTTCCAGCACCTTCATATATTAATAATTCTCCCTCTTATCTTTTAATATGATTGTTTTCAGATTTGAGAGATCTATTCCAAACAGGGCTATCACAGATATAAAGCTGAATTACCAAGTGATAATAATGCTTTTTGATTCTCCCTTGTCGACAGAGTTCATTAGGACTCCAAAGATTAGAGTTACCATTACAATACTATCAATCAGCCAAAAAGCAGACCAAGACGGCGACTGGTCCTGCTCTATGAAATGAATCAGTGACTCTGACTAATGAACTTCCTTTCCAGGCACACTGATCACTGCCCTACAATTACCTTTGGTAGAATATCCTGTGCAATGCTCTGAATGTTGGAGAAGACATAAAACTGAGATATCATAAATTACTAATAAAAGGCAGAACTTCAAATATGAGCAATTAAACTACAGATCTTCTATAATGGCAGTCACTATGTAAATGATGACAAACACCTAATTTCTATAGTCAATTTACTTCTAAATGGCAAGCAATCAACGTAATCTAAAGAATTAGCTTAATTTTTTTCTGAGTAGATACAATATTACACGGTGACAAGGAATATAGGTTTAAACTCTGCCATCCATTAGCTGTAAGCACTTGGGGTAAATCATATGGGCCCTCACTTTTTAAATCTGTGTAATGGGGATTATAATACCTCAGCCAACTGTTAAGGGCTCACCAAGATTGCATACAATGGAAGATCAGCCTTTCCTCAAAAGGAAAGTGGCTGACTGGCCAACAAGGACCTCTGTCCTCCCCTAGGCAAGACTACAGGAATCTTAGATTTTGATCTTGAATCTTGAGTGATGTAATAGAACGGTAGAAAACATTATTAGAGTCTATCCATTTTACTCAGGGCACTGATGAACCTACCTACCAGTTTTGGCTGCCTAGACACCCTTGAGAGTGTAGCTTTTTTACTGATTCTGTGAGCTACTCCATATCTTTTTAAATTAATTTTTCTTTTAGTTTCTGTGACTTGGAGGTATCTAACCTTAAGTGAAGTGATATAATACCTTCAGTAGTCAGGAGCTTGTATTAGAGAAATAGGAATTTCTCAATGGTAAAAATCCTACCATTGAACCAGAGCTTTAAAATACTTCTCATTTGCATAGGATTTTACAGTATTCAAAGCACTTCCACTTATTTCGTTTGACTCCTGTAATAATCCACATACTATGTGGGAGAGGTCTGATGCATCATCCCCAAAGTAAGGGTTAGAGTCCGGACTAGAGAAAATCATGTTTCAGCTCTGTGTCATCTAATTTGGGACCATAGATTTCAATCACTTGTTTACCTAAATTCAACATAAAGGAATGTAAAGATAATTTATAGCACAAAATATTAGACAGGCAAGATACCAGACAGATTTTACTATAAAAAGCCTTCATCTGATTAAAGAGAAAATAAGACTGGATAATTAAGTGACTTACATGAAATAAATAATCCACCTAAGGTGAAAACAATGCTAATTCATGCTGTATCAGATTCAGATCCCATTCAAGAAATTTTATAGTTACTGGAGCGAGGGTGTCATCCCTCAGGTGGTCCTCAAGGGTCTGCAGGAGCTTGGGGAAGGAACTAGACAGGGAGTTGTTTCCCAGCCTTCTTAGCTCAAGACTTCTCACCTCAAAGGCTTTTTAAGGAACTCTCCATTCTTGGCCAGCCTGCCACCTGACATCTGCCCTTGGCCTTGTCCTAACCCCATGAGAGCTACTTTTAAACATACACAAAGCTGTCTGCAAGCTGAGCAGTAATCTTTGTTTGCAATTCAGAGAAAGCTCTGTAACTATCATCCTTCCCTCCCAGGGCCTGCATTCATCCTGTAAGACTACCCCTCTCTCCTGGACAAATCGGGAGTCCTATCAGCAGTTTCTCCAAAGCTTCCAGGAACAGACCAGGTGTGAGTATTATAAGAGCTTTCCCCCTCTCTCCAACCTGGTGGACTGAGATGAGGAATCATGTTCTTATCAAAAGTTGCCAACCAGTTAGCTGGGCCTTCCTCCAAGCTCCGTTCCCTCAATGTCCCAAAACCCCCCAAAGTAGCCTGGCTGTGTCTTATGCAATTATATTCAAATCCTACTCAAATAGAATCTGCGTCGCTGCCCTTTTTTGGGACCTGACACTCATATGATCTCCTCTGTGCCTGCTGGGACTGTAGTTATATCTAATTTCCTGCAGCCAGTTTTCTCTGTCCCGATGCTGCATTTTCCTCTTGCACTTCAACTGTTGGTTGTAAACAGAGAGCGCTGGTGAGATTGAGGCACCCCCTGTTAGGGGCTGTAAGTAACGGAACATGATCCACACACATTCTTCCTCTGAGTAACTGCCATGCCCAGAGCAAGAAATATCAACTTTATAAAGAATCTCTTAATTCTGCAGTAGATACAATTTTTTTTAGAATATACATGAGGAGGAACAAAATTATGACAGATTCCATTCCCCTAGAGTACCGAGAAGAACCTGTGAGGTTTTGTTTTGGGAAAAGGCTTGGCAAATATCAATGAGAAACCCTGCAATTTAAAGCATGTTCAGTTTTTCTTCCAATGCTCGCCTGACAACAGAACGACAAAAGCAAACTTCAGTCCATTTTCCTCAACCCAGCAGGACATCCGCTCCCCAAGAAAGGAATTATCATCATGAATCAACTGCAAAACACACAACCATTTTAACTGACTGAAATAATTAGCATTCATGCTGAAATGGGAGGTCCCCCTGGACACTTGAAATGAAAGAATATAGATGAAGAGAAAACTTCCATCCCAGCTGGATTTGAAAACTTTCATGGTGATGGGTGGATAAACTGGGGAATTCCCGGAGGTCAACGTTTGAGGTTCCTTTGCAAATCTGAATGGATATAATTTCTGAATGGATTTAATTTTAGATCAAAACGGAAACTAACATATTGAAGATATGAAACAAATCAGTCAATTATAAGGTCCTAAATATAGAAAGCAATTCACTCGAATTTGTGTGAAAACATTATTTGGTTGGAAACATTTTAAATCTTCTCTATCCCTTTAAAAAATGTCTTAATTGCTTTACTTTATAAAACTAAATGTTCCCAGTTGAAAGCTCATCTCTTCTCAATTAAGTCAATTTAAAGACAAAATTTCAGTTTATGCTTTATATAGCACTAAAATAACATAGGGCTCCAACCCCATGAAATAACAGGGATTCAAAGTTACCATGGATGAAAACATGTAACAGAGTCTGAATATCACTCTTTGTTTGCTTCTTTTATCATCTAAAAAAATCTTTCTTTAATGAGTCATAAATCCGTAAGACTTTTCATCTTGAATGGACCTTGAAAATCACATCATAAGAGAGTTTCTTCATTTAGAAATGATGAAATAATTGCAAAGAAATGCAGTTTAAGAGATTAAGTGACCTTAACATGATGAAATTCATCATCAAACACCTAATTTAGAATCTGAAAATAACAGTATCATAGAACACATACCGGGCGTTACTCCCCTTCCTTACTCTCTCCAGGTTTCAGGCTATGTACTTATTGACCAAAGGAAGGCAGGGAAAAGGATAATCAAGATGCACAAATACTGAAATACCAAAGCTTATAACCCACACAACATCAGAAGGCTCTATGACAAAGCTTTCAGGTTGACGTTAAGTCAATTAACTTGCCACTCTAAAGAGATTTAAAAATAATAATGACAGCACTTTGCAGAAATGGTTATAGCCCTCTGGCATTATCTGGGAAAATGACCATTTATGGCTCCATCCAATGTCAACAATTCTACATGCAGCATAAGACATAACACAACTATTTTAAGCTCCACTGTTGAGTAGAGTAAATGTACCTCCCAGCCTTCAATGTGAGACTGCCATTCCTCTAAACTTCTAACTTCTCTATCTGCCTCTTGGCCTCGTTTATGTTGGGGTAGACAGCTTTCATGGCTTGGAGGGCTTCCATTACTGCTGCGTAGACACTGTGTTTCCTTGGAGTCCGCTTCAGCAACTCCTGTTTATACACACACAAAAAAAAAAACCAAATCGCCTTTTGATCTTCAGCTTTCTGGTACAGCAGGTTCAGAATGACCAGGAAATGAGAACTGCAGAGATCGTGAGAGCCACCTTCAGAAGGGACATCACAAACTCCACTGAAATTCAGATCAATGAATGTACGTTACCCTGACACACATTTTGCAGCTCCTTTAATTTTTTGGCCTTAAAATTATTTTGTTTTAAAAACTAAATTAGATTTCTCCTTTTCAATTGTCAAGTATCTCACCTGCAGCATGTAATTTGTTTATAAGATTGACCTCTGCTCCAACAGAAATAAATAATAGAAATAAATGCTCTTTAAGGGCTTCATCCCCCCATTGCAAACAGTTTATCAAAATATTTTTTCCAACCCCGCACGGTGTTGTCCCCAGAGGAACCGTATGAAACACAACAATGTACATCTCACTGTATTTCCAGTGATGTTTCAGCATCCTTACATACGTTAGCGCCCCTTATAAACACAGCCACCCCTTTCCCTAGCCCTGTGTTGAGGAACCCTAAGAAATTCATGACTGCTTAACACACTGTTATTTCCTTGTCTAAGAGGACTGTACAGATCATGAACTGTCTTCATAATAGCAGAGGTGGGTTGTCACTTTAGACTGGCTTATGAAAGCCAACTCTCTCCCCATGCGTCTACAAAAAATATCTTCTAAATGAGCTCCCACAGATCTCCCTGATGATGAAAACTGTGCCAGCATATCCAAGTACCCAAATAATACCATGACCAAATCTGTAAACTTTTACCTGTCTTCCCAAGGGTGACTGTTATTATCCCCCATTTTATGGAGATGGTAAATGACAAAAGCGATAAAATCAATTTCTTAAAGTCATTCAGGTAATTAGAGATCACTTAGTACCAGAGCAGGTATTATAAAAGCCAGGTTTCCTACCAGACTATGCTGCAGGATCATCTAAAAACCAACACTCTTCGGATTTGACTGGCATGGCTTGACACAATTCAGTCAATAAACTAGATCAAGGGGATCAAAGAGTCAACTGTGCTGAGAACAGACTGGATTCACTAAGACAATGAAGCTTTAACACCTCCTAAAAAGCTCTAAAATTTTAGTGGCATAGAAGCCTCTTCTGGCTGTGGCAGAGAAAAGGGATCAGTAAATCCTCTTCCTAAAAAAAAACAACTGTAAACTCAGCAAAATTGTCAAAAATATCAACTTCAGGGCTCTGAAAATCAACTAAAGTCAAACAAAAAAAAACAGAGAAGTGTTTTTTCATGAAAAACTGTGGAAATTTCTGGTAAGAAAGGTGGGAGTCTATAGCATTCTCACAAGAGCTTCTCCCACCTTCCCCCTGCCTCCTTGTGCTTCCGCCCTCCTCAGCTCGCCCTGCACAGTGGCCCTATCAAAATGGTGCTTCCACAGTGGCTCTCCTGCAGTGGCCCCATCACACGGGCCCTGACATAGTGATAGACCCTGAAAACCTGCTTTCAGTTGGGGCTGCAGAAAGTAAATATCTCACTCCTGAGGGTGTTGTCAATAAAGTTAGCACACTATATAAGAAAAATGGAGAATGCCCACAATTCCTTTGGCCTGAGATTATAGCCCTCTTTGGAGCACATATCAGGCTGTGCATCTGTAGAAAAGACCCAAGGGGGAAGTGGTGTCCCCATGGAAAGGAAAACCTAGATCTGACTTGAAAACTGCCTACCCTCTGAATGTCTCCCCCACCCCCCCTAAAGTAACACATAGATCCATAAACAAGATGATTAACGATGTTTGGTCACCTCTGACAAACCACAGACAGAACTAAGTTAAGCAGTTACTGGAGTGACCCCTAAAAAGAGAGGCTAAATTAAAAAACAAAAAATTGAGTAGAGAGAGCAGTTGCACATACAAGAGTCACAGGTTCTTAAATCAAGTCCAGGAAAGTTACAAAAAGACAAAACAGAACAACACAAACAAAAAACAACAACCAACTTCAGGAAATAGACTTGATAAATTAAGATGAATATTGTTCTTAGAGCAATCACCCCCCCAAAAAAAAATAGTTCAAAAAAATCAACAGAGGAAATAAAACAGTACACTAAGGAAGGTAAAGGAGGAACAGAGGGGCAACAACAAAAACACATACAGAAAAAACAATAAAATGGTACCTGTCAATACAACAATACCAATAATTCAGTTAAAGATCAATGAATGGAACACTCCAATCAAAAGTCAGAGATGATCAGGCTGGATAAAAAAATCAAGATCCATAATGATGTACTGTAGTTGGCTAATTGAATTTAAATAAAGTAAAATAAAAAAAAATAGGCAAGATCCAACTATATACTGTCTCCCAGAGACATGTTTTAGATTCAAAGACCTAAATAGTTTGTAAGGAAAATACTGGAAAAAGATACACAAACAGTACAAGAAGTGTCATGGCTATAATAATATCAGCCAAAACAGACTTTAAGAAAAGAAATATCCCTAGGGACAAAGAAAAACATTTTATGATCAATAGAAATACAAATGCAAGCACTTTCAATGAATATATATTTAACAACAGAGCCCCAAAACATATAAAACAAAACTGACATAATTGAAAGGCAAGACAGACAATTTAACAATTATACCTATAGATTTCAATATCCTACCCTCAATAACTGACAGAACACCTAGAGGAAAAGAGAAAGAAGAGAACAACAACACTATGAACAAAACTGACCTAAAATTTATAGAACATTCCACCCAACAGTTACAGAATATGCATAGTTTTTAAGCACACATGGAGCATACAGAGAGGGGGAAAAAACAAAAAAAAACAAAAAACTCCAGGACAGACCATATGCTAAACCATAAAAATGTCTTAATGAATTTAAAAAGATTTAAATGATTTAATTATGTTCTCTGACCAAAATGGAATTAAATTTAAAAAGTCAACTACAGGAAGAAATCTGGAAAATTCCAACCTTGGGAAATAAAGTAACGGAATGTTAAAACTCATCATTCTAAGATTTTACCCTACTGACAAGCTCAAAAGTCAACCGGCCAGAGATTTCTGGATGCTGGAAAAACACATGAAACTCCTAGGCCAGAGCTACAGGAATTTTTTTTTTCCTGAAAGCAATAGCAGTAGCCAGAGTATCATTATTTTGGGGCCAGTTTGCCAAGGCTCAGTTCCCAAATCGCAACACAAGAAAGACCAGGTGGCCCATGCACATGGATACCAGGAAAGGAGACGTGAGTCTAAGAACCATGCATCTTTCATGAGGGCAGCAGGCGTGACTGCCCGCCACTTAGGAAGAAGAGAATATCTCTACCTTCTGATATAAACATCCTTTATATCATGATATAAACATCCTTTAAAGATCAGCCAGAACAAAAGCAGTCAGTTCCTCTGCTCAGAAAATGTGCAGGGACACAGTCCCATGCAGAACTGCCTTCCAAGACAAACTCTAAATAAAGAATAGACGACAGATATTACTGAGGCAATGAGACCTTTTCAATAACTGAATGAAACTGAAAACACATGTAAAATTTTATGGAATAAAACTAATGCAGTGTGTAGGACAAAATCATAGCTTTAAACACCTACGTCGGAAAAAGCAAAAAGTCCCAATAAAAACTCTTGACAAACTATGAATATAGTGGAACTTCTTCAACTGGAAGAGGACATCTGTGACAACAGTAAACTTCACACTTCATGATGAAAAACTGATTGATTTCCCCCAAGATCAGAAACAAGGCAGGCATGTCTGTTCTTATCACTTCTATTCAATAGTAAACTGGTTCTAACCAGTGCAAAACCCAGGGGGAAAAAAAGACATCTATATTGAAAAGGAAGTAATATAACTGTCTTTACTCTCAGATGACTTCATTCTATATGTAAAGTGTCCTAAAGGATCTACCAAAAAACTACTAGAACTAATACATGAATTTAAAGCACACGATACAAAAATATACAATAAACAAAAATAAATAAAAGTCAAATGCTTATATGGTAGCAATGAACAGTCCAAAAAATGATATTAAGATCATTCCTCTTAGTGAAATAAGTCAATCAGAGAAAGACAACTATCATACGATCTCCCTGATATGAGGACGTGGAGATGCAACATGGGGGGTTAGGGGATAGGAGAAGAATAAATGAAACGAGATGGGATTGGGAAGGAGGCAAACCATAAGTGACTCTTAATCTCACAAAAAAAAAAAAAAAACAGGTTTGCTGGGGGAGGGGGCTTGGGAGAGGGGGAGCGGGCTTATGGACATTGGGGAGGGTATGTGCTATCGTGAGTGCTGTGAAGTGTATAAACCTGGCGATTCACAGACCTGTACCCCTGGGGATAATAATACATTATACGTTTATCAAAAAAATAAGAAATAAATAAAAAATTTAAAAAAAGAAAAGAAAAAATCATTCCGATCACAGCAGCATCAAAAAGAGCAAAATACTTGGGAAAAAAATTAACAAAGTAAGTATAAAACCTGAATACAGACTTCTTAAATAAAATGAAAATATGTTCATATGGAAAAAATTTAATAAATCCTACTTCAACAAAATGTAAGAATTTTGATGTCCAAAAGATAACATTTTTAAACAAACCACACTGAGTGGAAATATTCACAAATTATATGTCAGACACAGAAGATGTGTTCCAAAATAAAGAACACTTATAGCTCAATATAAGATAAACATCTCAATTTAAAAATGGAACAAAAGATTTGAATAAGCATTTCACCAACAGGATATATGAATGTCTAATAAGAACATTGAAAGCATGCCTGGTATCAATGGTCATGAGAGAAATGCAAATAAAAATCAACTTGAGATAAACTACACATCCACTAACCCAGCTATAATTGTAACTGGTAATACCACATGTTTGCAAAAATATAAAGAAACTGCAAACGTTCATTGTCGGTGTATATGGCACAGTCATTTTGGCAGTTTCTTAAATATACACTTACTATGACCTAGCAATTCCACTCTTAGCATCCATGCAAGAGAATGAAAATATCCAGACTTGTACATGAATGTTCATCTCACCATCGTTGATAAAACAGTTCAAACTGGACATTTCCTGACTTTTTCTATACTAATACCTCTCTCTGAAAAGATCTTCAAGGCCCATCATTAATCATACTTGCTTGCTGACCCAAAGTCCATACACCGGCAAATGGATAAATAAAATATGGTATAGCCATACAACGAATACTATCCGGCAATAAAAATGAATGGCATATGGATACATGTTACAATGGAGATGAACCTCAAAACATTTACTCAGTAGAAGAAACCAGGTGTAAAATATTACATTGAACGATTCCATTTATAAGAACTATCCAGAAAAGGCAAACTACAGAGATTGAAAGTAAATCAATGATTGCCTAGAGTTTACAGGGGTTGTAGAGATGAGCCATGAGCAGGCATGAGGGACTTTTCAGGGTGCTAGAAATCTCTATAACTGGATAGTGGGGATGGTTCCTCCACTCCACAGTTGGCTAAATAGTATTGAATTGTACACTTAAAATGTGGTCCTCACGGGCAATTAAATTGTCCAAATTACTACCAAAATATGCATTTCTCTGTGCTATCCTAAAGAAATAAAACATATATTCTTGGCACCTGGGTGGCTCAGTGGGTTAAAGCCTCTGCCTTCAGCTCAGGTCATGATCCCAGGGTCCTGGGATCGAGCCCCACATCCGGCTCTCTGCTTAGCGGGGAGCCTGCTTCTCCCTCTCTCTGCCTGCCTCTCTGCCTACTTGTGATCTCTGTCTGTCAAGTAAATAAATAAAATCTTTAAAAAAAACATATATTCTTACTCTATCTGTGGAAAGTGAGTAAGGAACTTATGTAGGAGAAAGTTCAATCTTTAAATTTCTTCCTTCCTGTGACGGCCCCACTTACAGCTCTCTTAGCAAAAGCAAATGAAACCCTAGGAAGCTGAGGGATATACAAGAGATGATGAACTCTGGCATAAATGTCTTCTCTCACTAAGAATCTCACTAAGAATCTGAGGTTCTCACAAACAATTCAGTCAGCCAGGAGAGGCCATTTTCAGTGTTTTCCCATCCATGAGCTTCTGCCAACTCTCCCTTCTTACGATTAGGGTCCTTTGGGACTCTAGTCTCCTAGTCCGGACACATTTAAAGCATTGTCCCATGAGTAATTTTTGCACCACATTGACGCTAGTCCTTGGTTCCTTAGAGAGCCTAGCAACAAATCACAGCGTATGGTAACACTCATATATATACTTACCAAAAGAAATGTGCGGATTGTTCTTATTTTGTTAAGTTCGAGAAGCAATTTCTGTGCCTTCTCATGGTTACTACAATATTCATCATAGATATGAAACTTGTCTTTCTGTGAATTCGAATAAGGATAAGTTAGAGTCATGGTAATACCTATTTGGAAAGATCAACCTGTGTGATGTTTGCGAACATATTTTATGTGTCCAAAGCGTTTACTATATTTTGGGAGCTCTACTCTATGTATGTATCTAAGCACACTTCATTTACCAATTTTCTGATTCAAGAAGAATAATCTAGGAAAAAAGGTTATACGAACTAGAGTCCAATATGATGTATGCAATACTAAGTAAATGAGCCAAATGGTAGCAAATTACAGAGAAGAGATTATTTAGCTTTCCTGAGACGGTTCAGATACAGCTTTAAAAACAAAAAGTAGTATCTGAGCAAAGTTGAGAGAGATGAATGCATCATTCCCAGGCAGGTGAGGGAAGAAAGCATTTTAGGAACAGGGAAAAGCATGTGCCTGATCATGCAGGAATAGAGAGACCTAGTACCCTGCAGTTCACATGCACCAATCTGGACAGCTGTGCTTAGGAGGGACACGGACAAACAAGAGAATATTCAGCAACAAGTGACTAAGATAATGATGGACTCTGGAGACTCTACTCTAATATGAGACTCTCTGTGACAAAGTATGAGAGGTCATTTCAAGAATAATCATTTGTTAGTATAATAAAGTAAGGAAATGGTAGCTACTTTCAGACAGCTGTCATAGTGTAATGGGACTTACAACACTGTGTAGCTCCAAAACACAAAACTAAGACCACTGGGTGGACATTGCAGGGCAATCCATAATGGGCAGTGGTAGGCAGATTCAGGATTAACATAAAGATCTTCTAGTGTTTATAGCTTTCATTAAAAGTGATCAAGTAGGAACAAGATAAATAACCTTCGTATTTGCCACAGAAGGGGTACTTTCAAAAAGGGAGTAATTTCACCATCATGACCTCTAAGCATCCTTCTGTCATTAGATTTTTCTCTCAGCAGCTAGGATTAGTATCTACCAAAGCAACTCCAATAAGAGGAAGACACAGAAAATGTATTGATCAAATATTAGAGCCGAAGTACACCCTCTGGAATTTCCATGACATACATTTGGAAAGCAACACTGAGTGCTATTTTATATAGCCAGCAAAAAATATTTTGAGTTACTTATATTTTGAGTTACTTATTTCAAGAGATGGTATGACCCAAAAGGAAATACGCTTCAGAAATAGTTTAGCTAAATTCATGGATGACAGATTCATAGTGTGTTACTGAGGAAATGGATGTCAGAGTGCAAGATTCCCATGTGAGGCTCTGGACTAAGGCAGCAGATGCTCCAGCTGGCAGAAGATGTGAATTCATTCATGAAGAGGAACAGTCTGCATTAAGTGGACACAAACATGCGTGGTTTCCAGTCATACCAAAGGAAAGTACGGCTTGATCTTCCTGCGCCAAGGAGCCTCTTTCCATTTAATATTAAGTACCTTTATGAAATATTTCCTGATTATAAAAAGAACATATGCAGCTTTGCCCACTCCAGACAGAATTACAGACCTAAAAATTACATACCGTTAACTTTCTAAAGGCTAAATGGAAATAAAAATAAACAAAAATTGACTTCTGTGACAAAATACTCTTTTGCATTTTTAAATAAAACATCAATTGTATGGCATTTTGGTACAGAGAGGAATTCAGGTGGGTGAAAATTAGCATCAGTGGAATGTTATAAATAGCAGCGCTATTTTTTTTTTTTTTGCTATGAATGCCCTTCATTTCTGAAAATAATTTTCATTTTATAGGTGATTTCTTTATAAATCAATTGCACAAATAATTTCAACTATCCTGTCTAAAGAGACTAAAATGCCAAGAACTAACTTGTTGGAAAAAAGAAAAGGCTGTTTGTTCTTCACTGAATAAAATGGATGATGTGAGGATCTCACCCCTTTCCTGGCTCTCAGTGGAAGATTTCATTGGCCTTAAAAGACCCCAAACTTTCGGTGTCACATTTTACTTCTACACTGAGTTCTCACATGCTACTGTGCCAAAAGCTAAACCTTAAAATCTGGGGGATGGGGCAGAGCCTCTAAAATAAACAGAAATTGATCTTACAAAGTGAAGAAAGCTGGTTCCCACTTCTTGTTGAGTGTTAGGTTCTGGATGCAGGCATTCTTCCACGCCTTTTAAAAATGCCTTAGGTACAGCAAGGATATCTTCAATATTTGAGAACAGCATCTACAAATAAATATAATAAGTGCAATAATGAAGCAGGTCAAAAAAAAAAAGTCCATGAGAGGATAGTATTCTCTTTGCAAGCTGAAAATTTCAGGGCATGCTTATCCTTTCTACCCACGCAGAGGGAGGGCAGAGGACCAATTTTGTCTGGACATCCTTTCTACTCCTACACAGCTCTGGGAACCAGGAACCCATTCCTGGCTCTCAGGAAAAGCCCGAATAACTAAATCCAAGCGTGACAGTCCCCAACCCATTAGTGAGAATGGGCAGTAGGTAACATAGTGCAGGCAGATTTGCTGGCAGGCTTTTGGGGGCAAAGGCTTCTTTGGTCTCTGGAACAGCATCCTGGAATGGACAGCTTCCCCTCTGGAAAGGTGCTGTGTCTGGAAGTGATAGCTTGGACAGCTACAAGGTCATTTTGCAGGGATGAGAAGAGCCAGCCCTGGGCAAAGCAGATAACCTGGATGAAAGTGAAGAGCTAGACAGAACCTGGCAATCTTATCGACCTCTCTGAGTCACAGGTCCTGAACCTTCTCTTCTGTCTGGAGTCCCCAAATGAGAGCTGATGTGTCTTCAACTTGTTTGAATAATAAGTGTCTATTGCTTGGGACCAAAAGCACACAAACTAAAATGCTCCCATGGTAAGAGAATTTGAAAGTTCATTTTTAATTTATAAAAATATAGAAGAGCCTATAAAAATCCTTGGGAATTTTTTTTTTTTTTTGTAAAATAAAACAGCAAATCAGCACCAAAAATAAACATCAATAATAATTTAGGCAGCTTAAATGAATAATAACAGTAGTGTATATAATTTTCATTTACCTCCTCCCCCTTTACAAAACTCTTCATCATTTTCCTTTCCTGCAGCCTAAAAGGAAAGGCTTATACATGTGTTTCTGAGTTGAAGACATTATGCAGACATTTTCTGCACCACGGAACCACCCAAATCATTTACTCTTTGGTGATCAAAGATTGAAGTCACATTTGTCCACATCTTGCCTTCCTAAGCCACCTCAGGCAAATCTCCCACTTAGGGTTCTGTTCCCCCCTCCTCACAGACACTGAGGTTCTTGGTCATGTGTTTTTCTTCCTCTTTTCAAACTGCCCAAAGGCCTCAGCAAAAAATTGTTCCATGTCCTCTATGCCTCTACGTAATCATCACTCTGTTTCTTTTCCCAAACCCTCTTTCCCTTTATCTCAGGGTCGCCCACACAAGTGACTGGCACAGAACTTAGGTGGAACTGAGGAGAAGCTCAAGAGCCTAGAGTAACATCCCACAGAAGAAATTTTAACTAAAAGGGAATGTGTGCTTGGGTTGAGGGCAGACTGTGCCTCTTCTCACCTTCACTGTTTCTTCTGTTACATTTTGATCAATTTTTGATGCAGCACACTGGTTTATTCAGTGTAAGAATACCTGCATGAAACAAACAAACAAAAAAGATATTGTGAAGGCAACATTAGGTTATAAAATAACACGGTGTTGATTAGAACTAAATTTTTTATAGGAAACCAGAGTTTAAAAACCCAGTAACTCCTGAGAATAATAGTTTAGTTGTAAAAGGTGAAACCCTGGTTCACAGTGGTTTCTCCCTGGGAATTATATCCTTCAGAATTTGGGGGCAAGGGGCGCCTGGGTGGCTCAGTGGGTTAAGCCGCTGCCTTCGGCTCAGGTCATGGTCTCAGGGTTCTGGGATCGAGTCCCGCATCAGGATCTCTGCTCAGCGGCGAGTCTCCTTCTCTCTCTCTCACTCTGCCTGCCTCTCTGTCTACTTGTGATATCTCTCTGTCAAATAAATAAACAAAATCTTTAAAAAAAAAGAATTTGGGGGCAAGACCAAAAGTGATCATGTATATATGAACTAAACTTATCCACCACGATCTCAATGTTCTGTGGTAAACAGTTAGGAGTCAAAATTTCCTAAATTTCTAAGTCTTGCGAAGAACAAAACACCAAAATCTAATGAAAAATGAGACTTCTAATTTAAAAAAAGGGGGGGTCAGAAATTCCAAGGTGATTCTTTGGAACTGAGATAGACTGAGGGAAGGAAGTAGGGAGTCAAAGACCAAAAGAGAATGAAAGAGAAAAAGAGAAAGAAAGTGACTCTTCAAGAAGGAATGAAACAATTTCCCTTCCTTCTTAACTACCCCCTCCCAAATTTTAGAAAGCCAGATTTTGTATTTCTGGGATCCGGTCAGGGCTCTTCAAAGCCCTATGGTAGGCAAAACATTTCCTTGGTATTTCAAAGATCTGGACTCTCCTTAATAAGTCATTAATTAAGCTTGGACCCATGACCAAGTAAGCTATTATTTTAGCAAAGGAAGAAAAGAGTGGAAAGAGCTATTTATATTGGGCCTTAAAAGAGAAACTTTGGAAGGAAAAGGAGAAGTGACCTTCCATCCAGTAAATCTGGCTTGTGTCTTCAAGACATTGCTCATTAACCACCTAGTAACCAGGTGAAATCATGGTTTCTCTTGTCTGTCTTAAGAACTTCAAGCACTGGGGCGCCTGGGTGGCTCAGTGGTTTGAGCCTCTGCCTTCGGCTCAGGTCATGATCTCAGGGTCCTGGGATCGAGCCCCGCGTCGGGCTCTCTGCTCAGTGGGGAGCCTGTTTCTCCCTCTCTCTCTCTGCCTGCCTCTCTGCCTACTTGTGACCTCTCTCTGTCAAATAAATAAATAAAATCTTAAAAAAAAAAAAAAGAACTTCAAGCACTACCAGCCAAGTTGGGGAATGATTACACAGCCCATCAATCCCCAGGGCACACAGAGTCTCCAAGGAACCTCTGGATACTATATCAAACAAATGAAGATTAAAGTAAGAATCCCATTTTTGACATGCTATATTTACAAACACTTAAGAGATTAAGAAAACCCAGTATTGCTCATAACGTTCCACAGTTATCACCCTCAAGCACATTGGAGTAAGAATATGAAATGGCACAGGGGCGCCTCGGTGGCTCAGTTGGTTAAGCATCCAACTCTTGATTTCAGCTCAGGTCCTGACCTCTGAGTTGTGAGATGGCGCCACCCATCAGGCTCTGGGCTGAGTGTGAAGCCTACTTTAGATTCTCTTTCTCTTTCTCCCTCTGCCTCTGCCTATGCCCCTCACCCCTCCCTCTCTAAAAAAGGGGGGGGGTATAAAATGGCACCACATTTCTGGGAACAACTTGACCATATATCTCAAATTTTTAAATGGGCATACCCTTTAACCCAGAAATTCTTACCTCCATGAATTTATCCCAAGAAAACTTTCAAACAAGACGAAATAGTAATTACAAAAGTGAAAACATTGGAAACAACCTAAATGCCCATTAAAAGGGAATCATTTATATTATGGTACATGCAAATTACAAAATACTATGCAGAACTATAATCATAAATGGAATGTGATAAAAATTTCATAGAAATATGTATAGACAGATGTCTATAAAATATTGTGTCATGAACAAATTTATCAAACAGCGTTCTTGATAGGTGTACACATATATGTACGCACATATACATATTACATGCAAGTATATAAGCATAAATATATTTGTGAAATGGCAGTGTGCATCCATACTAAGAAAAAATATGCAGCACATATCAAAATGCAGCAGTGGTTAAAGTGACCTTTGTATGCCTCCTTATGCACAGAATATTTGGCTGTGAGCATACGGCAACATTACTAAAAAGAAAAGCAAAACTATTTAAAAGAAACAAAACAAATGAGCCATAGGACCTCATTCCTAGCATTAGCTTCAAACCCCTCTCTATATCCGAGTCAATCAGTTCATGTTTCAGTCTATAACTACAAAGCCACATCAGTACTAACAGCCTCAACAGAATGAAATAATTCAGCTGAATTAAATAAACTTAATAAGAAAGGAATGGAGGGCACCTTGTCTTTTTAATTGCAAACATGTGATGTGATTTTTGAACTATTATCTAGAGTTCAGTAAAATTGCTCATGAAAAGAGATTTCAAATTTTCTGACTTTGCCCGTTTTAATCACTATCAGTCTCATTTTTAATTTTAGATTTGGTTTTGTACGCTCTTATCAAAAAGGCTCCATCAGTTCTTTCCACTTAGTTTTAAAATAGCATGGTGGTGTAGTCGCCTAGTTTACATTTCATGTTGACCACACAGTAAACAGGTAACCTCCCATGCAAGCAAAACCGAAAGTTCACCTCTACATTTATAAACCTTTTCCTAGGAGCTGAACACAGTCACATTCTGAAGCCCATGAATTAAAGTAAGGAGACAGTACGAATGAATCAAAATAGGAGTTAGAAAGGCACATACAAACTAAGAAAGTAAACTGTTTCTTCACCTGACTTTTTATCTTCTTAGCCTCTGGGACAACATGGAACTTTTTGTTTAGCTGTATATGAAAGAAAACCTGGAAATTGTTAACATTTCTGATGAGGCATTTATCTTCCTAAGAGCTTGATTTTATATACACAGTTCAGTCAGATTTCAGATAGTTTGCCTAGAGCACAAAATCACGAAATCTGACATACTGGACAAAACACGTAAGTCTACCTCTTTAAGATAAAGAAAAATAACGTGTTTTCAGAATCCTCTTGTAACAACCAGCATCTACAAAGTCCTTTCAGATTTTGTAATTGGAGCATTTAATTTTTCTCCAATCAGTCAAAGAAGCATTAATACCCTAAATACAAAAATACATGAGGGATTTCATATGCTGTTTTATCTCTGCTTTCATTAATTCCCTTTGGTCCAGAGTTTCATCAGAATTAGGTCATCTTCACTTTGATACGAATACACTGAAAATAAGTACCAGAAAAACTTATAATGCCAGTGGTTCTCAAGCTTTTTATGGTGCATGAAATCTGGAGAGTTTCTTCTAATTGTAGATTGCCCTATCCCCAGAAGGTCTGACTCAGCAGACTAGTTGAGGACCCAGGGGTAAGTTCACCAGATGATTCTGATGCATTCGGTCTAGAGACCACATCTGATGAACACTCCTGGGAATTCATTCTTCCAAAGATGAAAGAAACAGACTGTGAAAAAAAAACAAGTGAGTGAGTCTCAATAGCAAAAATGGGTTCCGTTATTTCTTCTTCATTTTCAAACACTATGTCAGCTCCCTCTATGCACAATAACCTCTGGATCTGCCACTTGGTGCTCCTGATCATCACACCAGAGGATACCCTTTGGACCATGAACCTCAAATATGGGCTGCATA
Source organism: Meles meles (assembly GCF_922984935.1). Taxonomy (NCBI): domain Eukaryota; kingdom Metazoa; phylum Chordata; class Mammalia; order Carnivora; family Mustelidae; genus Meles; species Meles meles. The sequence goes on from NW_025721201.1 coordinate 239,218, forward strand.
AATGGGGCATAATAATGTCTAAAGCCTAGGGAGATGCAGAGACCAGTGAGCTAAGACAGACTACACTGCATTTGGAAGTTGGAAGAGGTGAGGCTCACAGTTGCCCCTTCTTGTACCTTCCAGCTTGCAGGTGTGTTAGCATGAACTCAGTTTGCCAGCATTCCCCTAACAATGATTACACAACGCATTCCTAGATTCGCTGCAGTCAGGGGCTTTTCTTTCCCTACACCAAGAACAGAACTCGTCATCTCCTCTTCAATTTCTTCTGTATTGTTTTTTTCCTACCATATCTTTGGTAAAACAGGGTAAATGCCATATATTAATTAAAGCTTAAGAAAGCTAAAAATGTCACAAATGTGCTACCAAGAAAGTAAAAGGAGGAAGAAAACTCATGAGGATAGAGACAAGACAGCAATTCCCTTCCTCCATGTCTGTCCATCTGGGCCACTGCTTGCTCAAAGGGTAAGGCAAACTCCACGACGAATTTTATTCTCAGAATGTACCAGTTTACTTTATAATTCTGATGTACTAATTTATCTCTTTCAACTCATTTTTTGTCCTTCCCACTCTTTCCATCAGGCATGCACAGCAGATCACTCTTAAAAGTCACACAGAGGGGCGCCTGGGTGGCTCAGTGGGTTGGGCCTCTGCCTTCGGCCCGGGTCATGATCTCAGGTCCTGGGATCGAGCCCCGCATCGGGTTCTCTGCTCAGCGGGGAGTCTGCTTCCCCCTATCTCTCTGCCTTCCTCTCTGCCTGCTTGCGATCTCTCTCTCTCAAATAAATTAAAAAAAAAAAAATAAATAAATAAAAGTCACACAGACATGTTCATTGCTATAACATTTTCAGATAGTTGTGGATATTCTTCTTTAATACAACACCAAATCTCAGGTCATTTCTTAAAGGGTAGTCATGATTTTTAATCTGAAACCAACCATATCAGTGAACTCTCCACACTCTGTTGCATTAACACCAACTGATCTATCTGCAGTTTGAAGAGATCTATTATATATGCTTGATGCTATAAGGTATTTTAGCAATGATTCACTGGGAGTTAAACATATCTTCAAGATATTAACACATTTTGTTATTTAATATCAAAGAAAACCCACATCACAATAGTATCAGTATCCAACTCATTAGAAAAATCTGTAAGTATGAGGAAAGTATCGAACTCATAAATTTTCCAAAACTCAAAATTCACTTGCAAACTTGAATTTATCATCAGCAGCAAATACTATCAGTTGTTTTCCTTGAGGTGACAAGCTTACTTCATCCTTTTTGGAAAAAAACTATCTGCCAAATGCCTGAATGCCAGGAAACTGAAACATAGTTTATCTCACAGTTGTTATTTCAAGTAAATATAATGTTCCATAGCAACTCAATCACAAATTCTAGTCCCTGGAGACAACCATATTTTTGAGTATGAGCAGAAGTACTAGGTATACTTCCCATTTCATCACACAGAATATTAAAAAGACACATGCTCAAGAGTCAGGACTTAATAAAACTCGTAATTTTTACAGCTTTAAGTGAAATTGGTATCCCCTTGTCACTCCCTCATGAGTGAGGACCAGGAAGTATGTCATGGCTACTAGTAGAGTTTGGTGCCACTGCTGGATTCACACTAAAACATCAGCAGTTTTACACCTGACTGATTTTCCCCCACCAGTGTAAGCAACAGCACAGTAGCGGGTTGGGGGGGGGGTGGAAGCAAATAAACTCTTAGTATTACCACGAGAATAGCTTTAACCTTATATATTCTCCAAAAGGATTTTTGCAAAACCCCAAAAACCTGTAAAGCACACGTTGAGAACCACTGTTTTAGGTATATAAAACATATCAATAAACAAAATAGTCAAGAATTTCTGCTCTTATTCTAGTGGGAGGAGGCAGACGATATGCAATAAACATAATAAACATATTCAGCGTACTAGAAGCTAGGTGCTAAAACTGAACAACGAACTTACTGTAATAATAACATATCTACACACAATTGAAAAAAATTATTATTAAATGTTACCAAACATTTAAATTATAACAAGTCTCTACAATCTCTTTCAGAAAACAGGAGTAGAAGAAACATTTCCTAACTTGTTTTATGAGGCCAGCATCATCCTAATACCAAAACCAAAGACTTCACAAGAAAATAATGGACCAATATCTCTTATAAGTATAAACGTTCTAAGTGGGGCACCTGGGTGGCTCAGTGGGTTAAAGCCTCTGCCTTAGGCTCAGGTCTTGATCTCAGGGTCCTGGGATCAAGCCCCGCAGAGGCTCTCTGCTCAGTGGGGAGCCTGTTGCCTCTTCTCTCTCTGCCTGCCTCTGCCTACTTGTGATCTCTATCTGTAAAATAAATAAATACAATCTTTTAAAAAGTTCTAAGCAGGGGCGCCTGGGTGGCTCAGTGGGTTAAAGCCTCTGCCTTCGGCTCAGGTCATGATGCCAGGGTCCTGGGATCGAGCCCAGCATCTGGCTCTCTGCTCAGCAAGGAGCCTGCTTCATCCTCTCTCTCTGCCTCTTTCTCTGCCTACTTGTGATCTCTCTCTGTCAAATAAATAAATAAAATCTTTAAAAAAAAGTTCTAAGCAAAATATTAACAAGTAAAAGCCAAAAATGTCTAAAAACAATTGTACTCCACAACCAAGGGGAATTTACCATAGGTATGCAAAGCTGGTTCAACATTCTAAAATCAGTTAATGAAATCCATCTCATTACCGATCTAAAAAGAAAAATCATACGATCTGATCAAAAGATGAAGAAAAAAGCATTTGACAATTCCAACACCCACTCATGACAAATACTCAGTAAACTAAGAATACAAGGGAATGTCCTCAACATTATTAAAAAAAAAAAAAACTTTTAAAAAAACCCTACAGCTAACATCATATATAATGGTGAGAAACTAGAAAATTTCCCATTACAATCAGGACCAAGGCAAGAATGTCTCCTGTCACCACTCCTTTTCAGCATTGTCCTCCATTTCCTAGCTAATACAGTAAGACAAAAAGGGAAGTAAAAGGCTTATAGTTTGGAAAGGAAAAATATAACTGTCTTTGTTCACAAACGATATGATTGTCAGTGTGGGAAATGCAAAAGAATTGACAAAAAACCTCCTGGAACTTAGAAGCAATTATAGCAAAGTTGCAGGATACGTGGTTAATATACAAAATTCACTCACTTTCCTCTGTGCCAGCAATGAACAAATGGAATTGAAATTAAAAACACAATACCATTTACATTAGCACCTCCAGAAATGAAATACTTAGGTATAAATCTAACAAATATGTACAACAGGAGGAAAGCCACAAAACTCTGATAAAAATATACCAAAAGAGACTAAATAAATGGAGAGAGGCAGTCCACATTAATGGATAGGAAGACTCGATAATGTCAAGATGCTAGTTCTTCCCAACCTGATTTAACACAACTTTAATCAAAATTCTAGCAAGTTCTTTGGTGGATATCAACAAAACGATTATAAGTTTATATGGAGAATGAAAGACTCAGAATAGTCAAAACAGTACTAAAAAAATAAGGAAAAAGTCACAAGACTGACACTACTGGATTTCAAGGCTTAATATAAAGCCATAATCAAAACAGTATGGAATTGGTCAAAGAACAAATAGATAAATGAAATACAACAGAGAGCCCAGAAACAGACTCACACAAATATAGTCAACTAAGCTTTGACAAAGGAGCAAAGGCTATGCTATACAATGGAGAAAGGATAGTCTTTCTAACAAACAGTGCTGGGAACAACTGGACATCTACATGTAAAAAGATTAGAAAAAAAAATCTAGACACAGACCTTACATCCTTCAGAAGAATTAGCTCAAAATGGATCAGAACCAAAAATAAAATACAAAACCCTAAAGTGCCTAGAATTAACATAGGGGGAAATTTTCTAGGTGACCCCACATATGGTGATGACTTTTTTAGATGTAACACCAAGGCATGATCCATGAAAAAAAATAATTGACAATCCAGACATCATTAAAATTAAAAACTTTTCCTCTGTGATGACAAGAGAATGAGAAGACAAGCCACAAACCAGAAAGTATTTCCCTAAGAATTATATGACACATGTGATAAAGAATCATAGTCCAAAATGTACAAAGTAAAACTCAACAATAAGAAAGTCAACAATGAAATTAAAAAATGGGCAGAACTGAACAGACACCTCACCGAAGATATACTCATGGCAAATAGGCATATGAAAAGGTGTTCAAATCTTGTGTCATTAGGCAGCTACAAATTAAAACAACAATGAGATACTACACACCTATCAGAAAGGACAAAATCCAAAATACTCAGAGTGCCAAAGGCTGGCAGGATGGGGAATAATCAGAAACACTCACTCATTGCTGGTGGGAATGCCAACTGATAGAGCCACTCTGGGAAACAGTTTGGCATATTCTTACCATAAATGTTCTCACCATGCCAATTCAGTGATCGTGTTCCTTAGAAGTTACCCAAATGAGCTGAAAATTTATCCATAACAAAACCTGCACCTGCCAGTTCACAGCAGCTCTATTCATTAATGACAAAAGTGGGAAGCAATCAAGATGTCCTTCAGTAAGTGAATGGATAAATACATCCAAACGATGGAATATTCTCAACCTAAAAAAGAAATGAGCATGATCTGGCCCCTCCCTCCTCTCATATTCTGTCTCATCCCAGCTTCCCCATTCTGGGCCACTGCCCAACCACAGCCACCTCTCTGTGCCTCCCCAACAAGCCACGCCTACTTCCACCTTGGCACCTTTTCACAACCTGCTTCCTCAGCCTAAAACCCTCTTCATCTGGCTGCCTCCTACTGTCACTCACTCCTAAGCTTCAGGTCTTTCATGGCCATCCAGTCTAAGTGTTCCTTTTCCCACCCTTTCCCACCCCCCATCATTACCTACCTACCCCATTACTCTACTTTATCTACCCCATGGCATTACCTGCTCCTCCATGTCCCATTTTATGTATTTGTTTACTAGTCCCCCACCTTTATACCAGAGCTCTGTGAAGGCAGTCTACCTGTTTTGTTCACTCGGGTTTCCCCCGTGTCTCCCAACAATGCCTGGCACTTGGTAAGCACTCAATAACTTTAGTGGTATAAGTAAAAAATATTTTCTTCACTAGAGGGTCTTTGTTTCTAAAGACCACCAGACTGTGTAGTATTAATTCCCTTAGTGTATTATCTTCCCAGCTATTAGAATACAGCTAATCATCAGCAACTTAGAATATAAGAATATCATACAATCGCTTTTCTTTTTCATCATCATATACCAGGGTACCTCAATATTAACACTCTGGACACTTGTGCCAGAAAAATGTTGGTTGTGGGGTTTGTCCTGTACATGTAGGATGTTTAAGTGTTTCATGGCCTGCACTGACTAGATGCTAACAGCAACTACCATCCCAGTTGCAACCACCAAAAATGTCTCTCCACATTGCCATGACTCAGCACCCCCACAGTGCTGCAGTTGAGCGCCCCTGGTATATACAATCCCAAAATACCTATAGCATTATTAAGGAAATTCACAAATTTGAGACTAAAAGCTTCTGCATTATCAACATCTCTGGGCTACATGATAAAAACAATTTTTTCTGGCTTCCTGGGTTTTAAGCAATGTCCCAGATTTCTCCATATATCTTATTTCAATGATTTTGTTAGATTATAAGTAAAAAGTCCACCACATTTTTATAAAATTATTAGGCAGAATTTAAAGTTCCTTTCAAACAAAGCGGATTTTTTAAAGCTCCCTTTGTTGTGTAGTTTCAACTCAGACACGATGAACAACAATTATAAAATACTTGGAGTTTGCATGTCTGTCCTCCATCAGACTATATAACGCTACAGAAAATGTATGGGCAGCATGTTTTCATCTTTTGGAACAGATATGAGTTTGTCCCTAGACTACCATGACAACATTCCACCCATACAAAGCTCCAAAAACAGAGAATAATAAATCACTTGTCACTCGTTCAGTAGCACTGAAGACTAACCCTCTTGGGCATCTATCTCTCTACAAACCATTAAAGGAAAATACATGTCACCCTGGGTTACTCAGATAGATGCCTAAAAAGATCACAGGGATACCAACTAGTATGTCAATATCCAGAGGAAAAAATCTTGGAATGTTGGTGTTTTTTCATGATTCAGAAGCAAAAGGATTTATTACATCCTATTTGTTGAGAGCCTGTCAATATGTACTCAATTTCCCACAAAAGGATGTTTTATTCTTTCTCAAAACAACTATTATTTCAAAATTAACATCACCAACATCTAGACGAAGATCATTTTTCACCATACAACCATACTTTTTAAACTTCCTTGGCTGAAACTTCTCCAGGATTTGAGGATAATTAAAACATTATTTAGTGTCTTCTGTTTGACCTCAATGTGTTAAAAGGCAGCATGACAGAATTCTGCTCTTCAGGACTTCTCAGGGGCAAGAATTCATGAAGGATCAGCATGTAATTGGTAATCTAACCACATACAAGGCACAAGATTTTAAGGATGGTTAATAGGTGGTTAGAGAGCCACTAGTGAAAATGGACAGAAGATGAAGGAAAAACCAAAACCATGATCAATGGAATCTCAGAGATGCATAAAATGGAAAGGAGAATAAGAATCAGAATACTTATTAAGTGATTTCAAAGCATACCAAGCTTTTCTGAAGTGTGTTTTTTGCCAATTTTTGTTATTTTGTTAAGTTTTTGGTTTTCTCTTGTGTGTTTTTGTGATTTCAATTCCTAGGTCTCATCCTCACCGCTCAGCCCATAAAAGATAAATAATAGCCATCTTTCTTGGATATTTAACTTCCATTGACTTAAGGCAGTGAGTTAAGTCTAAAGCGGAGATAGAAAGCAGTAGAGGTATTTTGAACATAACACAATTGGTTAAAATATTGTTTCAACTGCTACCATTTAAGGAAATAAAAACATTTACATAAAAATCAATCATTACAGTCCCTCTTCAAATGCTAGGGAAAAAAAAAAATCAACACAGGTTCCACATTCCTGAATGGTAGCAATAGCCTGGAGCAAAAGCAACCACAAGTTCCCTTCACTGGCTGCAGTCACCACTATGCCCTGTTGCCCCCAGACCAAAACTAAATGGCAATTGTTTTTTATTCTCAACACTAATGTTGTCATCTAATTTATATAAAATTCATTTTACTGATTTTTGTGACTTAGAAATCTCTATGGCCCTTTAAATTTTCAGCACATAATCTTGAGGTTTTGCCAAGGCCCTGTTACCTTTTATAAAGCTTTCTTTAATAGTAATCATTCTGTTAGGGTCCGTGATCAAAGGACAAAAACCAACACAAAGTGAAAGTCAAGCAAAGCTTTACTTCCACCATGCATTGAAAGTCAAACCAACCAGTGGGGGCCCTCTCTTACAAAGAGGCGACCACAACAAGGACACCGACTCTGGAGGTTCCCGTTACAGGGCGAGGCGGTTCCCATTACCAAGCGAGGCGAAGCGAGGCCAGGCCAGGCCGCTCCCCTTACAAGGCGAGGTGGCAAGGCGAGGCGGCAAGGCGAGGCGAGGCGAAGCGAGGCCAGGCCAGGCTGCTCCCCTTACCCGGCGAGGCGGCGAGGCAGCGAGGCAAGGCGAGGCGTGGCCAGGCCAAGCCGCTCCCCTTACCAGGCGAAGCAAGGCGAGGCAAGGCCAGGCCGCTCTCCTTACCCGGCGAGGCGAGGCCAGGCCAAGCCGCTCCCCTTACCCGGCGAGGCGAGGCCAGGCCAAGCCGCTCCCCTTACCCGGCGAGGCGAGGCCAGGCCAAGCCGCTCCCCTTACCCGGGGAGGCGAGGCCAGGCCAAGCCGCTCCCCTTACCAGGCGAAGCAAGGCGAGGCAAGGCCAGGCCGCTCTCCTTACCTGGCGAGGCGAGGCCAGGCCAAGCCGCTCCCCTTACCCGGCGAGGCAAGGCCAGGCCAAGCCGCTCCCCTTACCAGGCGAGGCAAGGCGAGGTGAGGCCAGGCTGCTCCCCCGTGAGGCGTTGAGGCTGCGAGGGAGGCAGGGAAGCAAGGCGGCGAGGGCACTCCACGGCGAGGGAGGCGGGGAGTCCGCTCCCCAGCGAGGGAGGTGGGAAGGCCGCTCCCCGGCGAGGGAGGCGGCGAGGCCGCTCCCCAGCTTCCCGGTGAAGTTCATGATGCTCAGCTCCCCACGATTACAATGCTCAGGACAATGCTGGTCCCAAGGACCCCATGCTGCCGCCGACGACTTTGACGCTACCACTACTACCCCAAAGACGATTACTACTCCCCTGCCTCACAGACTAACCTTTATAGAGGTGCTTGAGCCTGGCCCACACACAAGTGGCCAATGAGAATGCAACACACAAGGAAAACTGCACAGTCACCCTGGGTCAGCAATAGGGGTGGCCAATTGAATCCCAATTCACCACAGCAAATATATGTGTACCCCACTGATTGGATGTCTCCATCCAACCTGGCCCGCCCCCATATACGGGGCCTGCAAGCAAGTTCCTCTGGGAGGGGCAGGGTCAACCCAAGCCCACAAGGAAATGGCGCTCTCTGGCCAACCAGGCCCTTACAATTCCACACTTCTAACTTCTATTTGATTTTATTTTCAAAGTTTGCTTATTTTTAGTAATCTCTACACCCAACAAGGGGCTTGAACTCAGCATCCTGACATCAAGTCACATGGTCCCCTGACTGAGCCCCTAGAGTTCTAAGTTTTAAAATGGCACGTGGTCTTAAAGTATTAGAGTGAAAAATTCCCCCGAAGAGAAGAGAAAAAGCTTGAAGAAAAAGCACGAAGAAAACCGGAGCCTATTGACTTAACGTCTGTTTTTCCAAGGCATTAACAATTATATTAGATGTTAATTCTCACATAAAGTTTACATTTTTTTTTTCAGATGGGCCTGTCATTTTACTTTATCAGCCTGTGTGAGTTCTGTCCATACCAAGATCATGTAGCACATCACTGAAATCAAAGCCATAGTGTGGCCTTACTCCACATACATTGTTCAACTTTTCTTAGTACTTTGTGCTCTAAGTCTTCTCAAGGATGATAGATAGGCTGCAGTCTCTATAAACACCTTACAGTTTGGTCTTGAATTAATTTTTTCTACCTTCTTTGCATTTGTTAGCTTTTAAATTTCTGAAATGTGTAGAAAATATGACTGAAGAGACTCGGCCAACTAAGCCACCCAAACATCCCAAAGTACTATTATTATTAACCTAATTTAATGTGTGAGGAAACCAAGGCTCAGAACCTTGGCTGCATTCCCTGCCTATGAGACATCCTGTATCTGCATAGGTGTGTGGTAGGTGTTTGTAGGTGTGTTGAGGAGGATTAGCTCTGAGGGGTTTCAAAACAGCAGACTATAAACATTGGGCACTTCTTTTTTTTTTTCTTTTACTAGATTTTTTAACCATTTTATTTATTTTTTCAGCGTTAACAGTATTCATTGTTTTTGCACAACACCCAGTGCTCCATGCAAAACGTGCCCTCCCTATTACCCACCACCTGTTCCCCCAACCTCCCACCCCTGACCCTTCAAAACCCTCAGGTCGTTTTTCAGAGTTCATAGTCTCTTATGGTTCGCCTCCCCTTCCAAATTGTTTTTTTTATATAAACATATAATGTATTTTTATCCCCAGGGGTACAGGTCTGTGAATCGCCAGGTTTACACACTTCACAGCACTCACGATAGCACATACCCTCCCCAATGTCCATAACCCCCTCCCCCTCTCCCAATCCCACCTCCCCCCAGAACCCCCAGTTTGTTTTGTGAGATTGAGTCATTTATGGTTTGTCTCCCTCCCAATCCCATCTTGTTTCATTTATTCTTCTCCTATCCCCCTAATCCCTCATGTTGCTTCTCCATGTCTTCTTAATCTTATTTATTTAGTTGGTTTTTTCCTGAAGTTTGGTGTATCACTGAGCATCCCGGAAAAAGACATCAATCACCCAAAACAATATAAGGAACACAAGATCATCATGAATCAAATGACACTTGGAATATATAAGCCAAGAGAAATTTATTGCCAAAAGTCACTTTATTAAAAAAATATTTAGTAGTTTGAAATAAAGTAAAATGACAGGCCAATCTGAAAAAAGTTCTACAGAAAAGTCAGGTACAGAAAAGAAGACTAATATCCTTGGAGCTGCCTTAGCTCTTCTGAATGCTATCAACTCTTTATAGCACCAAGAGAACCATTAAACAAACATGGCGCATTAGGCGAGATTATAGAACAAAAATTAAAATCTATTCCTTTATGTATTACAAGTCATAATATTTGTAAAAGAGCTCAAAGTCAGATGAAAATAATGAACCTTTCATTACATTCTGAATTAATAACAAAAAAGGGTATTTCCAATATCTCAGAATTTGGGGTGCCATTTAATAAGATAAAAGTATGTTTCCGGTGTTGGTGATCGATATGGGATAAAATGAATTACCAAGGGCCGTTCATAAACTTATAAGAACATACTTGTGAAAATGTTTCCTCAATAAAATGCCGGCTCAATTAACTTATTTTTAATATTGCACAAATATTTAGTCAGAGATGCCAGGAGACTATTGTGGTTCTAATATAATACTTCATATTGTGCTGCTCAGGAATTCACAGTGATATCAGATAACTTAAAAAACACAGCACAATGAAAGAAAAGGCTAAGCAGGAAGTACAAAGCACACTATATAGATAGTATTCTCAAGCACAAATTTTTCTCTGGCACAGGAAACTGGTCATTTCCCAAATTTAAAGTGCAGAACACTATTCCTGTTTAAGTCATTATTTGAGAATTTAGTTCCCATGAAAAGGAAATGTAGCAGCAAGGGAAGGAAAAGTATTTAGTGCTGGAAAACAACCCAGAGAAATGACTTGAGGATCCCAACACAAGGATTCATCTCTGCCTGGTATCCAGACCTCTTTTTTTTTTTTCACACTCTGTTCTAGCTCACTATAAAGTCCCACAAGGTAGAGAAGAAAGGCTTTTTAAATTTGCTTCATGATACATGTATGCTTGAACTAATTTAAAGAACGTTTTTTATTTAGAAATTTCTGTATCGGGGCGCCTGGGTGGCTCAGTGGATTAAGCCGCTGCCTTCAGCTCGGGTCATGATCTCAGGGTCCTGGGATCGAGCCCCGCATCGGGCTCTCTGCTCCGCGGGGAGCCTGCTTCCTCCTCTCTCTCTGCCTGCCTCTCTGCCTACTTGTGATCTCTCTCTCTCTGTCAAATAAATGAATAAAATCTTAAAAAAAAAAAAAAGAAATTTCTGTATCTATTTTACCTTTTCTTCAGAACTCCTAAAATTGTTCATTCCTATCCTTAAGACACATATGACTTTTCTACCAACATCCTTTTGCTCCTTCCGACTTACCATACCCCCTTCTCTCCTTTCTTCATGTCTAGATATTCAACATACCATCCACTTCTCAGTCTGTAGTTCTGTTTCCTTTCCATTTTCATTCCATTTGAACTCTATTTCTAAAAGGAACTAATGTATAGTAATGTTAACAGTTAGTTTGGGGCTAGTACACATCAGTGGAACAGAAGAGAGCCCAGAAAACACTCTGAGTAGGAGGGAATTCTGTATCTGAAACCGGTGGCGCTTTATTTTTTTTTAATTAATTTACTCATTATAGAGAAAGAGCGCACTTGCGAGCATGCACAGGGGAGAGGAGAGAGGGGCAGAGGGAGGAGGAGAGAGAGAATCCTCAAGCTGACTCCATGCTGGCCCACAGCCCCACTGGAGCCCAATCTTACAACCTTAAGACCATGACCTGAGCCGAAATCAAGAGTCTGAGGCTTAACCAACTGACCCACCCAGATGCCCCATGAAGCACGTGGTACTTTCAGTCAGTGGGGAAGGAATGCACAGGTGTTGAGACAACAGACAGTCCAGTTTGCAGACTTTGTCAACTTAAAAAAAAAAAAAAAGAAAGAATGTGAGGTGGTTTAAAGTTTGAATTCTGGAGCCAGTCTGCCTGGATTCAAACCCCAGGTCTACCAAATGCTAGATACAAGACATCTCACCAGTAAATTTACCTCCCTGATGCAGTCCCAACATCTGTAAAATGAGAATAATATGGTATTTATTCTTATAGCCTTCATGCAAAGTTTAAATAAATTAATATTTGTGAAGCAACTATTACCTCAAAAACCAATATATCCCTGTTAGCTAGAACTACTAATTTTTCCTATTTTATATCACCAAATATACTTGCCAGATGTTATTCTCATTAAATGACAGTACATTTAATCTCTGAAAGACCTTCAAGAAGAATCAGTCTTTTATACAACATGTGATAATCAATGCATTAACAACAGGATACATCATATATGTATAAATATGTAAAATATATTTATTTTGTCTTTAAGCCACTTATAATTTTTATTCATAATTTGCTTTGTAAAAATACATTAACAATATTTAAAAAGGCAAATATCTGAAAGATTTTGCTTATACACTCAGGAAATATGAGAAAAAATAACTGAAAATCTGGGATAACAATTATTATCAATAATCCCACTATGTTTCAAAAGCCAAGAGGAAAATGAAATAGGAAATATCATAGTCTGTATACTTCATGAACCAAGTAGGAGCCAGGAAAATACTATTAATGAGTTCATTTCCGTAGATATTAGCTTGCAGCTCCATCAACAGCTGAATATTCATGAAGCAACTTGGATGCAGGTAAACGAGAAAACTTCCCTTACACGAAAACAGCAATTATAACAAACAACAAAAATTTATGCATTTTTTTCTGACCTGGGTTATGTAAAATAACAAAGAAAAAGCTCATGTCCATTCAAAACTTTATGAATTTTGTTATATAACCACAAAGATACAAGAGATTTGCTTACTGCTCCAAAACAGCAAACACCCTCTAACACCAGTACTTTCTGTGTTTCAGAACACTTAAATCATCCTAGATCCTCAAGAAGCAGCCTTAATGGGATGTACAAGAAATTGTCCCTAGGCTGAGTGCACATTACTAACATGGTTTAGGGCAATTATTTGCAGAGCTTAGAGCTTGAAAATGCAAACAATATAAAGAACAAACTAAACAGTAAACTAAAATCTAATCAGAACTACACCCAATATTTGGGGGTTTGTCTGGAAGTCCTAAGTGCCCAGCAAGAAGACGTCAGGCAGCAATGATATTATTCAGGGAGATGGGAGCATGTGTCCTGCTGTCATTGGTCTGAACGTTATACGTATATACAGATGCTCTTTGATGTGGAGTGGGGAGAAGTGGAGGTGGGAGGAAGGGAAAATGGCACCTACCGGGGAATAATTTTTATTGTCATGGCCTCTTACAAATGCAATAGGATTTATATTTGGACCCTAGAGCTGATAAAGAACTGGAATAAAATTCAGAAATGAAGTGGCACGTGACTTTATAGTGCCGAGTCACACTGTAGAGGTGGGTTATCAGCTTGAAACTCAGGAATTGGTGTCCTTGCTCATCCCAGTTCCCTGGACCTAAGGAGATGGCAGAGTATAGGACCTTGTTGACCATTATGAGAACTTTGACTTTTACTCATAGTGCAATGGGGAAGGTTTCCAACTGAGTAGTGACAGGACTTGGCCTATGTTTTAGATAGACTCCGGTACCATTCTGATAATAAAAAATGAGATGCAAGCTCAGAAGCAGGAAGATGAGTGATGAAGCTACTGCATCTCTCATTTGGTGAAATGAATTCTATTAGTATCTCCATAATTATAAATGTTTTTCACACATCCATATGCACACACACACACACACACACACACACACCCCATTTCAATTAATAAACACCGATCCAAGTAATCCCATTTTTTATTTCTCAAAATCATTTAAAATGCCAGTTAAGGGGCGCCTGGGTGGCTCAGTGGTTTAAGCCGCTGCCTTCGGCTCAGGTCATGATCTCAGGGTCCTGGGATCGAGTCCCACATCTGGCTGTCTGCTCGGCAGGGAGCCTGCTTCCCTCTCACTCTCTCTACCTGCCTTTCTGCCTACTTGTGATCTCTCTCTGTCAAATAAATAAATAAAATCTTTAAAAAAAAATATGCCAGTTAAGGAACAGATGCACGGCTATTTCTTCTGTTCTGTTTCTCTTTTTCATTTAAATATTCCCTTCTGTTCTATAGACTGAACTAAGGAAGCCATCAAAAACTATGACTTATAAACAGTGTCAACAATTGCTTTCTTATGTATCACTTCATTAAGTGAAGAATAAATGGGATGTGGCCATACTGGTTTCTTTCTCATTCCAAAGTGATAGAAATGAATGATGAACTCCCTGGGTCAAAAGTCCACACTCGCTGGAATATTTGTTCAGAAATGAGAAATGTTTTATACATTTTCATATATGGATGGTGACTGTTTAAAATATTAAACATTATTTGAATCAAGAAAATTGCCCAAATACTAAACTAAAAAAGCTAAAATAAGAGTATTTCATATAAATTGGCATTGCCCTTTTCTCAGTGGAAAGAAATATAAACAACTCTGAATTCTCAGTTGGCTAAGTAAAGACAGACATAACTGCTTTGATGCCTATTCACTAAAGAATTAATTAATAAGAACACATATGAATAAAGGGACATGAAATAATTAGCCATTGCCACATGAACAGAAAAAGAAAATCAGGTACAGAATAATTAAGGTTACTGGTCAAACTTACTATTTCTATCACAGATAGAGCAATAATATTTAATTTACTAATTATTTAATAAATAAAGTGTCCATTTTTTTCACCAGTTATATAAATTAACTCAATTAATGTTTCGATAATCCTCTAAGTTTGGATATAATCTTAGCTGAATTTTAACAATGGAGAAACTGAGTCTCAAAGAAGTGAAGTAACGGCTCCAAGGTCAAGCAGCCAGGATATGAGGGAGCCTGGAATAAATTCCTGCTTGACTCAGCACCAACTCTCCCATGGCTCACTGGATTATGAGACCCACACTCCCCCACAGGGAAATTAAAACAGTCAGGTCAGGAGACCTCATGCAGAGGCTGAAACAGACACCAAATGATGTTCAGTTTCTAAATTTGATTTCCAAAGTTCCTAGCCCTGCTTTGGAAAAGGATGGCACTCCCTCATATCTTTGAGCACAGAAATCTTCTGCTTAAGGCTACTTGATTTGATTGTAGGGACTTTTTCCTAAAATGAATAAAAAGCACAAAAGTTGAGTAAGCTCTTGTATCTGTAACAGAATATTGCTTACAGAAGACAATTTCTGAAAATCCTGTCCTCTTAACCTAATTATAGCATGTAAGTTAAGACCACATTAAAGAGCACAATACAATTGAATACCTACTTTCAGCTAACGAATTCCATCAATTACCAGGGGCAGACCAAAGTCTGCCTGGGTAGCATACTACCCACTAATTTCACCTACAATATGTAGGAAATGGCCTTTCACCAGTTGAGGAATTTAGATACTTTGTTTTCATCCAAAATTATTGTATTACTACTACAGAGAGAAATAAGGGTTTAGGAAACAGGATACATCCCATACCCTGAAACCCTGAATCAGTCTTCAGACATCCAAAACAATGTACTAATGAATTCAAAACAGCATAAAATCTCCTTTGAAGATGACCAATGGAGTTAATAATGATAATAATTATCCTAAGCATTCATTCTCCATAAAGCTAACTGTTGCTTTTATGATGTTAAATCTAAGTTTTGCCCCCACCGAGACACCATTAATTAGGGAAATTAATAGGCAAACCACAGACTGGGGAAAAATATCTGTAATACATAAGTCTGACAAAGGTTCCTTATGTAGAATATACAAATATTTAAATCAATAATAAAAAAAGAAATACTTTACAATTTTTTAACGGGTAAACATTTGAACAGAAAGAAGATACAAAAATGCTGATAAACGCTTAAAAGAGCAGCTTGGATCATCAGTTATCAGGAACAATCAAATTAAAATGAAAATAAGATACACTAATACCAGGAACTAAAATAATAAAGACTAACGATACCAAGTGTTGGGGAGAATGTGGTTTTATCTAGGACTACAAATGACACTCTAAAAATAAGTTAAAGTGCCAATTCTCAATCATCTTCAGGTGAGCAATTTATATCACAGTCTGTCTGTGATACGTAAGCATTGAAAATAAAAAAATTAAAACCTGTAATAAAAGGCTTATTAAGAAAATGTTATGCATTATACTAATTTTAAGGAATCTAAGCATGAAAGGCCATGTAATTCTATTCGGTAGCTTTACAATAACTCTAAACCTTATACTTCCCATTATCTGTAAAACTTTATTATATATCATTATGTATGGAGGGCAATCAACATAAAGAGTGTACTAAGTAAACTGTCTAAAAGAAGAGGAGAAAACTATGGAGCAGGAAGAAGGGAAGAAAAGAAAAAAGATGAAACAATTCTTCCCCTCAAAATGTTTAAAATTTAGTTTTAGGATAGAATTATATACCTATCGAGTTATACTCAAATTGTATAGCTCTCCTTTGCATATACTGTCTTCTAGGGTCTAACCCCCGTGTCCTCTCCAGGCACAGCTCTTACTCTTAATGTGTCCTGGATTTTATATGGTCTGACACATAGCACAAGCTCCATACACATGTGTTAACTCATTATCTGGACTTTTGGTGAAGCAATTCTCCTGAATACTGAGTCAGCAATGGTAGTTACTGATAAAATTCTTAAAGACCAGGATTAAATCTGTTTCCCTGGTTCTCTCACAGAATCTAGCCCAGAATCTCACGCATAACAGAAGCATAACGAAAACGTGTTAAATTCTTCGGGTATAACGATTTCATTTCTCCAGTGTTCTTTTTTGAATTCCAATTTTCCAACAACTGCTTAATACATGATTATATGTAAATAACTCAGAGTCATCTGTATTATCTTCTGCAAGTACAGGAAGAGATTTCATTCAAGATTTAAGAGAAACAATTAGTCGACATCAAAAGGCTGTAATCAGTGAAAGAATCTTCTCTCTTCTCTACCAGAAAACTTAGAATAATACATTCAGTGACAATATTAAGGCAACTCCTACTGAATTTTTGTTCTGGTATCTATGCCATGTCGAATAACTGTCAAAGGCAAAAGAGAAGATTCGTGGGCTGGCTAATGCAGGTTTTTTCCTGTTGCCTGTCAATAGCCACCTCCTCCATGACCCATGCTGCGGGTTTCTGAGATAGTAAGTGTAGTCTATAGCCTTGGAACAGAAGCAAGCATGAGGGGCACCTGGGTGGCTCAGTGGGTTAAAGCCTCTGCCTTCAGTTCAAGTCTTGATCCCGGGGTCCTGGGTAAGAGCCCCACATCGGGCTCTCTGCTCAGGGGGGAGCCTGCTTCCCCCTCTCTCTCTGCCTGCTTGGGATCTCTGTCAACTAAATAAAATCTTTTAAAAAAAAGAAGAAGAAGAAGAGGAAGCAGCAAGCATGATCTGGCTTGCACCAGATGTATGCTTTAACCAGTGGAATCACCCAGGACCACATGATAGTAGATGAGCAATAATCAGTTTAAAATTATATAAATCATTCCTACAGAACTTCATCTGCCTTTTTAAATATTATCGCTCAGCCATTCCTCGTCTCAAAGTCATACTCTAATTCCAGTCATTTCCCTTCAATCACCAGTGTCATTGATAAGAACTGCAGCCACCATTGCAGTGGTGAAGGAAGGTTTCAATCCATCCTCCAGGGCCTAGATCAAAGCCCACTTCCTTCCAGAAGATTTCCTCCAATCCTTTGGCCCATATTTTTTTTCTTAATTAGATAACCAATAGAATTACTAGATAAAATACTCAATACATAGCTACCAAACTGAAGTAGTAATTCTAAATTTTCAAAAAGTTAGACATTAGTATGCTTTCTAAGAAACTAGAATTTTATGTACAAATTGAACATTTCATCTTCAATCATATGATTACAAATGGATCTGGAAAAAGAACACAGTCCAATAAAATGTGCTGTATGGTTAGAAAGTCGAGTTGAAGCATGGCATTAATTTCAGGACCTACCTGTTTTTAAAAGAAACAGAATTTATAAACAGGAGAACAACTATCTCTAAATACTTATAAATCTAGAACAAATTTTAATAATTATTTCCTCATCATTAAAAGAAAAAAATACAGAATATTTTGAAATCTGTTTACAAACTTAAGCCAAGGATAATTTTGAACAGTTCAAGTTCTGAAATAAACAATCCATCATCTTCAAAACTTATTTTTTAAAATAAACAGTGCAATTTTTTTCATAACCTTAGGTTTTCCAAGAGAAATGGATTCATCTGAAGTTTTTCCTTAAGAATAACTAATTACATTGCCCCTGTTTTTCTAAGGTACCAGTTATGACCCCCGACATCTCCTAAAAGAACTCAGTTTGATTCCTCTAACAAGAAGACAGTTCCTATTACGTTCAGACGAATAACTCAAACTCATGGAATCTGAACCGTTGCTATAGAAGCTATGAAAAATAAGCCTTTGACTGTTTCTAAATCAAAGTGCTATCATTCAGGTCCCATGGTTATATTGCCTTTAACAATGACATTTCTTGCAAAACACTGCACTGTTTTAAGAATATCTAAACTATTGTGCTGTATTAGAACACTAAGGGAGAAATCTATGTCTCAAAATTTGCTTATAACTAATGTTCCTTAACCTTAGGTATTACTTAGAAAGGCTCAATATCTGACCAAATCAGATTTGAAGCAATGTTCCTTAAATTATAAAACACTTTATTTTTCCAAGTTCTTAAATACTTCTCAGCCTGTATGTTTGTTGAATGAATAAATACTAAGAAAATGTTCATCATACTTCCCAGCTGAGACTAATTAATGCACATGCAGAAAAATGAAAAATTTATACATGAAAATTAAGCAACACCAGGATATTAAATTGATGGGGGCAGGTTATATCTTAACACCTGTGTTTATGATATCATGATACCCTCATCTGTGCTGAACCACTGACCACAGAGATGACAAAAAAACTGGAGAGAGATCCTAGCTATGACCTTCAGATCAATAAGACATTCCCACACCTGCAGCTTAATTTAGTGTCACAACGAACAGTATATACCAGTTTCAGAAGGGTAACTATCACAAAGAGCTAGTGTAGATCAATGCAGGTCCTGTCTGTGGAAAGACTAGTCCCCAAAAGAATCTACATGCTTTCTTTTCACAGAACTTAATGCATTGCTCATATTGTCTTCGGTATCTCTGTCCTTGACTAGGGCTTCCCTTAATGGAAGCCTTCTCCTTCATGAGAACGAAGAACAGTGAAGACAGCATAATTTGTAACAGAGGTTTGCTAGTTTAAAAGTTGAGGAAGATTCATATTAAAAATTAAAGATTTTAGGGGCGCCTGGGTAGCTCAGTGGGTTAAAGCCTCTGCCTTTGGCTCAGGTCATGATCTCAGGGTCCTGGGGTTGAGCCCTGCATCTGGCTCTCTACTCAGCCCGGAGCCTGCTTCCCCCTCTCTCTCTGCCTGCCTCTCTGCCTCCTTGGGATCTCTATCTGATAAATAAATAAAATCTTTAAATAAATAAATAAATTTTAAAAATTAAAATTCCAGACTTTTTAGAGTACCTCTTAAAACATCAGATGCGCTAACTATACTTGGGGCTACACATCTGCCTGCCAGCAACTGGCTAGAGCAGAGGGCTGCTGCCCTCCTTGCGCTCCCCAGGCCTCACCACTCCCTAGTGTTTGCCCCTGAGCAGCTTTGGCCATTTTTGTTCCTTGCCTTACCTCATGGGCATTTTATTGAAACCTTTGGTGTAAGCCTGTGAACTCTGCAGTTAGACTACCTGGATTTAAATCCCAACACTTCCCAGTTGTATGACCCTGGGCATATTACTTTCTTCCCTCTCCCTGCTCTTTTGTTTTCTCCTTGTTAAGTTATAATAATTTTCACTACTTTATAGAGTTGTTGGGGAAATTAAAAATAACTTGGACATCAAGTACAGAGCCCAGTGAATCCATAAATGTACTTATTATTAAGGAAAACATACAGACACACACGAGTGGGGCTAGATTAAACTCCCTCTGCCCCACTGCATTAGGTGTATAGAGCTATAACCTCAGAGGCTTTCAGCCTTAGGCCAAGGGAACATGGACCACAGCCCCGGTAGCACAATCTCGGTAGGCTGCTGGGGACCTTGAGTGAGGTGGGTCCAGGCTGAAACACAGTGCATTGTATCAGTTATGGCTGGCATTCTCCTCGAAGTCCTAGGACTGTTCTTATACCTAGCTACACTTTACAGCCACCTGGGGAGAGTTTCAAAACTAAAGAAAACAATGCCCAAGCCCTACACCAAACCAAGCAAGTCAGATCTATTGAAGTGGATCTAGATATATCTTTAAAGCTCCCTAGGTGTTTCTAACGTACAGACAGGCTTGAGAACCACTGTTCCATGACACAGAGAGCACCAGCCCTCCCCAGCCACGTCTAGGACTCTCAAAAGATCCAACAAAGGGGTTCACATTTTTAAAAATGAGCAGCTTAGGAAGCATTAAAATACAGAAATTACTAATTTATCTGGCAGGAAATATTCATTTTGCAAACATGTCTGCATTATGGATTAAGTGAGTTCTATTTTTCAAAAATAGGAAGATCACTGTTTACAAATGTGGTATTTCTTCAAGTGAATCCCCACACAAGTGATTTTAAATGCCTGTTTTAAGTGCATTCCACAGACTGAGGGGCAATAATTTTGAGTCTTCGGAAGGTGACTGAATTTAGCAATACCACAGTAATTAATTAAAGGTTGACATATAAAGCTAGTTTTACTTAATAGTGAGACAACTTTAAATTTTTATAATGAAGTCATAGCTTTCTACTTAAAAATAACAAAGTCATCAATAGTTTTGCAGGAAATATAGAGCAACATTATTAAAATTTTGCTAATATATGTGTAAGTTCTATGCTAATTTGGGTAAACAGTTTAAATGCTTATCAAACTACATGTATAGAAAATAAAATATTAGCATTATTCTTTAGCAGTCTTTAATTAGATCTGGAAATTTTTAATTATTAAAATATCTAAGATTTAGATGTTTTTAAAATACATTTAAAGATCATTCTTAGGCAAACTTTAGGTAGAGGGATAACTAATTTGGGGAAAACTCTATTTTGAGGAAATCTAATATTCTTTGTAGTTGCTAAATTAGGATGCCACATGTATTTAAATGTAAATTCAGATATGCCCCCACTTATTTTAGCATGAATCTTTTAAATCAAATATTAACACTTTTTTAAATTTCTTTTTCCATATCTGTATCTCAGGTACTAATTTCCTTCTCATTTCCCCCAAACAAGGTCACAAACCCAGATCTCTACAGGGTAGGGAAATCACAAAAAACAGCAAAGTAGTGCGGGCAGTCAGGTCCCCAGGCAGAGACCACAAAACAGCAGTCTGGAAATCTGGCCCATACACATGATTAGTTTGCTTGCTCTGCATTTTAAAAATTTGGAAAACTCAGATAAAAATCCAGAATTCCAGCTTACTCTGGAAAAGCAGGAGCTCCTGGAACATTGGGGTCACAGTCTTTAGCAACAGTTGACTGGACGTGAGTATCCCTGCCCCTTTGGATGGGGCACAGGCTCCCTCCACCTGACCAGTTACCACCACCTGCTTGTTATGTATGCGTTGCCTGCTTTACTTCTGGAAGCTTCTGAGTTTCCAACAAAAGGATAAACTAATCAAGTAAGAGACCCCTAATTCGGGCCCAAGACTCCACATCTGAGGGGGGGGCCTAGAAGACAAAAAAACGAGTGGCGGGCAACAACCCTGGGAAACAAAGAAGACATGCAAAGTCTCCTATATATATTTTGGGGAGTCAGGAAATGGTGTGGTTCAATGGAAAGAGAAGAGTGGGGAACACCTGTGCTTGAATCATGGGCTCTCCCACTGTCATTGGTGGGACCTTGAGTGGAGCTCACCCTCTGGGGATAATGGGGCTACCAATTTCTCTCTCAGTAAAGAGTCCCTAGGGTGATGAGGAGTGCACCGTGTCACGCATATTCAGGGCTTAGGAGACTTATGGAGTGGTAGGAGAAAGAACATGGGATTTGGTAGTGAAATCTGGCTTTGAATGCCAGCTGCACTCCGTCATCTCCGTGAGCTTCAGTTTCCTCCTTGGAAGCAACAACCCTAGAGAAGGGTTGCCAGGAGAATGTCTGCTATGGAGTGGATTGACTTTCACCAAACCTCTATCATCAGCAGCCCTACTGCTCTGATTCCAGTCCTCGTCCCACTGCAGGGGCAAGTGGAGGAGTGCTGGCTAGCACTGAGGCCAGGCAGATGCTATGTGGCTGTGCACTCTGTAGCATTTTAGAAATGAAAAGAATGGGAAGAGAGACAATCCAAAAACTGTATGACTAGAAGGCAGAAGTGCTGAAATATTTTCTGTGGTATCAGAATGAGGCATCCATGATGTGTGGAGGCAGAAGGTGAACAGGAAGATGGAGGGTGGTCATTCAAATGGAAAAAGTATCTTTGAGTACCTGCTATTCTGCCTTATGGGACAGCAAAGACACTGGGTATACTTATGTATGTGGGAGTAGCCACATGTACACACACACACACACACACACACACACACACATACACACACTTTCTGGTCCTCCAAAATTCCCAATGAAAAAGACAGACACATTCAAATACCTAATATGAGGCTTGTCTTAGTAAGAACAGTCTAGAAAGAAGGATGATCAGAGTAGGGAAGGAAGAAGTCAAAGCAGGTGGGGAGATCCTAGACAGATGCTTAGAAAAGGTGGAGTTTGAACATCTCAGACTGAGAAGGGTTTCCAAAAAGAGGAAGAAATGGGGTATCAGGTATCTCGAAAAGGCAATGATCTGAGGCCAGACCCAAGGGCAGCAGCTACCAGATCTATGTGGGAACAGTCAGTTCAGTGCATAAGATGGGGGCTTGAGGGAACAAGGCAGGTGATGAACTTGAAATATACCTGGAGAGGAACTGTCAGTCTGCGACTTCATTCTGGACACACTCAGTAATTGAATCTTTGCTCCCAATGCACACAGCTTGCCCATAGATAACCTCAGAATCCCTGCAGTAGTACAGCAGGTTGGAAAGAAGCAATAAATATCTTAAAGGTGCCCAGTCAGGACAGAGAAAAAGAATCGGGCTTTATGATGTCAAGAGTGGCTCTGAATTGATCTATTTAGCATTGCTAGCTAACGGTCTCGCTAGCTTACCTTCTGGGGAATGCTGACCAGCTTTACATAGTTCCAGAAAGATGAAGATATTGATAATAAAAGGAGAGCAAACACATCAGAAATGAGTGATTCTATTCATCTTTAACTTTGGTTTCAGTGACTTCTAAACTCTGACACATTATCTCTATTCCCCTGACCAGAGCTGGAAAGGCCACAGGGTCACTTGAATTTCCCAGCCTTGCTGTTCTTCTTGGACCCCAGGTTGTTGGCACCGTGTTCCAGAATTTCCTAAGGTGCCAGGAACGCAAGCTGGTGCCAGGGATGCAAAGTCAAACCCCTGCCTTTGGAAGGTTACAGAAGGAGAGAAGTAATATAAATGGAAATCAATGTCTTAAACCCAGTGAGATAAATCAGTGCTCCATGAAGTGTTACAGAGAGTTCATAAACCAAGCCAACTATTGTATCTACATGCTCCCTGCATGCTCAGGCAGTACAGTGTCCTGACAAAGAGCAGAAGCTCAACTCTAAGACGTGGTTCAAATCCCAGCTGTGCCACTTATCAGCAGGGTGATTCCGGGGCAATCACTTCATCTCTCTGTGCCTCAATATCCCAACCATAAAAAAGGCAGAATAAGACTGCCTACCTCATGGGATTACTGTGAGAATTAAAAGAATTTACATACATGGTACACTTAATACTATGCATTGCACACTAAAATATTTTCATTTGTATAACCTGATTAGTGCAAAAGAGAGCCTAGAAATGTTAATCTTTCCTGCATTTCTCCTGTCTGCCAAAAGAAGCATTATGAAAATGAACTTTTTTCTCAATGCACATTTGCCAACCAAGTGAAATTAACCTTGAACTTCCATCTCCCAAGTGACAGCTGCCTGAGATCTTTCCACCCCTACATGAGTCTTCTTATTCATCAAGCTTCCTGAAAGCCTCCAGCAGAGCTGTTCCCTGCTAGAAACCTCATGGTCCTGATAATAGAATTAAAGAGACATCATTCTGGATATTTCTGGTGGGAAGCACTGGTTGTAAGCAAGGTTGGAGCAGCTCCATACCCAGATAATCTGTGGACCTTAGCCAAGTCCAAATGCCCTATCCAGACATTGCACTCAAATTGCCTCCAATGGCCTAGCTGCTCCTCTCCCTTCCAAACGTTTGGTCATGCCAGGGAAGAGAGATTCCTTCCCGATTCCCCTTTAGACAACTACATTTCACACCCTCCCCAGGATTCTCTGCCTCTGGTTTTGGGATTCTCAAGCTTCATGGCTTAGCAGTGAGAGGTGTGCTGTTCCAGACTAAAAAGTTGTTTTCCCATCCCTGAAAAGAAGGAAAAATAAGTTTTGTCAGCGCACAAGGAGACTTACTTGTCAGCTGCTCTGATCATGGCATTTAGATCCAAAGTGGTACCTTCTCAGTAACTCATCAGGTTTTTAAAAAGATAACTTGGGGGTGGTGCCTGGATTCCTCAGTTGGTTAAGTGACGGCCTTTGGCTCAGGTCATGATCCCGGAGTCCCAGGGTCGAGTCCAGCATCTGGCTTTCAGCTTCACAGGGAATCTACTTCTCCCTCTCACCCTCTCCTCTCTCATGCTCTCACTCACTGTCTCTCTCTCAAATAAATAAATAATATCTTTAAAAAAAAAAACAGACATTAGTAAGATGCCAAATCTAGAGTTCAGAATGATGATTATTAATGTCCTAGCTGGGCTCAAAAAAAAAAGCATGGAAGAAATTAGAGAATCCCTTTCTGGAGAAATGAATCCCTTTCTGGAGAAATAAAAGAACTAAAATCTAACCAAGTTGGAATTAAAAAGGCTATTAATGAGGTGCAAAAAAAAATGTCGGATCTTATTGCTGGGATAAATGGGACAGAAGAGAGAATTAGTGATAAAGAAGACCAAATGATGGAGAATAAAGAAGCTAAGAAAAAGAGATAAACAACTACTAGACCACAAAGGGAGAATTTGAGAGTTAAGTGATACCATAAGACAAAACAATATTAGAATAACTGAGATCCCAGAAGAAGAAGAGAGAGAGAGGACAGCACAAATATATTGGAGCAAATTATAGCAGAGAATTTCCTTATTTGGGGAAGGGGACAAGCATCAAAACCCAAGAGGCACAGATAACCCCCCCAAAATCAATAAAATAGGTCCACACACCATCATCAAATAGTAAAGCTTACAAGTCTCAGTGACAAACAGAAAATCCTGAAAGCAGCTTGGGACAAGAGGTCTGTAAAATACAATGATAGAAATATTAGATTGGCAGCAGACCTAGCCACAGAGACCTGGCAGGCCAGAAAGAACTGGCATGATATATTCAGAGCACTAAACAAGAAAAATACACAGCCAAGAATACTATATCCAGCTAGGCTGTCATTGACTATAAGAGAGATAAAAAGCTTCCAGGACAAACTGAAATTAAAAGAATTTGCAAACACAAAATCAGCCCTATAGGAAATACTGAAAGGGGTCCTCTAAGCAAAGAGAGAACCTAAAAGTAACAGACCAGAAAGGAACAGAGAGAATATACATTAACAGTCACCTTACAGGCAATACAAAGAAGCACTAAACTCATATCTTTCAATAGTTACCCTGAATGTAAATAGGCTAAATGCCCCAATCAAAAGAAACAGGGTATCAGAATGGATTAAAAAAAAAAAAAAAAAGACCCATTGTTATGCTGTCTTCAAGAAACTCATTTGAAACCCAAGGACACCTCCAGACTTAAAGTGAGGGGGTGGAAAACAAGTTATCATGCTAACGGACAGCAAAAGAAAGCTGAAGTGGTAATCCTTATATCAGATAAATTAGATTTTTAACACAAAGACTACAATAAGACATGAGGCAGGACACTATATCATAAAGGGTCTGTCCCACAAGAAGATAAAACAATTGAAATATCTATGCCTAACATGGGTGCAGCCAATTATATAAACCATTTAATAACAAAATCAAAGAAACACATCAACAATAATACAGTAATAGTAGGGGACTTTAACACCCTCCTTACTGAAATTGACAGTTCTAAGCAAAAGATCTACAAGGAAATAAAGGCTTGAAATGAAACACTGGACCAGATGGACATCACAGATATACATTCCATCCCCAAACAACAGAATACACATTCTTCTCTAGTGCACATGGAACATTCTCCAGAATAGATCACATCCTGGGTCACAAATCAGGTCGCAACCAGTACCAAAAGACTGGAGAATCATTCCCTGCATATTTTCAGACCACAGTGCTTTGAAACTAGAACTCAACCACAAGAGGGAAGTTGGAAAGAACTCAAATACATGCAGGCTAAAGAGAATCCTACTAAAGAATGAATGGCTGAACCAGGAAATTAAAGAAGAATTGAAAAAACTCATGGAAACAAATGATAATGAAAACACAACCATTGAAAATCTGGCAGGCAGATTTTCAAATCAGGCAGTCCTGAGAGGAAAATATACAGCAATACAAGCCTTTCTCAAGAAACAAGAAAGGTCTCAAATACACAACCTAATCCTACACCCTACACCTAAAGGAGCTGTAGAAAGAACAGCAAAGAAAGACAAACCCAGCAGAAGAGAAATAATAAACAACAGAGCATAATAAAAATCAGAACAGAGATCAATGAAATCAAAACCAAAAATTAAAAAAAAAAAACAACAGTAGAACAAATCAAAGAAACTAGGAGCTGGTTCTTTGAAAGAATTAATAAGATCGATAAACCCCTGGCCAGACTTACCAAAAAGAAAAGAGAAAGGACCCCAATTAATAAAGTCATAAATGAAAGAGGAGAGATCACAACCAACACCAGAGAAACACAAATGATCCTAAGAACATACTAGGAGCAACTACACACCAGCAAATTTGACAATCTGGAAGAAATTAATGCATTTCTAGAGACATAAAAACTACCAAAACTGAACCAGAAAGAAATAGAAGACCTGAACAGACCCATAACCAGTAAGGAGATTGAAGCGGTCATGAGAAATTTCCAAACAAACAAGAGCCAGGGCCAGACGGCTTCCCAGGGGAATTCTACCAAGCATTTAAGGAAGAATTAATTCCTATTCTCCTGAAACTGTTCCAAAAAGGAGAAATGGAAGGGAAACATCCAAACTCATTTTATGAGGCCAGCATTACCTTGATCCCAAAACCAGACGAAGACCCCATCAAAAAAGAGAATTACAGACCAATATCCTTGATAAACACGGATGCAAAAGTTCTCGCCAAAATACTAGCCAATGAGATCCAACAGTACATTAAAAGGATTACTCACCAAGACCAAGTGGGATTTATTCTACAGCTGCAAGGTTGTTTCAACATCCACAAATCAGTTAATGTGATACAATATATTAATAAAAGGAAGAACAAGAATCATATGATACTCTCAATAGATGCTGAAAAAACATTTGGCAAAGTACAGTAACCTTTCCTGATCAAAACTCTTCAAAGTGTACGGATAGAGGGCACATACCTCAATATCATCAAAGCCATCTATGAAAAACCAACAACAAGTATCATCCCTCAATGGGAAAAAACTGAAAGCTTTTCTGCTAAGGTCGGGAACACAGCAGGGATATCCATTATCACCACTGCTATTCAACATAGTACTAGAAGTCCTAGCCTCAGCAATCAGACAACAAAAAGAAATTAAAGACATCTGAATTGGCAAAGAAGTCAAACCCTCACTCTTTGCAGATGATAGGATACTTTATGTGGAAAACCCAAAAGACTCCACTCCAAAACTGCTAGAACTCATACAGGAATTCAGTAAGGTGTCAGGATATAAAATCAATGCATAGAAATCCATTGCATTTCTTAACACCAACAGCAAGACAGAAGAAAGAGAAATTAAGGAGTTGATCCCATTTACAATTGCACCTAAAACCATAAAATACCTAGGAACAAACCTAACCAAAGAGACAAAGAATCTATACTTAGAAAACTATAAAGTATTCATGAAAGAAATTGAGGAAGACACAAAGAAATGGAAAAATGTTCCATGGTCATGGATTGGAAGAACAAATATTGTGAAAATATCTATGATACCTAAAGCAACCTACACATTTAATGCAATCCCTATCAAAATATCACCAATTTTTTCAAGGAAATGGAATAAGTAATCCTAAGATTTTTTTAAAAGATTTTATTTATTTGAAACAGAGAGATCACAAGTAGGCAGAGAGGCAGGCAGAGAGAGAGGGGAAGCAGGCTCCCTGCTGAGCAGAGAGCCCAATGTGGGGCTCGATCCCAGGACCCTGGAATCATGACCTAAGCCAAAGGCAGAGGCTTAACCCACTGAGCCACCCAGGCACCCCAATAATCCTAAAATTTATATGTAACCAGAAAAGACCCTGAATAACCATAGGAATGTTGAAAAAGAAAATGAAATCTGGTGGCACCACAATTCCAGACCTTAAGCTCTATTACAAATTGTCATCATCAAGACAGTATGATACTGGCACGAAAACAGACACATAGATCAGTGAAACAGAACAGAGAATGCAGAAATGGATCCTCAACTCAATGGTCAACTAATCTTTGACAAGGCAGGAAAAATGTCCTATGGAAAAAAGACAGTGTCTTTCAATAAATGATGTTGGGAAAATTGGGATAGCCACATGCAGAAGAATGAAACTGGACCATTTCCTTATAACACACAGAAAAACAGACTCCAAATGGATGAAAGACCTCAATGTGAGACAGGAATCCATCAAAATCCTTGAGAACATAGGCAGGAACCTCTTCAACCTCAGCTGTAGCAATTTCTTCCTAGGAACATCATCAAAGGCAAGGGAAGCAAGGGCAAAACTGAACTATTGGGACTTCATCAAGATCAAAAGCCTTTGCACAGCAAAGGAAACAGTCAACAAAACCAAAAGACACCTGACAGAATGGGAGAAGATATTCGCGAATGACATATCAGATAAAGGGCTAGTATCCAAAATCTAGTAAAGGACTTACCAAACTCAACACTCAAAGAACAAAGTAATCCAATCAAGAAATGGGCAGAAAACATGAACGGACATTTCTCCAAAGACGACATTCAAATGGCGAATAGACACATGAAAAAGGGCTACACATCACTCACCATCAGGAAATACAAATCAAAACCCCAGCGAGATAGCACCTCACACCAGTCAGAATGGCTACAATTAACATGTCAGGAAACGACAGATGTTGGTGAGGATGCAGAGAAAGGGGAACACTCCTACACTTCTGGTGGGAATGCAAGCTGGTGTATCCACTCTGGAAAACAGCATGGAGGTTCCTCAAAAAGTTGAAAATAGAGCTACCCTATGACCCAGGAATCGTACTACTGGGTATTTGCCCTAAAGATACAAATGTAGTGATACGAAGGGACCCATGCACCCCAATGTTTATAGCAGGAATTCCACAATAACTAAACTATAGAAAGATGCTAAATGCCCATCAACAGATCAATGGATAAAGAAGATGTGATATATATACAATATATATATGTGATATATATATAATATACATACATACATATACATATATATGTATATATATGCATACATATACATATATATACATGTATATGTATATATATGTATATGTATGTATACATATATATACATACATACATATACATACATACATACATAACATGGCACACTATGCAGCCATCAAAAATCCTGAAATCTTGCCCCTTGTAATGATGTGGATGGAACTAGAGGGTATTATGCTAAGGAAAATAAGTCAATCAGAGAAAGACAATTATCGTTTGATATCTCTGATATGAGGAATTTGAAAGGCAGTGCTGGGAGTCATCGGGGGTTGGGAGGGAAAAAAATGAAACCAACGGGGCTGGGGAGGAAGACAAATCATAAGAGACTCTTAATCCCAGGAAACAAACTGAGAGTTGCTGGGGGGCGGGCGAGGGAAGTGATAGGGGGCTGGGTTATGGACATTGAGGAGGTTATGTGCAATGGTGAGTGCTGTGAATTGTATAAGACTGATGATTCACAGACATGTACCCCAGGAACAAATAATACATGAAATATTAGTAAAAAAAATAATGTATTAAATATGTAACAATGAAGCACATAATTCAGAGGAAGCTGACATGCAAATTTACAATTACATTTGCTAAAATGGAGGTGTTTGGAACACCATGGGAACAAAGGAGAAAATAGCACCCAATTCTTTCTGGGAGGAACGTGTGTTAAAAGACAGCGTTTGAGCTAGAACGATGGGGCCGGTTGTCTGTAGATAGCTAAAGGAAGGGGACAGCTGTAGGTCAGGGTGGTCAGGAAAGATTACTCCAGCATCAGTGAAAGGATGCATTGGTGGCAGGTCCTCAAGAACCAGTACAGTTATCCATCAGCTTTCTTCCCATTAGCCAAAGATCTACTGCCAAAGTCATCTAGCAAATCACTTGAAAAGATACCTTGGGTATCTGATTTATTCCAGTGCTAATTGCAAATCAGCTATTCACATTTTCAGATTACTAACCGAGTACACTTATTTCTAGAATCTGAAAGTAGTCCCTTACCAATATGACTGTTAAGTGTGGACAATATTATTTAACACTATATAGACAACTGATTGTTTGAAGATTCTTTATATATGAAGTAAGGAGAATAAGAGCTAAGTGAATTTAAAAAAAAGATGTTGCATTTCATCATGTTATATATCTACATGTTATATATAGACATATAGAATCTTTCTACAACCCATTCCAGGAATAAGATACAAAAATCATTTCCAAGCTGTCAAAGGCAAGATCATAGAATCTGCATTGAGAGGGGCGCCTGGGTGGCTCGGTGGATTGGGCCGCTGCCTTCGGCTCGGGTCGTGGTCTCAGGGTCCTGGGATCGAGCCCTGCATGGGGCTCTCTGCTCTGCGGGGAGCCTTCTTCCTCCTCTCTCTCTGCCTGCCTCTCTGCCTACTTGTGATCTCTCTCTCTGTCAAATAAATAAATAAAATCTTTAAAAAAAAAAAAAAGAATCTGCATTGAGGTAACAGAACTCTTCAGGAATTTACTTGCATTTAACTTAGAAGTAATTCTAATAGTCTAGTAGTCGAGTTTCTCCACAAATAACTTCCTTCTGTCCCTTCCTTCTTTCCCTGTTGAACAGCTATCATTTCCTACCACTGTGCTAGAATAACAAGAGGACAGGCATTCAGAAGGGTTTGAAGAACTGGCCACAGATATTTGGTGCTTCTTGCTTGTATTAGTGTGAGGAAGACCAGAAAGGAAATACAAACACAGCTCTAAGGAAAACAAAACAGTATGTGGGACCCATATAACATGGAAAACATGAAACCTCAGCATTTAGGTGTCTCTAATAACTAGTGATTATAATCACACTTGGTCATAAAAAGATTAAATTTTAGCCTTCTGTTCAATTAGGACATGTTACATTTTAGAATGATTGCCTACTAAAATCATTAAAATGAAAATGTTGATGGTTATGTTGTTCTCAGCTCCTGGAAAACTTGTCCATGTCTTTGAAGGGTCTAAGAAGTCTCTTCAATTTCCCACCTAAGTCATAAAATACATGCTTATTAGCAAAGGAAGATGAAGATTGTCTACAGATTAGATAAGCCATTTATTGCTGGCATACGCAAACCTCACCCTCCTCATAACAGCATTTCCTGAGATCAGGGAGCCCAAGAGGAACAGCCCAAGACAGTAAAAGAAAATGCAAGTTTAGAAAAACTACTGAAAAACCAATGAAAATTACATTATCTCCTAATAGTTAGCCCATGGTATTACTTTGCCTACTAAGAATAGTATGTGAACACACACACACACAAAGTGTGTTTATAGGGAAGCAAATTAAGTATGTCTTTACTACCCCCTGTTCTCTTCAGATTATACCTGAACTGCTTTGTGGGTTGAAAGTAATCCAGTAGAGTCCAGTAAGGAATACTGGAAATGAAACATTATACCAATCTTAATATATACATGTTATCTACATCACTATCATGCATCCGAATGTTCTGAGAAAGGAAACACTCGTATGTTCATTCACCTAAATACACAAAAACTAGCAGGTTTTACCACCTTTGTCCCTTTTGTAAGGCAAGATGATGGCTCAGAAGGTATCTTCAGTTTTATTTGGTAAGAAATTAGTTCTTTTTCTATATGTTGATGTGAGTTCTTATTCTGAGTGGGCATTGCAGTTACTGTGAGCCCAGAGTTGTTTTAAGTAATTATTGTGTTGTCAGCTTTGAAAGCAATCATCCCCATCTTGCTTACAAGCTCACAGTGGTGTCCAGTTTGTGACAGGTGTTCATTAAGCATATTTTGGGAATCAAAATTTGCCTGCCCTTTTGTCTTTCAGTTGTCTAACTTTATACCTCTTCCCCTATCCTAGGCCTTGGGTTCCCCAACATCCTTAATCTTCCTTCATCATGCTCCCTATCTCTCCTCATTGCAGCTCTCTTAGCAGGACTGGCTTTTCATGAAGGTTCTTCTTAGTGGTATCACATTGCAGTACACCTCTCTCTAAAACTAGCAGGGATGATGTTTTGGCTCCTTAATGTCAGCAGGTGTTCTGTAGGTTCATTGGTGAGGTTAATGGAAATGATTAAGAATCAGGTTGTGATGGGGTGCCTGGGTGGCTCAGTGGGTTAAAGCCTCTGCCTTCGGCTCAGGTCATGATCCCAGAGTCCTGGGATCGAGCCCCACATCGGGCTCTCTGCTCGGCAGGGAGCATGCTTCCTCCCCTCCTCTCTTTCTCTCTCTCTCTCTCTGCCTACTTGTGATCTCTGTCAAATAAATAAATAAAATCTTTAAAAAAGAAAAAGAATCAGGTTGTGATATCTGGCGTATAAATATATATGAAACAAAATAAACTGCTGCTACCTCCTTATAGGTCTTCATTCTGACCTCATATTTTATACAAAAATATGTATTTTATAAATATCTTATATTTATATATTTGTGTTTATATGCCAATTGACTAAAGGACATGATATCATTGAATCTAAAACCCACCAGTGTGTAGTTTGCTGCAGGAGCAGGAAACTTTCGAAAGAGCTTTTACTTTTCCATTGCTAAGAATACCACTTGACATTAGAGCTTTCTCTGTGTAGGCTAGAGTATTACTTAGATTCACTTCTGCAGTGGTTTTCAATGATTCTTTCTTACCTACACCCTAAAAGAATTTTGAAGCATTATTTCCTCACACATTTTAAAGTTGGCATCTAATATATCTCACATGGTTAGTTAGCTACAGTGGATACAGATTTTCAGTGTGTTGTAAATATTGGTATTAAAAAAATACACCATACTTTTAAATGTACCAAGAGGAACCTAAACACCATTTAGTAGTGGGAAATTTTACATCACTTTTTTCTCTATGAACTATTTTCATCCCATTTCTTGTGCCAAATTTTCTCCAACCTGCAAATCTTCTCATTCATCCTTTTATACTTCTGTGCAACCCAAGGCAGTTCATTTTGCATTTTGACCCAATCTCACTAAATGGTATCACTTCTACCCAGAACCTCAAGCCAGTAACGTAGAAATCATTCTTTTATCTTCCTCACTTACCCCAGTCATCAAGTCCATTTTTACTCCACCTCCCGTATCAAACCAAATCTCTCCGAGTCTCTCCAGCACCCGGAAGAGGTCTAACCAGAATTCTTAAGAGGAAATTTGTCAGGGAGCTGTGGTCCAACAAAAGCATATAGAGGAAAAATCTGAAGCAACTTATATTTTATTTAGAAAATATCATAGTTAAAATGCCAATCACACAGGCACCAAACACAACTGGAGCCCTGCTCAGCACACAACCAAGATACTTTATTCTAAGTTCCATGAAATGAGGTTTTGCTTAAAATTGATGAAATGCCAGCCAGAGTCTTCTCTAAACAAGTAAGTCCTAATTGCCTCATTTGCTTTAAGTTTATAGGATGCCATAGGCACTACTGAGGAAGGTATTTCACTTAGCTTCAAAAAAAATTAAAAAAAAATTTTAATGTAACAAAGTGTGTTTCAAAAGTTGTAGATGATAGCAACTTAGAAGCTATAGCAAATTCTGCAGTAAGGAACAATGCAACCAGATGTGATTTGAGGGTATAAGTACACTGGGCAGCTAATCAAACGCAGTCCAGCAAGAAATATAAAAAGACGAACTGTGAAAAGAAAAAAGGAAACACAAAAATGTCTGTTCAATGAAGAAAACAGCTGTATCATGCTAGGTCTGAATTGTTTGGTCTTCTTTTTCTTCTCTTTCTCTGATTTTATTTGGGGAGGATTAAAACCAGATTCTCAATGGGCAAAATAAAGGCTATTCAAATTTTCTGACTAGCGTGTAAAACAGTTTTATTTTTTGCAAAACAGTTTAAATTTGAATTTAAACACACAAAAAAAATACAACTTTGAACAATCTCTTTCAACTGATTTTTGTTTTTTACTCTTAGAACATAACATTTCGTATTTACATGGAATGGAGATTTAATTCAGAAAAATTCATTTAACAAAGACATATTAAGTACCTCTTATGCACCAGGCTTTAGGAGTCTGGTGTTGACCAAAGACACAAATGTCCGTTTCCTTGAGAAGTTTTGTTTTTTAAAATTTATTTTATAGAGCAAGACCAGGAGCAGGTGGGGGTGGGGGCAAAGTGAAAGGGAGAAGGAGAGAATCTCAGCCAGACTTCCTGCATCTCAACCAGATGCTCTGTTGAGCATGGAGCCTGATACGGGCTCGATCTCAAGACCCTGAGATCATGACCTGAGCTAAACTCAAGAGTCAGTCACCTAACTGAGCCATCCAGGCACCCCATTCTTGAGAAGCTTTTAATAAAATTATTATATATAAAACTTTCTAGCAAGGGCTGCTTTATGAGGTAGAGGTAGATAAAGGGAGGATATTCAAGTAAACAGTAATAACAACTAGAATTTATTGAACTTAGTATATGCTACGTTCTATGCTATATTATAGGTATGATTTTATTTAATTCTTAGAACAATCCTATGATGTGAGACTATGAATTCTACCATATTGTTGTGAAATATGACCCTCAGAGGGTTTAAACTCAATGTCATAGCTAGTGAGTGGTAGAGCTAGGATTTGAATGGAAATTTATCTGCTTTCATGGTTCAGGCTTAGGAAGCAGGCTGTATTACAGAGGGTAATTGAACATTTTCCACAGTGTGGAGAAGATGCCTCCTTTGGATGCAAGATTATGCTAAATCTCCAAAACTATGCTTTAATGCTAAAGTCCCAGAGATGGAATTAAGGGAAATCAGTTATTTGCTCTAGGATTTCAATTAAAAAACTATTCTTGCCCACCATCATATCCATAGCAGGAATCTGACTCTAGTTAAAGTCCTCTGAATATAGATAGAGACAATACAGCTGATACTCTTTGCAGATTTACTGGATTTTAAAAGCTTCCAGACCAAGATATACACCTAAGGTGGTCCTGGCTTTGGGTACAGTTTTCCCACCAAACATAGTCCGCCCATCACTGATGGGTTGCTTTCCTCGATCCTAATGGGACTTCCCCTCACCCCACAACTGAGAGGATGCCTGCTTGCAATTCTGGAAACCTATGCTGCTCGTTGCCCCTCTTGCTACTCATTCTACTACCTCACAGTTTATTTGTTAGTGAAGTTCTTCTAATTCAGTTCTTACCACCATGATGATCCCTTGTCCTTTCACCTCCTCCCTATTCCATCAAAACTGACTAATTGGCCCATAATTCTCTGAGATCTGATTGCCTAAGTAACTCTGTTTCCATGGGACCCTTCTCTTGGGCATTTGTCTTAGAAGAAGACAATCCATCAAACCACTGAGATTTTAAATTTTATTTTTTCAATGACAGTCTAATTTGATGAAAGAGCCTTTGTAGAACTGGGGTATGGGGGGGGGGCTTTGTGCAAGCTCTCAAATCACACCACTAATCCACTGCCTACCTATAACCTTGATGCTACAGGGCAGTTTTGCTCTGAAACACATTTGTTCTTTGGCGGAGATCAAGGTCTTGTTCATTTTAAGATCAGCAAAATCGTATTTTTCTGCTAAGAGCCACATTCCTAAGTTAGAGGGCTTCTAGAAATGGGTGAGAGACACACTCTGTCAATTCTATCACTACACGAGTATTTTCTTGGACTTTTGTCTCTTAATAGGGATGTAAGAGTGTTAGTAGAGAGGATGGGATAAATTATTATTTAGTCTGCATGAATATGGTTCTTTTGGACAGTTCATAAATATAAAAGGGCTGCTGTGTTTTCACTTCCCACCGAGTAACATCCAGAGTCTACCTTTATCAAGTTTAACTCTTGCTCAAATGTTTAAAAGAAATCAGATCTCATCTACTAAAATAACAAGCTCAGACAAGTCTACATATTTTTTTAAACCTCAGTCTTAGTTATTCCCTGGGGCTGTTTGGACATGTCAGGTATTTTATTTTTTAAGCTGATGACAGTAACTTTAAAAGGTTTGGCTTGTGTCAGAAAACTTTGGGAAAAGTGTTACTGCATTGCCCTTCACCTTTCAACTTGGACACTCAGCCATGTTATAAAACTTTTATAGAGTAATTGCACAGAAATAACCAGCACTGGTTATAATAAGTTAACTTGAATTCCTTTCCCTGGACAGGCTTCTCCATGCTTAGTGGACACTCCTTTACAACACTGAACTTTAGCACTAGAAATAGTAAAAGGAAGAAGTTTGTGTTGCTTGAAAAGTCTGGTATAGTGTAAACTATTTTGTTATAGCATACTGCTGCTTAAAAATGTATCTAGTATGAAAGCCTTAGAATGCATAAGTCCTTACTCATAACTATTAATAAGGATAATATATCAGCAAATTTGACATTCCAATTCTAGCATCAATTCCTCCTTGATACCTGGGAAATGTATATGACATATTATTCATATATATCTCCATCCCAACAGGGCCACAGTACTGAACTGCACAACTCTAGGGGTACCATTCACTTTGAGGGGTATTAATGTCGACCCATTCCCAGGAGATCTGTAGGATACAATCTTCCAGTTTTACACTGACAGCCTGGAATCTGCCAATACAATTCTTGCCTTAGCATGGGAAGTACTTACTGCTTCTCAATTCAGAATATCTGGGAAGAGATTAAGACTTTGTTATCCATGAGTTATGAGAATTGTTTTTGTTCAATGGCAGCTATTTTACTTACTCCTTCTTATCACTCCTATTGAAGTCCATCTGTTTATTCACTCTCAAAGCACCATTCTATCTTGCTGTGAGTGAAAGGGAAGATGTCCTAGGGTCCAGAAATGGAATATGCATACATTTCCCACTATACTGGTACAGTAGGTACCAAGGAACATTTTATAAGCTGTCTTGGAAATCTATCAATAACAATGAATGTATGTAGAAACATTAAAAAAAGCCAACTCATAAGTGAATGTTTGGAGCACAGTCTGTACCTCAATATATGTATGTCTATGTATCATGGGCATTTATATGTATATATGTTATTCTTTGGGAGTTATTGTCCTTGTTCCACTAGGGAGAAATAATCAAATGCCCAAGGAGATGAATATCTAGGCAAAAGTGGATAAACACATAGAAAAAAATAAATCTTGACTATTTCACACAATATACAAAAATTCCATGAGGATTGTAGTTGTAAATGAGAAGACAAGATTTTTTGGGAAAAAAAAAAAGAATGTCTTCAAATCCTCAGTATAGGCAAAGATTTCTAAAACAAAACAAAAAAACACAGGAAAGTGTTAGACAAAAAAATCTGATGAATTAGACTACTTTAAAATGAAGAAATTCTATTGATAAAAAGGTACCACGGAATGGGAAAGGATATTTACACATTTTTTGCAAATTTTAATTATGACTACCATATATTTTCAATAAGATGTCATATCCAAAATACATAAAGGACTCCTACGACTCAAGGGTAATCCAGTAGAAATATGAGCAAAGGACTTGAACAGGTACTTTATGAAAAAAGACATTGAAAATTGCCAAACACACCGATGGCTCATCAGTAATCGTCAGAGTAATGCAAATTAATCTCAGTGTAGTACCGTCACTGGGATGACTCAAATGAAAGGCAAATAATACCACATACAATTGACTCTTGAATAGCACAGAGGTTAGGGGTACTGACACCTGTGAATTTCAAAATCCATGTGTAACTTTTGACTCCCCCAAAACCTAACTATTGTTGACTGGAAGCCCTACTGATAACACAAAGTCAGTTAACACATTTTGTATGTTACATGTATTATATATTGTATTCTTCCAACAAAGCATGCTGAAGAAAATGTTAAGAAATCCTTAGAGAAAATACATTTACAGTACTGTTAAAAAAAAATCCAGTAAAGAAGTGGACTTGAGCAGTTCAAATCCAAGTTTTTAAGGCTCAACTGTATTAGCTAAGTTATGCAACAACTACAATGCTTGGTGATGAAAATGTACACTGCAACTTCTTGGGAGAAATTAGTAGTATCTACCCACTAAAGCTACCCAATGTCTCAGTAAGTTCTACCATATACCCAACAGGACTATGTCCCTATGTCTACCAGAAGACATAAAGGAATATTTATAGTAGTAATACTTGTCATAGCCCCAAACTGAAAACTCAATGTCTATCAACAGAATAGATACTTTGAGATAAGAGAATGGAAGAACTTAAAATTACATGCACAAACATTGATACCTCTCCTGAACACAATATTGACTGAAAGAATCCCAGACCTAAAGAGTACGATTCCATTTACATAAAATTCAGACACAGGTAAAACTAAGCAACAGTGTTAAAAGTTAAATGGTGGTTATCCCTGGGGAGAGAAGCAAGGACTGAGAGGAACTCAAGAGAGATTCTAGGTGCTGGTTAATTTTCAGTCTTTGGTTATCAAATACATAGGTGTGTTCACTTTCTGTAAAGTCATTCAACTGAACACGTATCGTTTGTGCATATTGTTTTGTGTGTTATTCTTATATATGAGGCCAATAAAAGTTCACATTGAAAAAACACCCTAAACACCCCCCAAAACAAAAGAATTTTATAGGTATTCTATTCATGAAAGCTTATTGATTAAAACACTGCTTGGTGTTATCCTGCTTTTTACAGAAAGGGCATTTTTGCTCAAACATATGTCTCTGTGTTAAAAACCTTACTTGATATTTGGAAGAGAAAACACTCTTGAGACAAAATGCTTCTAGGCATCTGTTTTGAATGGATTTCAATGCCTCTAAAAGTCGTTTTATTGATAATTTGCTAAGCTAAACATTTTCAATTTCATATCATTGACTTGAATACTACTATGTTTTTACTACTAAAAGATCAACAAATGCTTATGCTAATCGGCTTGATATGTGGGATGCCAGAATGGAAATTTCTTTGTCTACATAAAGTAGTCAAGCTGAAAAGTACCCAGGGATATCCATACACGGTCATGCTTTCAATGGATAGGAAACTACAAGCAAGAACTCCTTAGCCAACACCCTCACTAAATTCAGCAACATGCCACCGAGTTTTATTTGTTCTTGTGTAAATGGCTCTCTTCCTTACATAGTTCAATCTAATATTAGGCTTAAATCCAAGGATGTTAAGACTTAATTATCTCATTTCCTCCATAAGTGATACAGCATGTTACTACTTGGCTATAATTGTTAACTGTGTTCCTAACACAGACTTGGAGGTGAGGTGTGCTAGGGACTGTGTATTGTTTTTGATGGTAGACATGGAGGATGAGGCATACATATAAAAAAGGACTTGCATGCTGGATTAGACTTAAAGCTATTCATTGATCTTTTCTAAAGATTAGTATTAAAATGCATTTTCCCAGGGTTCCTAACCTCATGTCACTCTGAACAGAGGAATAGGTAAGTTGAGTATGCTGTTTCCCATTTAACCAAGTATAACTTAATTTAGACATTTGAGTGCTTGCTACTTCCAATCAATGAAACATAAGCTTTTCACATGACTACACATATGAGCATACACAAAACATACATAGAACACTCTACCATCAAGAAAAAATCCTTTAGGTATAGATTACATGGTTCTATTTTTTTTTAATTATATATCTGGACATTACGTGTCTTCCAAGTTCTAGTTCTAGATCTTCATCTGTCTGACAAATATTTCCACTCAGAATGTTCCTCTATTACCTCAAAAGGATCATGTCTAAAATTCCATCCCTTATTTCCAGTTCTAACTAGCTTTCCTATATTAACAATAATGCATACCATAAATATTCCAGTTACTTAATGTCCTAAGTTTGAAGTCACCTTTTACCCTCATTGTAGTTTTAATTCACATTTGCCTAATGGCTAATTACAAACTATTTTTCATATATGAATTTGGCTATTTGTACATCTTTTTGGTGATGTGTTCAAATATTTTGTCTTTTGCTGGGTTGTTTTCTTTAGTTTCAAGCGTCCTTTATATATTCTAGATACAAGTCCTTTATCAAATATATGCTTTGTAAATATCTTCTCTCAGCCTGTGGCTTGTCTTTTTATTCCTTTAACAGTATTTTTTTTATTATTAAAATTAAAAACTTCTGCTCTTGGAAGCTCTTCTAGTAGATTGTGCTTCTCGGTACTGGATCTAAGAAATTTTTGCATAACCTAAGGATCATAAATATTTCCTCCTACATTTTCTTTTTTTTGTTGTTTTTTTGTGTGTTTTTTTTTGTTTATTTACAGCATAACAGTGTTCATTGTTTTGACATCACACCCAGTGCTCCATGCAGTACGTGCCCTCCCTATTACCCACCACCTGGTTCCTCAACCTCCCACCCCCCCACCCCTTCAAAACCCTCTGGTTGTTTTTCAGAGTCCGTTGTAGCAACATGGACGGGACTGGAAGAAATTATGCTGAGCGAAATAAGTCAAGCAGAGAGAGTCAAGTATCATATGGTCTCACTTATTTGTGGAGCATAACAAATAACATGGAGGACATGGGGAGATGGAGAGGAGAGGGAGTTGAGGGAAACTGGAAGGGGAGATGAACCTCCTACATTTTCTTATAAAAGTTCTATATTTCCAAGTTTTACATTTAGGCTTATAATCCATTTTGATTTTAAGTGGTATAATACATGGATTTTTAAATTTTTTCATATAGTGCTATCCAGTGACATTTGTTGTACAGATCTCCTTCATTTTCTTTGCACCTTTGTGAAAAATCAGTAGACAGTATACAGGCGATTCTAAATGAATTATTTATAATGTGCCATTGTTCTAGTAATCTTGCCAATAATCATACTGTCTTGATTACTACAGTGTTTTGTTTTGTTTTTAAAGTCCTGAAACCATGTATCATTAAGTCCTTCAACTTTTTTAACTTTTTAAAATATTTTTAGGTCATTTCCATTGAATTTAGAAACAGATGAATTTCTAAAAAAAATATTTTCTGGTATTTGGATTAGGATTGCGTTGAATCTTTAGATCAATTTGGGGTGAAAAAAAGGACTTACTTTGTTCCTTGTACTAAAAGAAATGTGTTTTAAGCAACTTGATTATTTTGGACTTTAATATATATATTTTTCTGCTTTTTAGTGCTCGAGGTTCATTAATCTTCTTGGATCTGTAAGTTTTGATCCAATTTCTAAGTTTTTGTCCATTATTTTTTAAATATTTTATTTGGCTGCTTGATATTTTGTCATTTAGTCTGGATTTTAAACAGTTGTTTCTGTGCTTCATTTAGTTTGTATTTCAATGTCTTCTTTAAATTCTTCTTCCTTGCCCAATTTATTATTCACTCATCCAGTGTATATTTAGACAGTTTTATCTCTAGAATTTTAATTTGTGTCTTTCATGTTTTCCATCTCCACTTACATGCTCTATCTTATCTACCCTTTTGTACATATGGAGTATTATCAAATGACTGTTAAAAAACGTTCTTGCCCAGTATGGTACTGGCACAAAAACAGACACATAGATCAATGGAACAGAATAGAGAGCCCAGAAATAGACCCTCAACCCTATGGTCAACTAATCTTCAACAAAGCAGGAAAGAATGTCTGATGGAAAAAAGACAGCCTCTTCAACAAATGCTGTTGGGAAAACTGGACAGGCACATGTAGAAAAATGAAATTGGACCATTTCCTTATACCACACAGGAAAATAGACTCAAAATGGATGAAGGACCTCAATGTGATAAAGGAATCCATCAAACTCCTTGAGGAGAACACAGGCAGCAACCTCTTCAATCTCAGCCACAGCAACGTCTTCCTAGGAACATTGTCAAAGGCAAGGGAAGCAAGGGCAAAACTGAACTATTGGGACTTCATCAAGTTCAAAAGCTTTTGCACAGCAAAGGAAAACAGTTAACAAAACCAAAAGACAACTGACAGAATGGGAGAAGATATTTGCAAATGACGTATCAGATAAAGGACTAGTATCC
The DNA here is from genome assembly GCF_922984935.1 of Meles meles. Lineage (NCBI taxonomy): Eukaryota > Metazoa > Chordata > Mammalia > Carnivora > Mustelidae > Meles > Meles meles. The sequence continues at coordinate 281,712 of NW_025721201.1, forward strand.
AAAATCTATAAAGAGCTTAGCAAACTCAACACCCAAAGAACAAATAATCCAATCAAGAAATGGGCAGAAGATATGAACAGACATTTCTGCACAGAAGACATCCAGATGGCCAACAGACACATGAAAAAGTGCTCCACATCATGCGGCGTCAGGGAAATACAAATCAAAACCACATTGAGATACCACCTCACACCAGTTAGAATGGCTAAAATTAACAAGTCAGGAAATGACAGATGCTGGCGAGAATGCGGAGAAAGGGGAACCCTCCTACACTGTTGGTGGGAATGCAAGCTGGTGCAACCACTCTGGAAAACAGCATGGAGGTTCCTCAAAAAGTTGAAAATAGAGCTACCTTACGACCCAGCAATTGTACTACTGGATATTTACCCTAAAGATACAAAGGTAGTGATCTGAAGAGGCACATGCACCCGAATGTTTATAGCAGCAGTGTCCACAATAGCCAAACTATGGAAAGAACCTAGATGTGCATCAACAGATGAATGGATACAGAAGAGGTGGTATATATATACAATGGAATACTATGCAGCCATCAAAAGAAATGAAATCTTGCCATTTGCGACAACGTGGATGGAACTAGAGGGTATTACGCTTAGCAAAATAAGTCAGTCGGAGAAAGACAACTTTCACGTGATCTCCCTGATATGAGGAAGTGTAAATGGAATATGGGTGGATTGGGGGGTGAGAAAAGAATAAATGAAACAAGATGGGCCCGGGAGGGAGACAAACCATAAGAGACTCTTAATGTCACAAAACAAACTGAGGGTGGCTGGGGGGAGTGGGGTAGGGAGAGGGTGGTGGGGTTATGGACATTGGGGAAGGTATGTGCTATGGTGAGTACTGTGAGTATGTAAACCTGGCGATTCACAGACATGTACTCCTGGGGCTAATAATACATTGTTTGTTTATAAAAAAAATTTTTAAATTAAAAAATAATAATAAAAAAATAAAATGTAAAAAAAAATGTTCTTGCCTGCATATTCTATCACTGGCAGCATTTGTAGGTCTGTTTCTATTGATTAATTTTTCTCCTCATCATGACTTACTTTCCTACTCTTTTGCATGGCTGGTATATTTGATTGGATGACATTGAGAATTTTACCTTGTTGGGTTCTGGACATAATTGTTTTTGAGTTACAGTTGACACGAAATATTAGTTTCAGGCATACAATATGATTCAATGCTTATATTGTGAAATGATTACCACAGTAAGTCTAGTCACCATCAATTACCATAAAAGGTTACAAACTTTGTTCTTGTAATGCAAATCTTGAAGATCCACGCTCCTGGGAACCTTCTAATATGCAACACCATTGGCCATAATCACCAGGCTCACACCACATTCCTATTCATTTCACAGCTGGAAATCTGTACCTTCCCTTTCATCCATTTTGCCTGCCCACCAGGCCCTTTCTCCACTGGTAACCATCCCTCTGTTCTTTGTATTCATGAGTTTTGTTTGTTCATCTTTGTTTTTTAGATTTTACATGTCAATTATATCATATGTATTTGTCTTTCTCTGACTTATTTTACTTAGAATGATACCCTTGAGGTCCTTCATGTTGTTACAAATGACAAGATTTTATTCCTTTTATGGCTGAGTAGTGTTTGTGCATGTGTGTGGATAGTATATATATGCATGTATGTGTGTCTCCTATCTTTATCCATTCATCCATCAATTGACACTTAAGGTTGTTTCCATCTTGACTATTTATCTTTTTTGTTGTTGTTCTTATGAATATTTTTGAAGTTTATTCTTTGACACTGTTAGATTACTTGGAAACAATTGGATTCTTCTATAACTTTCTTTAAAATATCAGGATTAGAGCAGGCTTCATTCCATAGACACTTTTGTTTCACTACTGATGGTAGATCGTTCTGAGTAGTCTTCTGATATCCTATGAGTCACTGGGGTTTTCTACTCTAGCCTTCAAGAAGAGAAACTATTTTTGCTCTGAGATATAGGAATTGTTCTCTAATATCTTGTTGGTGATTCCCTCAGGCTTTGGTGGTTCACTCATTTTTTTATTAGTATTCTTACTCCCCATTCCTTTTCATACTCCTCCCGATAAGCTTTTGCTGTCTTGAACTCCCAGAAGATCATCTAAACTCATGGGAGAGACTGCTAGACTCCATCAGGATTCTCCCTCTATATCCTGCTCCCTTCCTCTCTCTACTCAGTAAACTGGAGTTTCACAACCTCTGATCTTGTGCTGACTTTGTTTCCAACCTCTGATCACTGTCCTGTCATCTTTAATGTTGAAGATCTAAAAACCTTGTTTCATATACTTTGTTTTACTTAGTTGTTTCAGGAAGGAGGTTATATCCAATCCTTGCTATTCCATCTTGGTCAAGTGTAGAAGTTGTTACGGCTTTTTAAACTTCTTGTGCCAATCTTTGTACAACTCACCTAATAGGTCACAACATATCATCTGATATGTGAACTATTTGACTACTGTAATTTTTCTAACAATGTTCCCTATTCTCAGTCTCTACTACTTGCAATTCATTCACTTTAACTCAGTCACAATAATTTTAATGTACAATGACTTTCTTCAAAATCAGTGACGTTTCCCTTTAGCTTTAGGATGCAATCCCAATTTCTAGTCTAGCATGCAATATTCTCCACAATCTGACCTCCATTTAACTTTCAAAACTTACTTTTCATTATTCCAACCAGGCTGAACTAAACAGGGCTTCCCAACGTTGTTTGTGCACATCACTCTCTTTGTCTTGTTAGGATATTCTCCCCATGAAGAAAACTCTTCTTTATGCCTATTCAAGTTCTACCCATTTTTCAAGAAAGTGTTTAATTCCCACTTTCTTTTTAGATCCTTTAAGACCCTACTCCATGAAGTTTCTACGTGTATTTTTTTTTGGGGGGGGGGGTTTACTGCCTAAAATTATTGCCTTGCCTACCAAGATGGTAATTTAATAGGTTTTTTGACAATTTTCCTAGTAACTTTTCAGAACAAAGCTTAGAAGTTCAGGTTTTCATTCTTTAAAATTAATTTTTGATAGGCAAGTCTGATTTTTCCCTCACTAGATGATACATCTCCTGACATCAGAAGCTTGTCTTATACACCATTACCTTCATGCTTAAGCTCATCACTGTGTCCTCTAGGAGGGTAATATTTCATGGTCAATCTCTGTCCTGTTCACATTCTTTTGCTAAAAATGTCAATATAAGTTTCTTATCTGTGATAACCTGTCAGCTCTGCAAAGCTTCAAGGTGAAAGGCTTTAAGAACTCTTCCTTTAAGTTCTTATCTCCTTTACTATTACCCCTTCAGGAAAAAATTATCAGCTTCATATGTGGAGTGATTCTCCAACAGGGTGAGGAATGCCAACAGAACACCTTAATGCCAAACAAACAATGAGACACCTCAGTCTCTCCACAGCACAAGGCTCTCCTGATGCGTGGTAAATCTGTGTTCTAGTAAAGGTCCCAGTCATCTTTCATCTTAGAGAAGTAGAGGTTTTGTCCACTCTCTCAGGAGCTATGGGCATTCAAAAAGCAGGGTCTTTTTTGTTGGGTATCCAGATATGTCAAACAACTCCCAGTACCCTAAAGAGAATCTTCTCCCTATATTTTGAGATTCCCAGCCACCCTTATAGTGTAGATAGCCCAGTGGCTTTTCCTTTTTTTGTACTCTGGCTCACATTTAAAGAACAGAGTTGCTAACTACCAGGATATAAAGACCATGGTGCCTGCAAAAGGTCATTCTCATTGCTACTAACTAGCCTTTTCCTAATTTGCGGTATATGCCACCATTTCCTTGACGTAGGAAGTGATCCAAGGGTACTGATTGATCTCTCTTTAACATTTTTTCAGCCTGGAATTTTCTTCCACCAGACATAGGCATGGGTCACTTTCACTTCAGTCATAGCCCTAATCGGTCACTGTTTTATTGGAGGCAACTTCCTCAACCTCACTTTCTATCTTCTTATCTTGTTGGGTTTCATTATAATGCTTACAGCCACTTGATACATTTATTCATTTGTTCTTCTCTTCTCCATCATAATATAGGTGGAGTCTATATGCTTAGAATAATACGTAGCATGTAGTAAATGCTCAACAAAGCATTTGAAAGAATGGGTAGAACCGATTTTGCTTTGGTCATGCTCTCATTTAGACTCTAAGGCAAAATTCATGTTCTGGTCAACATCTAATCATTTTGGTGCTGGCAGAGCATTACATGACCTCCCCCTTCCTTTTGTCTCTGACTTCTCTCATCAAGCAGTACTCACATGAGTAGCCAACATGAATGGCTCAGGTCAACTATCTGCAATATATCTACATGACAGAAAATCAAGTCACTAGGATCTTTTTTTGGATCACATTTCCCCCTTAGCCTAGGCTACTACTACCCAACCATTTGTCATTTAATTCCTCAACTCTCATACAAAACCCGGTCCAACACACACTAGTGTTAAAAAAAATTTTTTTTTAATATACATATATATATGTGTAGCCGAAAAGAAAGTGGTGATAACAGGAATTATGAGGTTTTTGGGCCTAACCACTCTGCCCTGGCTGACCACAAACCCACTTTATATTGCAAAAGAAAGCTGTCGGAGCCTTTGCTTTGAGATATAAACTCTCAAAACTCTAATAAAACAAAACAGAACTTTATTCACGTTTAATGGTTGTATTCCAAGCAAAGATTTCACAATCACAAACCATATGAAGGAATAGTTTATATGCTGATATTGTTCTTAGGGAACATGTCAGCTAAAGAATAAATTTATAGACACAAGTTAAATACACAAGGGGAGAGGTTGGGAGTGGCTTCTAAGAAATAGTAAAATTTAAGCATTTAGGGAATGGAAAAATACATAGAATTGACTTTTACTTAAGTGTGGGAGAGTTCAGAAAAATAATTTTGAAAAACAATTCAATTAAACTACATTTTGGTATATAATAGATACCTACATATAGTCTTACTTTGCTTTAGGTCTTCAGAGGCCAAAGAATCTCATGGATTACTCAAAGTTACCTCTACCTGTCAGGGCTCAAATTCCTCTTTTTCTTCTTTGTTAAATTTGATATCTTAACTCCAGAGATAAATTAGCTCCTCTAGGAAACAAGATAGCAAACTAGGACAAAAAACAAAACAAAACAGGAATTTCCAACAAGATGCATCAGGAGTGCCAGATAATTACAGTGAGCAAGTCATCCTGGTTCGTCCAAGACTTTTCAGTTTTAGGACTAAAATTCAACAATCAGGGAAACCATGGAGTCCTGGGCAAACTGGGATGGCTGTCACCCTTACAGATACCTGTCTATAGGATAACAAGTCCCATGTTATCAGATCAGACCCAAAACTATTTATTTGGTTTTGTGAAGTCATTGCCTGATGTACCAAGAACAAAACAATGGACTGGGTCTTAAGGTCTATAACACATAATGAGCTTTTGTATCTGGCAGACATCTTCTTGCCTAAATACTATGTTTTGCTGTTTACTAGCCCCGTGAGCTTTTGCAAATCCCTTAACAATTTTGACCTTCTGCTAGTAGGACTGCTTGTAACATGGAAATAGAAGTTACTTAGTGTGGTGCCTAGTGTTAAGTATCTCTATGTATTTAGTATAAGTCCATCATTAGTTTTTGATGTGGTATTCAATGATTCATTAGTTGTGTATATTTTTAATAAGCTGCAGTGGATGGTATCTCCTACTCTTCATCCTCATCATTATCATGGCCCTTAGAATCAAAGGTTCAGGCTCTTTCATTATCTATTATTGTGACCCTGGTTAAGACTTTTCACTGCCCTAGACCTCAGTTTTCTTACCTGTAAAGTGAAGATAACTATAGAAATAATCCTTGTACTGGAAGATTATTATAAAATCAAATGAGAAAATGTAGGTTAAGAGAAATGTATATTGTAAAGTCAGATTCAAATGCAAAGATTCAAAATCTGCTACTGTGTCAGTGCTGAATGAAGGACTGGACCTCCTGAAATGAAATGGATAACAGTAGTTACACTTATTTAAAAAGTCAGTTGGCATATTGCATGTGGTGCTAATTATTAAACCTCAAGAAAGAGAAAACAATCAGGGAGAGTCTAAGATGGCAATGTAGGAAAATCTTGAACTCGACTCCTCTGCAAACTAACCAAATCTATATTGCTCTTCTTATAGAGCAATTCCTTCTGAAGAACTGAGGCTTGATCAAACAACTTCTGCACAATGAAGAATGGCAAGAGAGATGGAGATACAGTAATGAAGGAGACCCCCAACCCTGATGCTGCAAACTGCCATAGGAAGGGACAGTACTGAAGGGCAAGGAACAGATTTTTCTGTCCTGGTAAACATGGTGGTGGGGAAGGAGAAGCTGCCGTTTTAAATTCTAGTTGCCCTTTCAAAGGAACTAGCCCTGAAGCCCTGCCAAATGTCAGGGGATCTGCTAGAATGCTCCCTGGATCTAAGGGGCTGGTAAGTACAATACTTTATGCTACCCCTCCACTTCGAGAGTACAGATGGTGAGAGGATCTGGGCACCATAGTTGGCCTGCTGCTTCACGGAGAACTGGGGTTCTACTGCACGCCATCTCCAGCTGTCCCACCAAGGTAGCCGCAGTACAGTGCATACTGGAATACCCCTTGGCAGTGCTCCCTTAGCTCTAGCAATTTTGCTAAAATGGCACAGGCACAAATCACTACACCACTTCAGCACCAGAATTTTAGGAACACCCCCAGTGCAGAGCACCTCAGAACCTCTCAGCCTATAACTGCTTCAGATTCAGACAACTCACAGAACACCCTTAAGCAAAACACACAGGGACCTCCCCGCTGGCCCCACAATTTGGTGCCAGCTCAGCCCCAGCTGTCCAACCAGGACACCCCCTAATGTGGAATGTTCTGGGATCCTGCAGCCCACATTGCCTCAGCTCCAGCCACCCTGCCAGTGCACCCTCTATACAGAGTGCCCCATGGAACCATGGCCGTCATCTACTTCAGCTTCAGTTGTCCTGAAAAAGCATGTTCTCTACATAGAAAGCCCTGGAAACTTCCAGCTTGTACCCACTTCAGCTTCAGCAACCCTGCCAAGGTACTGTCTATAAAGAAATCCCCAGGACCATACCAGTCCGTGCACACTTTAGCTCCAACAATCCCACCAGGGTGGCCCCAGCAAAGAATGACACACGACACCCCCCACCAGCCACAGCTCTAGTCAGCCACCCAAAGTCTCCAGGCACACAAGTGTACACTGGTGATGGCCACACACAAGACTATTACTCTAAGTTTAGGAGAAGTAGCTTTTACACCTAATTCATAGAAATATACTCGGAAAATTAAAAGGAATATGTTCTAAAAGAAACAAAACCTCAGAAAAAGAACAAAACAGATAAGTAATCTCTCTGATAAAGAGTTCAAAGTACTGATCATAAAAGTGCTCACTGGACTGGAGAGAAGAATGGATGAACTTAATGAGTACTTCAACAAAGATCTAGAAAATAAATATAAATTACCAGAGTTGAAAAATAACTGAAATGAAAGGTAAGCTTTGGGAAATCAGAGGATACGTAAGAATGGATAGGTGATCTGGAATACTGGGTAATGGAAAGTACCTAAGCTCAACAGCAAAAAGAAAAAAAAATATTAAATGAGTTTAGGGTAAGTGATATTTTGATAATATCAAACAAACATTTGTATTATAGTAGTCCCAGGAGGAGAAGAGAGGTGGGGCAGCAAACTGACTTGAAGAAATGATAGCAGAAAACTTACCTAACCTGGGAATAGAAATAGACATTGAGTTCAGGAAGGACAGAAAGTACCAAACAAGAAAAAGCCACTGAGGTCGACATCAAGACACATCATAATTAAAATGGTAAAGATTAGGGGCACCTGGGTGGCACAGTCCGTTGAGTGTCCACCTCTTGGTTTAGACTCAGGTCATGATCTCAGAGTCTGAGATCCAGCCCCACGTAGGGATCCACACTAAACACAGGGTCTGCTTACAGTTTCTCTCTACCTCTCCCTCAGGCCCTCCCCCACTGCATGCTTACTCTCTATAATAAATCTTTAAAAAAATAAGATGGCAAATATTAAGCATTAAGACAATTTTAATAGTAGCAAGAAACAACTAGTTACATACAAGGGAAACCTCCTAACAACAACATCAGATGACTTTTGTCAGAAACTGACGATATCATGCCACTCCCTTCTGGCCTACAAAGTGCTGGAAGGTAAACAAAACAAAACAAAACAAAAACCTACAACTGAGAATACTCTACCTGGCAAGATTATCATTCAGAATTGAAGGAGAAAGTTTCTTAGATGAACAAAATTTAAGAGTTTATCACTACTAACCTGGCCTCATAAAAAATGTTAAACATACTTTAAGAAAAAAGACCTTAATTATAAGAAAATTATGAAAGAAAAATTTCACCAGTAATGCAAACATACACTAAAGGTGGTAGAACAACCACTTACAAAGCTAGTATAGAGATTAAGAGACAAAAGTAATAAGATATTACTAGTTGCAGGGACTGGCAAAATAAAGATATAAAATAGGAGAGTATACATAAAAAACATGGAAGTAGGAAGAATGAAACTTCCTTAGCATGTATTCAAACTTAAGATAACTTAATATAGATAGACTTAGGATGTTATATATGAACATTATGGTAATCACAAACCACAAACTTACAACAGATGCACAAAAAGTGAAAAGAAATGAAATCAAGCATAGCACTAAAACTCATCGATAAGGACAAGAGAATTACAAAAATAATCAGAAAGCAACTAACAAAATGGCAAATACAAATCAATTATTTTAAGTGTAAATGGCCTAAATACTCTAAAAGACATAAGGTGACTGAATGGTAAACAAAACACCTAATACGCATCTATATGCTGCATACAAGACACTACAGACTTAAAGACACATACAGACTAGCAGTGAAGGATAAAATAAGTTACTCCATGCAAATTGAAATGAAAAAGAAAAAAGCTGAGTAGAAATACTTAGACATAATAAACTTTAAACAAGGACTATAATAAGAGACAAAGGGCACTGCATAATGATAAAGGGATTAATCCAACAAAAGCATATAACACTTATAAATATCTATGCACCCAACATTGGAGTACCTAAACACAAAGCAAATACTGACACAGAGGAGGAAAGTGACAGTAATACAGTAACAGGAGGGGACTTTGACACCCCATTTACATCAGTGGATAGGTCATCCAGGCAGCGGGGAAAAAGGCAGTAAGAAAACAATGTTTTGAATAACAAATTAAATCAGATACACTTATATAAACAGAACAACCAAAATATACATTTTTTCAAGTGCACATGGAACATTCCCCAGCATAGATCATATGGTAGACCACAAAACAAGTTTCAATAAATTTGAAATGGAGATCATAGCAAACATTTTTTTTTCTGGCCACAATGGTATGAAACTAGAAATCAATTATGAAAGAAAAAAAAAACTGGAAAAAAAGACATGTAGGCTAAACAACATGCTACTAAACTACCCATGAGTCAGTGAAAAAAAATCAAAGAAAAAATAAAATACATGGAGACAAATATGAAGACATAGTGGTCCAAAACCCTTGAGACACAACAATACCATCCTAAGAGAAATTTATAGCAAGAAAAATCTACCTCAAGAAACAACAGAAATCTAAAGTAAACAATTGGTCCTTACATCTAAAGAAACTAGATAAAGAACAAACAAAACCCAAAGCCAAAAGTTAGTACAAGAGAGGAAATAAAGATCAGAGAAAAAACAGATGCAATAGGCACTAAAAAATTACCAAAACAGAAAATATCAGTAAAATCAAGAGCTTTCTTTAAAAATATAAACAAAATGATAAACTTTTAACAAGACTCACGAAGAAAAATAAAGAGTACCCAACTGAAATCAGGAAGAGGAGAAATAACAATCAACACCACAGAAATACAGATTAGAGATTATCAAAAATTATATGCTAACAAATTAGACAATTTAGAAGAAATGGATAAATTTCTAGAAGCATACAATCTTCCAAAGGAAATAGAAATAGAAAATAATGAACATATGATTGGTAATAAAATTGAATTGGTCATCAAGAAACTCAAGAAACAAAAGTCCGGGGCACCTGGGTGGCTCAGTGGGTTAGAGCCTCTGCCTTCGGCTCAGGTCATGATCCCAGGATCCTGGGATCAAGCCCCACATTGGGCTTTCTGCTCAGCGGGGAGCCTGCTTCTCCCTCTCTCTCTGCCTGCCTCTCTACCTACTGTGATCTCTGTCTGTCAAATAAATGGATAAAATCTTTAAAAATAAAAAAAGAAAAGAAACAAAAGTCCAAGACTAGACATATTCACAAGTTCTAGAATATTTAAAAGAAGAGATAGTATCTATTCTCAAACTATTTCAAAAAGTAGAAGAGGAAGGAAAGCTTCTGAATTCATTCTATGAGGCTAGCATTACCCTGATACCAAAATGAGACAGAAACACTACAAAGAGGAACAGGAGGAGAAGAGATTACAGGCCAATATCAGTAAAGAATACAGATGCCAGAATTCTTGAAAAAACCACATTTAACAATATGGTAAAACAATCATTCACCACAATCAAGCGAGACTTAATCTGGGAGTATAAGAATGGTTCGATATTTACAAAATCAATTGATACTACATTAATAAAGTGAAGGATAAAAATGGTATCTTAATTGATGTGGAAAAGTCGTAACAAAACTCAACATCTGTTCATGATACAAACTCAAAAGTGGGATTACATGGAACACATACCTCAAACATAATAAAGACCACTTATGGAAAAACCCACAGGTAATAGAACACTTAATTGTTAAATATCGCTTTTCCTCTAAGAGCAAGAGCAAGACAAGGATTCCACTCTCACCACTTTTATTCAGCATAACCTGAAGTCCTAACCGCAGCAATCAAGTAAGAAATAAAAGCCATCTAAATTGGTAAAGAAGAAGTAAAACTGTCACTATTTGCAGATGACATGATACCATAAATAAAATCCCTGAAGACTCCACCAAAAAAAAGTAGCAGAAAACAAAATTTTAAAAGACTCCATTTAAAGTTACACAAAAAAGAATAAAATACTTAGGAATAAACTTAAGAAAAAGATGTACCCTGAAAACTGTAAAACATTGATGAAATGGAAAAGTACATGAACAAATGGAAGATACTACGTTCATGGATTAGAATACTATTGGTAAAATGTTCACTCCACCCAGAGCAACCTACAGATTCAAACCAATTCCTGTGAAAATACCAACAGCATTTTTCACAAAACTGGAATAGTCCTAAAATTTGTATGGAACTACAAAAGTCCTGAATAGCTAATACAATCTTGAGAAAGAGCAAAAACTGAGGTATCAAAATACCCGATATTTCAAGATTATATTGCAAAGCTGCAGTAATCAAAAAATTATGATAATGGCACATAAATCAACACACAGATCAATGGCACATTAGGAGAGCCCAAAAATAAATTCACGCTTGTATGGTCAATCAATTACACGGAGGCAAGAATATACAATAGGGAAAAGACAGTCTCTTCAATAAATGGTGCTGGGAAATCTAGACAGCTACATGCAAAAGAATGAAACTGGACCACTTTCTTACACCACACATAAAATAAACTCAAAATGCATTAGTGAATCTAAATGCCAGACTTGAAACCATAAAATTCCTAGAGAAAAACATAAGCACTAATCTGTTTGAGGGTGGCCATAGCAACATTTTTCTAGATAGGTCTCCTGAGGCAAGGGACACAAAAGCAAAAATAAACTATTAGGGCTACACCAAAATAAAAATATTTAGCACAGCAAAGGAAATGATAAACAAAATGAAAAGACAACCTATTGAATGGGAGGAGATATTTGCAAATGATGTATTTGATAAGGGGTTAACTTCCAAAATATTAATTTGGATAATTAATACATAAAGAACTTACACTACTCAACAAACATAAAAAAAATCTGATTAAATGGGCAGGGAACCGAATATACATTTGTCCAAAGATGACCTACAGACACATGAAAAAGTGCTCTCCATCACTAACGAGGGAAATACACATCAAAACCACAATGAGATCTCCTTTTAACTGTCAGAATGGCTACTATCAACAAAAATTAACAAGTGTTGGTAAGGCTATGGGGAAAAAAAGAACCCTCATGCAAAGGTGGTAGGAATATAAACTGGTACAACCACTATGGTAAACAGTACGGAGTTTCCTCAAAAAATTAAAAATAGAAATACCATTGATTTAGTAATTCTATTGTTGTGTATTTATCCTCAAAATTGAGAACACTAGCTTGAAAAGATATTTGCATCCTAATGTTCATTGCATTATCATTTATAATAGCCAAGACATGGAACAACTCAAAAGTCCACTGATCTATGAATAGATGAAGATATGTTTAGGTGTACACACACACAGAAAATAATACTCATCCATAAATAATGAGCTCTTGCCATTTGCAACAACATGGATGGACCTAAGGACTATTATGCTCAGTGGAATAAGACAATGAAGGACAAATGTTGTAGGATTTCACCTGTGCATGAAATCTAAAAATCAAATCAGAAGCAGATGCAGGGGCGCTTGGGTGGCTCAGTCAGGTAAGCATCTGCCTTCCTCTCAGGTCATGATCTCGGGGTCCTGGGATCAAGCCCCATGTTGGGCTCCTGGATCAGCAGGAGGCTGCTTCTCCCTCTCCCTCTGCTCATGCTCTCTCTGTCTCAAATGAATAAATAAATTCCCCATAAATACAGAGAACAAACTTGTGGTTGCTAGAGGGCAGGAGGCTGTGGGATGGGTAAAATGGGTGAAGGGGGAAAGGAAGTGAAGGTTTCTGGTTATGGAAAGAGTCATAGGGATAAAAGGTAGGATATAGAGAATATAGGCAATGATACTGTAATAGGATTGACTGGTGACACATGGTAATTACACTTGTGAGCATAACATAAGGTATAGATTTGAATCACTATGTTGTACAAATGAAACTAGCATAACTTTGTGTGACCAGCTATACTTCAATAAATAAAACAAAAAAAATGAGCCTTAAAGTATCCCAAAAATACCCCCCCAAAATAGACAAAAAGACAGACAAAACAAATTTGAAGAGGGTCTAGAGAAGGGCAATCCAACAGCCAAGCAGACAGAAAAGATGTAGGATAGCCAGACAATGACTCAATTCTAAGCAATAATGACTTGAGAAAGTTGACTCTAGAATTTTTTTTTTTGCCAGTTCCCCACAAAGAGAATACTCCATGCTTCTTGAAAGGAAGATTTTAGGGCAAATACACATTGGTACTCTTTATTCCTTAAGAGCCATCAACTCACAGGCTCATTAACCCAAGATTTAAAGCCTAGAAATGAACTACCTCATAAAGTTCTAGCTACCTTACTAAGAACTTGTTATGCATGTGTTAACTACAAGCTATATCCCTAACTCTGAGGTCTGTGTGGAAGAAAACATTTGTGATATCATCTTTGGAATATGACCCATTCTTGAAATTCTTGCCTATCTTTTTTTCTATGATATTATATAGTTTTGGACTACTTTTGGTTTTTGTTTGGATGAATAAAAATAAATGATTCTAACATTCATTTGTTTGACCATCCATTGATCTATCTACACATCCACTAATCCATTTTGAACTCTTATGATCCTTGCATTGTGCTGAACATTATAGATATATAAAATATAGTGATTAAGTAAGTCCCTACATGCTACTACAATTCCTCAGATTTAAATATAACATCCCATCATTTGTTGTAATCCAACTCATTTTTTTAAAGATCTTGTGCTTAATATCTTCTGAAACATTCCAAAAATGTCATCCACTAAAAATCACCAAAGACTCAGTGACGCTTTTCCATTTGTCCATTTTGGGAAAGTACTCTCATGTCTAGGTCTCTAGTTATAGACACACACATATTCACATAATAGCTCTCATGCCCACTCAGAACTTAAATGTAAGCTTAAGTATAGGAATTATTTTTATTCATCTTCATAGCTCATTGATACTCAATGCTGATAACATTTCCTAACATTTCATTTGGGAAAGACGGGACTGATCTTGGTAGAATATTCTCATGTTATTATTAATATATTAGAGGTTAATATATTTAAAGTTTTCAATGGTGACAGATTTAGAGTAACAATTATTAACTACTACCAAAAATTAGAAGTTTAGAATACTTGTAATTATGTCAGATAAACTTAAGCCAAGAAATTTGGTTTTAGTGGGGCGCCTGGGTGGCTCAGTGGGTTAAGCCACTGCTTTCGGCTCAGGTCATGATCCCAGGGTCCTGGGATTGAGTCCCACATCGGGCTCTCTGCTCAGCGGAGAGCCTGCTTCCATTCCTCTCTCTCTGCCTGCCTCTCTTGTGATTTCTGTCAAATAAATAAATAAAATCTTTAAAAAAAAAAAGAAATTTGGTTCTAGTAATCTTATGGAGGAATTGATCTTTACAGTCTTACATCCAAAGAACCACATCAGTGTTTATGCAAATTTATGTTATTTTAAACTAAAAGTGCATATGAAACAATATTAGTATTGAAGAAGTACTTTAGAGAGGTTAAGAATTGCCTTCTATACTTAGGAGTTAAAAATATAAAGTCAGAGGGGCACCTGGGTGGCTCAGGAGGTTAAGCTTCTGCCTTGGGCTCTGGTCATGATCCCAGGGTCCTGGGATCGAGCCCCGCATCGGGCTCTCTGCTCAGCGGGGAGCCTGCTTCCCCCTCTCTCTCTGCCTGCCTCTCTGCCTACTTGTGATCTCTGTCTGTCAAATAAATAAAAAATAAAATATTAAAAAAAAATAAAAAAAATAAAGTCAGAAAATACCATAGCAGAGCAACAGTTTTTTTTTTTTTAATTTCTTCAGTATATATTTAAGTTTTGGATATGTTGCAGGGAATATGTCAATTACATATTATATTTTTAATGTTTTATCTACAAAAGATATTTAAAGAGAAAATAAAATGCTTATGAATAAAAATGAGATGGAAAATATAATTGTATTACATAGTTGGTATAGTACAAGTTTATCTACAATAGGCTTACTGTACAAATATTTTAATAAAACAGTTTACAGCGAGTGACTCATGTCTAAGCACATGGTATTCCCTGAATGAAACTTTGTACATGAACTTGAAAATTACATTCTGAGAACTATATTTGTCATTTTTCTCTCGATACAAAAGGGAATCTTAGAAAAACAAAATGAGGGGAAGTTCACAAAATTACCAAATAAGTTTTTAAAAGTAAGGCTTATTGGCCTTATACATCTGTTCAGAGCTCATGTTATGTATTTATGTAAGTGTATAGATCTATGCTTGTGATCAAGACTAGTGGTGCTCAGTATCTTTATTTTCATATTTTTATTTAGCATATCACAGTTTATTTCTTCAGCTCCTTTACATCTAGGTGGCCCTGAGGGACTAGTCTGGTCAATGGCATGAGAGAAGAAGTAATATGTACCTCTTTCAAACCTGGCCCCTGAAACTTCACTTGAAATCATCTTCGCCTTCACTTTCCTCATGTGATGAGGGGTGCGAGAACCCACTGAAAGACTGAGAAGAGATTAAAAGAGCTTGGATCCCTCAATGACTGTGGAATACAGCATCGATAGCCTACCAATTGAGTCATGAGCAACAAATCTTTCATGTTTCCTACATATTTCTGCAACTACGGTTGTGATATTTAATTTCAAGATTTAAATATCTTGGTTCAATACTTTACCAAGTTACCTCACAGACTTGTTATTTTTAAATTTATCTAATATTTTACCTACAGAACTTTGAAATGGTAAATAGATTTCAGGATACTGGCCTCTAGTGAAAATAACCAAGTATTACAAAGAACAGGATGATTTTAGAAGAAGAATATTAATTGCAGGGGCCTAAACATGAACTGATTAAATTAAAACAAAACCTCAGACAAACCTTGGGTACCGACTTCAAAACTTCTTTTGTTGATAGAGAATAATTCCCTTATGAACTACGCTGGAGTTAATTAACGCATCTTTCTGCACTAACAGTTGCTTGTGCAGGGATGAAAAACAGATTTAAAGAACAAGTGATTGTTGCAACTTGAGTGTGATGAAGGCATGTTTCCCTTGTTACATTGTGAACTGTGTGCTGGCAGCTGCCTGAAAAATATTTATTTTATTCTTTATTTAAACTCAGTGAGCCAACTTACAGTACATCATTAGTTTCAGATATAGCGTTCAATAACTTATCAATTGCATATAACACCCACTGCTCATCACATCATGAGCCTTTCTTAATGTCCATCACCCAATGACTCCATCCCCTACCCACCCCCCCTCCAGCAACCCTGTTTTCCATAGCTAAGAATCTCTCATAGTTTTTTTCTCCCTCTCTGATGACTTTTCCCTCCCTTCCCTTATGATCCCTCTATGCTGTTTTATTCCACATAAAAGTGAAACCATATGATAATTGTCCTTCTGATTGACTTATTTCCATCACCGTAATACCCTCCAATTCTATCCACATCAGTGTAAATGGTATTTATCCTTTCTAATGGCTGAGTAATATTGTATATATTACATTGTATATATGTACTACATCTTTATCCATTCATCTGTCAATGGACATCTAGACTCTTACCACAGTTTGGCTATTGTGGACATTGCTGCTATGAGCATTGGGGCACAGGTGCCCCTTTGGATCACTACATTTATACCTCTGGGGTAAATACCTAGTAATGTAATTGCTAGGTCATAGGGTAGCTCTATTTTTGACATCTTGAGGAGCCTCCACACTCTCCATACCACTTTCCAGAGTGGCTGTACCAGCTTGCATTCC
Source organism: Meles meles (assembly GCF_922984935.1). Taxonomy (NCBI): domain Eukaryota; kingdom Metazoa; phylum Chordata; class Mammalia; order Carnivora; family Mustelidae; genus Meles; species Meles meles. Next base: position 298,543 of record NW_025721201.1, read on the forward strand.
CACCCAGAGTGTAAGTGGGTTCCCCTGCCTCCACATCCCTGCCAACATTTGTTGTTTCCTATCTTGTTCATTTTAGCCATTCCAACTGGTTTGAGGTGGTATCTCATTGGGATTTTGATTTGTCTAAGTCTAATAATACAATTCACCATTGCACTATTTTTAGTGAAACATTTCTGTAAAGAATTTTAATGACCAACAGTAAACCTTGCCCTGGGAAGGTGTTTTTTGTTTGTTTGTTTTGTTTTGTTTTTAACAGTGAAGCTTATTTTTCTTGCCATAATTTATTATGTGTAAATCATGTCTTCCTTATCTATATTACTTCAAAACTGGGCATTATAGGCTATTTTTACTGAAGCTAGTAACACACAGAAATGTTGACAGTTACATAATAGGTTTATTAAGTGGCAACAGCAAAACATAATCCATTAGTGGGAAGTTGGTATCCTTTGCCATTAAATCATAGGTCTCTATAAAAGTGTTAACCTCTTTGAATCAAATTGGGGCACAGATAATCAGTACAAAGTAATACCGAATGTAGTTCCAATGTAATCTTTATTAGTTAATAGAGTAGAGTTGTGAAAGTAGATATATATTCACTAAGTTATACCAATTAGCATAAACCCATAAACCTAGGGCACAAAGAACTCTAGTGAGGACTAGTTCACACAAACAGGAATAGAAACTTGAAAATTCCAACAACGACTTAGAGCACCAACATTATTGTCCATCTCTAGCTAGTAAAGCTGATGGCTGCAACAGTAACAGTGTGTTGGTGACTGAAAAGACTGACCCCAAACAAGAAAATAACGGAAATGAAGTTCTGCCTATTTCCCATGCAGCACTGTAAACTGTATGACCCAAGATCACCATTACCTTATTCTGCAGCACTATCTTAGAAGAAAAATGACAGGATACTCAGAACTATTACTAGAGCTATCTCCTGTCAGGTATGCATTCATGCACACACCCAGATGTCTTTGCCAAGCCAACACATCTAATTAGGGCCTTTCAATCCCTTAGGGTAGTGTAGAGAATACCATGGGCCACACTGGAATCAGGACCTCTGGTTTACTCCTGGAATTAAGAGAAGGTGGGAAAGGGGGCCTGGCATATTGCAAGTCATCAAAATTACTTATTGAATGGATAGTCTTATATGTAAGGGAGTTCCTATTTCAGAGAACTTTGAGAAGTACCTTAAAAGACTTGCTCCCATGAACTTGTTTGAAAGCAGATCTAGAAGACACAACAGGGATCCTGCTCTGGGCTGTCCTCTAAGAGTAATGCTTCCTAAGCCTTTCTACATCATGACACACACAGAAAATGATAGTATTTGCATGAAATAGTGGTTAAATGGAGGATTTTGGAATCCTGCATAAGGTGGAGGTGACAGGAAACCTGAGGGCTGATGAGATGGATCCTCCAGCACATGGTTTGGAAGCTATGTTCCAGAAAAGATGAATAATACTGAGAGTCCATTGAGGGATCTAGCTATTGCTGGTATTATTTAACAGATTCTATCACCCACTGAGTACTTACCATATGCCAGCAACTACACCCAACACTTAATGCACACTATTTCTTTTTATCCTTAAAGTAATCTAGGGACTCTACTTTTGGTAACGACAGCATGAGAAGGTCAGATGACTGCTCCATAGAAAATGACCATACACTGGACAAAACCATTTATGACAATCATTTCAGGGCACTGGAAAATAACCAAAGGTAGGCAACAACTTGGGAAATACTAACTCATGTAAAACTGCTACTGCATTGAGTAATAACTAAGAATTAACTTTTGGAGGGGAGGTGGGGGTCTGGGAGCATTCCCAAGCTCCACCAACTACCAAACACAGGCAGTGAAAATCCAGCTTTATCAGCTGGAGGTGACAGACTCAGGATCAGGCAGCAAAGCAGTTAGAAATTTCAGAGGGGGATTTTGGATGTGAGAAAACTATAGAGCAGCTGATACAATAAGCTTTCCATATATACCTGGCTAACTGCTAAACCATGCATGCTTATTGGATACCCCAGGAAACCTAACAAAAATTAAAAGAAAGCATGTGAATTTGCCACACATCTGAATGCACACTGAAATCTATACACAAAAGAAGAGGATGAAAGCCTTACTAACTCAAAGTCTCTGAATACAATCTCTGCCTGTTACCATTTGACCCCTGAACTATGCAGGTGCAGAGGGACTCCTTAGAGAACTGTGAAAAAAAAATCTATGGTTGGAGATTTCAGTTTGACTCCAGGCATGTTAAAGTCTAAATCCCTTCAAAGAACAAAACCGATTTCAGATTCACTGTGAGTACAACTACAAATACTTTTTTCCTATTTTTTGACCAAAAAATATGAGATGTGAAAGGAACAGGAATAACCCATATCTAGGGGAAAAGACAGCCATTAGAATCTGACATTGAGTGGGCTCAGAGGTTGGATTTAAGACAAAGACTTCAAACAGCTATTATAAATACATTAACAAATAAAAAGAAATCCTGTTCAAGGAATATTCAAATAATGAACAAATAGTAAATACTAAGAGAAGGAAACTAAAAGAACCCAATGGCTATTGTAGAGAAGAAAAGCATATTAATGGAAATGAAAAATATATGGTATATACTGAAACAGATTTGAAATGGTGAAGAAAAAAACAATGAATGAAAAATCAGTAGATCGCGATCTAAAAACAGAACAAGAAATTAAAAATAAACGGACTTGAAGATCTGTGGGCCAATATCAAGCACTGCAAAATATAGCTCAGCCATGACCTCAAGGTAAATTTTGTTAAAGCTGCACATGTACCCTGCCCAGCCATTGCTGCATACTATGCCCCACACCTTGTGCCTCCAACTGCTGGTGCATAGCCCCCAGCCACTATAGCATTTCAAGAGATCTGGCGTACGATTTGCGGCCCAATGGAAATTTTGCTAATACTGCTGCCCACTCCCATGTTCCCTGGTGGGCATGCTCCCTCAGAGCTGCTGTGCCTGGGTCCCACTAACACTACAGAGAATAAGCACAGCCCACAATAGGCAGAATGTCAGTGCAAATAAGTTCACTGAAAGGAAAAGTGACTCAGACACAACAGCAGAGTATAGGCATCACACACAGGATACTCTTTTGAAATGCCAGATTCTGTGAACAGGGTACACTGTATTGCAGGGCACTCTAAGACCTCTTTTTGATAAAGTAACTCTTTTCAAGAGCAGAAGACATAGCTGATTTTCTCAACACATATAGACACAGAAATGCAGACAAAATGAGGAGACAGAGAAATTTATCCCAAATGTAAGAACAGAACAAGGCCATGGCTATCGAGATCTAAGTGAAACAGATATAAGTAATATACCTGACCAAGAATTTAAGGCAATGATCAGGAGGGTACTCCCTGGACTTGAAGCAAGAGTGGAGGACATGAATGAAACCCTTAACACAGAGATAAGGCATGACATAGAAGAGATAAAGGGCTCAATAAACAAAATGAGAAAAGTGCTTGATAGAATGAACACCAGGATAGAAGCAGCAGGAAAATTTAGTGACCTAGAAGACAGAATGGGAAGTAAACTGAAGAAAAGAAATAGAAATTACAAAAAACAATACATTTAAGGAACTCAGTGACTTCAAACATGACATTTGTATTGTAAGAGTTCCAGAAAAAAGGGAATAGGGAGCAGAAAATTTATTTGAAGAAATAATAGCTGAAAACTTCCCTAATCTGGGGAGGGAAACATATCTAGATCCAGGGGGCACCAAAAACTCCTATCAAATCAACAAAAGCAGACCGACACCAGAACATATATTAAACTGGCAAAATATAATGATAAAGAGAATATTTTAAATATATTTTTTAGGATTTTATTCATTTGCCGGGGGGGGGGGGGAGAGCAAGCACAGGCAGACAGAGTGGCAAGCAGAGGCAGAGGGAGAAGCAAGCTCCCTGCTGAGCAAGGAGCCCAATGTGGGACTCGATCTCAGGATGCTGGGATCATGACCTGAGCCGAAGGCAGCCGCTTAACCAACTGAACCACCCAGGCGTCCCAAAACAGTATTTTAAAAGCAGTAAGATGAAAGAAGTCAGTAACTTACAAACAAAAACTCATAAGGCTAGCAGGAGGTTTTTCAACAAATTTTTGCAAGCCAGAGTAGAGTGGCATGATATATCCAAAATGCTGCATGAGAAAAATCTGCAGCCAAGAACACTCTATCCAGCAGGACTACCATTCAGAATAGAAGAAGGGATAAGGAGTTTTCCCAACAAAAACTAGGAGTTCATGACCACTATACCAGTCCTGCAAGAAATATTAAAGGGAATTCGTTGAGTGGAAAGGAAACCCCAAAAGTGACAATACAGAGGAAACACAAAAGTAGTAAAATGATTCTTTCCTCTTAAAAAAAAACAAAAACAAAACAAAACAATAAACCACAGAGTCAAAGAACTCACACAATAAAAGGATATAAAATATCAACATACACCTAAAATGTGGGGAGGTAAGGAGCAAAGAATGGTCGCAAAGTTAGACGACAACCAACTTAATATGGAAAACTATATGTAGAAGAGGATATAATCACTAAAAAAAAGGCCAAAAATCATGAAAAAGAGAAATATTAGAGAAAAACTTCAAAAAATATAACAAGTAATCAAATGGCAATAAATACATATCAATTAATTATTTTGAATGTAAGTGGACTAAATGCTCCAAACAAAAGACATAGAGGATTGAAAAAAAAAATAGAATGGATTGGGGAAAAAAGAAAAAAAGATCCACCTATATACTGCCTATAGGAGACTTGTTTTAGGCCTAGACACCTGCAGATTGAAAGGGTATGGAGAAACATTTATCATGTAAACGGATGTCAAAGGAGGTTGGAGTAGCAATACTTATTTCAGATAAAATAGACCGTAAAGTTTTATTTTAGAGAGAGGGCATGTGTGAGCAGGGAAAGGGATAGAAGGGAGAGGATCTCAAGTGGTCTCCCCACTGAGTGCAGAGCCTGATGTGGGGCTCAATCCCACCACTGCAAGATCATGACCTGAATTGAAATCAAGATTCCGATTCTCCATCAACTAAGCCACCCAGATGCCACCAGATAAAAAAACCTTAAATCAATGACTATAATAAGAGATAAAGAAGAACACTATATAATCATAAAAGGGACATTCCAACAAGAAGATATGAGTTATAAATATTTATGCACCAAACATGGAAACACTCAAATATATAAAACAGTAACAAAGGAGCTAATAATAATAGGGGGCTTTAAACACACCATTTACAGCAATGGTCAGATCATATAAATGGAAAATCAAGGAAACAATGGCTTTGAATGACACACTGGAATAGGATATTTTGAATATATCTGCTAAATAGATCTATCTTAAAAGAAAACACATTCCTTTCAAGTGTACCACACAGAACATTCTCCAGAACAGATCACATGCTGGTTCACAAAACAAGCTTCAACAAATTCAGGAAGATCGAAGTCCTACCATGCATCTTTTACTGACCACAATGCTATGAAGCTAGAAGTTAACCGCAAGAAAAAAATCTGCAAAGAACACAAATACATGGAGTTTAACATGCTTTACTGAACAATGAATAGGTCAACCAGGAAATAAAAACAGAAATAAAGTACATGGAAACAAATGAAAATGAAACACAATGGTCCAAAATCTTTGGATGCAGTAAAAACAATTCTAAGAGGCAACTATATAGCAATACAGGCCTATTTCAAGAAGCAAGAAAAATCTCAAACAACCTCACCTTACATGTATGGAAAAGGGATAACATACAAAGCCTAAAGGCAGCAGAAGGAAAGAAATAAGGAGTAGAGCAGAAATAAAATAGAAATTTTAAAAATTAAATAGATCAATGAAACCAAGAAATGGTTCTCTGAAAAAAATTAATAAAATTGATAAACCTCTAGATAGACTTATTAAGAAAAAAGAGAAGGAGCTCAAAATCACAAGTAAGGAGAAACAACCACCAATGCCATAGAAATATAAACAATTCTAAGAGAAAATTATTAAAACCCATATGCCAACAAATTGGGCAAACTGAAAGAAATGGGTAAATTCCTAGAAACATAGAAACTCCCAAAACGGATATAGGCAGAAATAGAAAATTAGAACGGACTGATAACCAACAAAGAAATTGAATCAGTAATCAAAAATCTTCCAACAAACAAAAATCCAGGACAAAATGGCTTCACAGATGAATTCTACCAAACATTTAAAGAAGAGTTAATACCCCTTCTTCTCAAACCATTCCACAAAATAGAAAAGGAAGGAGAGCTTCCAAATTCTATGAAGCCATCATTACCTTGATACCAAGACCAGATAAAAATATCACCAAAAAAAAAAAAAAAAGACCCCAAAAACCAAAAAACAATAACAGGCCACTACAGGCCAATATGCCTGATGAGCCTAGGTACTAAAATCCTCAATACTTGCAAACCAAATTCAACAATATATTTTTTAAAAAATCATTCACCATGATCAAGTGGGATTTATTTCTGGGTAAAAAGGATGGTTCACTATTCACAAACAAGATACAGCACATCAATAAGAGAAGGGATATGAATCATATGATCATTTCAATAGATGCAGGAAAAGCATCTGACAAAGTACAACAATCGTTTATGATAAAAGCCATCAACAAAGTTAGAGACTTTGCCTTCTGCTCAGGTCATGATCCCAAGGTCAGGGGATCGAACCCCAGATCGGGCTCTCTGCTCAGCGGGGAGCCTGCTTCTCTTTCTCTCTCTCTCTCTCTCTCTCTCTCTTTCTCTGCTTGCCTCTCTACCTACTTGTGATCTCTCTGCCAAATAAATAAATAAATAAAATCTTTAAGCAACAACAACAAAAAAAGCCACCAACAAAATAGGTTTACAAGGAACATACCTCAACATGATAAAGTCCATATGTGAAAAATCCATAGCAAGTGTCATCCTCAGTGAGGAAAAACAGATCTTTTCCCCTAAGGTAGGAACGAAACAAGGATGTCCACTGTCACCACTTTTACTCACCATAGTAGTAAAAGTCTTAGCCATGGCAATCAGACAACAAAAAATAAAAGGCATCCAAATTCAGTAAGGGAGAAGGAAAACTTTCACTAGTTGCTAATGACATGATAGTATATATAGAAAACCCAAAAGACTCCACCGAGAGTGCTAGAACTGATTCTCAAATTCAGTAAAATCATAAGATACAAAAACCAATGTATAGAAATCTGTTACATTTCTATATACCAATAATGAAGTAGTAGAAAGAAATTATCAATCTCATTTACAATTGCACCAAAACCGTAAGATACCTAGGAATAAATCTAATCAAAGAGGGGAAAGACCTGTACTCTGAAAACCATAAAACACTGATGAAAGAAACTGAAGATGACACAAAGAAATGGAAAGACATTACATGCTCAAGATTATTGTCAAAACATCTATACTACCCAAAGACATCTACACATTTAATGAAATCCCTATCAAAATATTGATAGCATTTTTCACAGAACTAGAACAAATGACCCTAAAATTGGTATGGAACCACAGAAGACCTCAAATAGCCAAAGCAATCTTGCAGGGGGAAAAAAAAGAAAAAAGAAAAAGCATATCTGGAGACATCACAGTTCTAGGCTTTAAGTTATATTAGCTGCAGTAATCAAACAACTACGGTGCTGTCACAAAAATGGACACATAAATCAACAGAACTGAATAGAAAACCCAGAAATAAACACACAATTATATGGTCAATCTTCTACACAGCAGTAAAGAATATCTAATGGGAAAGAACAGTCTCTTCAATAAATGGTGTTGAGAAAACTGGACAGACACATATTAAGAGAATCAAAGTGGACCACTTTCTTGTACTATACACCAAAACCTCAAAAAATTGAATACCTAAATGTGAGACCTGAAACCATACAATCCTAGAAGAGAGCACAGGCAGTAATTTCTCTGACATTGGCAGAGTTGGGACTGCATCAAAATAAAAAGCTTCTGCCCAGCAAAGGAAACAATCAACAAAACTAAAAGGCAACCTATGGGATGGGAGAAGATATTGGCAGATGACATATCTGATAAGTTAGTACTCAAAACCTTATGAAGAACTTCTAAAACTCAGCATCCCCCCAAAAATGAATAATCCCATTAAAAAATAAGCAGAAGCCATGAACAGACATTTCCCCAAAGAAGACCTCTACATATCCAACAAACATGACAAGTACTCATCATCACCATCAGGGAAATCCAGGTCAAAGCTACAAGAGGACATCACCTCACATCTGTCAGAATACCTAAAATCAACAACACAAGAAACAGGTGTTGGCAAGGATGTGGAGAAAAAGGAACCTTCTTGCACTGTCAGTGGGAATGCAAACTGGTACCGTCGCTCTAGAAAACAGTAAGGAGGTGCCTCAAAAAGTTAATAGAACTATTCTATGATCCAGCAATCACATTATTGGGCATTTAAACAAATACAAAAATGCAATTCAAAGTGATACATGTACCTGTATGGTTTAACAGCATTATTTATAATAGCCCAGATATGGAAGCAGCCCAAGTGTCCACTGATTGATGAATGGATAAAGATGTGGTGTGCGTATATATATGTGTATACACACACACACACACACTGGAATATTTCTCAGCAATAAGAATGAAATCTTGCCATTTGTAATGACATGGACAGAGCTAGGGAGTATAATGTAAGTGAAATAAGACAAAGACAAATAGCATATGATTTCACTCATGTGGAATTTAAGAAGGATCAGCAAAGGGAAGAAAAAGAAATTAAGAAACAGATTTAATTTTAAAGAACTGATGGTTACCTGCAGGGAGGTGAGTGGAGGAATGGGTGAAACAGGTGATGAGGATTAAGGAGTGAACTTGTCATATGAACACTTCATGATCTATGGAATTGTTGAACTACTATATTCTACACCTGAAAC